>NC_060139.1:846488469-846802747 GCF_021461385.2 Schistocerca piceifrons
ATTTACAGTGTGTAGATACATCCTTTAGGAACAATATTTTCATTTCTCCACATAATTTCCATCTCTCTCAACTGCCTTACGCCATCTTGGAACGATTGCCTGTATACCCGCGCGGTAAAATTCAGGACCAACCTGTTGGAGCCACTGTTTGGCAGCGTGCACAAGGGAGGCATCATCGTCAAACATTCTTCCACGAAGAGACTTTCAGTTTCCAAAAGAGATGATAGTCGCATGGAACCAGGTCAGGACTGTAAGGCGGGTGTTTCAGTGTTGTCCATCCGAGTTTTGTGATTGCTTCCATGGTTTTTGACTGACATGTGGCCGTGCATTGTCGTGCAGCAGCAAAACATCCTGCTTTTGCCGATGTGGTCGAACACGACTCTGTCGAGCTTGAACTTTCTTCAGTGTTGTCACATATGCACCAAAATTTCAAATTGCTCTGAGCATTATGGGACTTAATATCTGAGGTCATAAGTCCCCGAGAACTTAGAACTACTTAAACCTAACTAACCTAAGGATATCACACATATCTATGCCCGAGGCAGGATTCGAACCTGCGACCGTAGGGGTCACGCAGTTCCAGACTGTAGCGCCTAGAACCGCTCAGGCACTTTGGCCGGCACATATGCATCAGAATTTATGGTGGTTCCACTTGGCATGATGTCCACAAGCAAGAGTCCTTCGGAATCCAAAAACACCATAGCCATAACTTTTTCAGCAGAAGGTGTGGTTTTGAATTTTTTTTCTTGGGTGAATTTGCATGGTGTCACTCCATTGATTGCCTCTTCGTCTCTGATGAGAAATGATGGGACATGTTTCATCACCTGTCACAATTCTTCCAAGAAATTCATCTCCACCATTCTCGTACTGTTCCAAAAGTTCGCTCCATACCGTTTTTCTTGTTTCTTTGTGAGCCACTGTCAACATCATGGGAGCCCACCTGGCACAAACCTTTTTTAACGCCAACACATCCTTCCCCAATACCAACGTAGCGTGACAATTCGTTCACTATGATGCGTCTGTCAGCCGTCACCAATTCGTTAACTCTCTGCACATTGTCTAACGCGTGTGCATTACGAGGCCTGCCGCTGCGAGGACAATCCTCAATATTGCCGTGCCCGCTTTCATTACGTAACCTGCTTGCTCACCGACTAACTGTAATGCGATCGACAGCAGCATGTCCATACACCGTTTTCAACCTCTTGTGGACGCTTCCCACTGTCTCGTTTTCAGTACACAGGATTTCTATGACAGCACGTTGCTTCTGACGAAAGTCAAGTGTAGCAGCCATCTTGAAGGCATGCTGTGACGGCGCCACTCATGGGAACAGGTTGAGGTAAGTTTGAAAACAAGCGGGAAGGATGTATCTACACACTGTAAAACTTTCACACATGCAGAATGAAAACTGTATATTTATAAAAATAGTGTGCATTTCTTTTGGAGTGACCCTCGTATGCTCAACATTCAACTGTTCTGCTCACTTATCCATACTTAAAATTTGTATCTGAGTTAATAGACAAATACCTCTCTCTCTCTTCTCTCTCTGTCTCTCTCTTCTCTCTCTGTCTCTCTCTTCTCTCTCTCTCTCACACACACACACACACACACACACACACACACACACACACACGTAGAGACAAAATAAAAGATAAAAAAATATATCATTCGCAAAAAATTATGTAATAATTTCAATTTCTTGTAACTTCCCGGTAGACGAAAAAGGCTTAAGGCAGTTTATAAAAAGTGAAGTTTCTAACGTAAATACTATTCGCACATGCAACCTGAAAGCTACGCATATTGATATTTACTAAGGCAATCAGTGCAATCAACTAAACATAAACAGATTTTTTCCGTCACTCGCAGTTGGACATACCCATCGGTTTCCAAGAAAATCGCTAATGTAAATCATCTGTATTTTTTTAATTTGAATAAATCCAACTGATGACGAAGATATAATCCTCTAAAATGCTTCATGGAAATATTAATAAAGTGACTCATTTCAGCCTGTTGAGTCTAACGCAAAATGGTCTCATCCAAAGTTAACTTCGATCAATAGCTTTCATGGTGGAGAACGGGCTGAAACAACAACAACATACACACAGTAGATGGCTAACAGATTCTGCTACGACATACTACTGTTGTCAGAATGTTGACTCCAGTATGTTGACTCCAGTATGTTGGATTAAACAGTCTAACAATGGGTAATCAATGAACTTGTAAAATTGTCAGATCTTTGTTAAAGTGAACATGAAGTAGATGTATCATTTTGCGCAGACAGCTAGTGTTATCATATGAAATTCATAATAATAACACGATCACTGCCTGTTAAATATTTTTAATATGTTTCTAGAATATATACCAAAAGGACTTTTGAATAAATAGACTGATAGTTTAAGAACATTTGTTGTATTTTATCTGATCTTAACGTTTTTTCTTTGATATAAGTATGCAAACATTTCAGACTTCTGACATCCTAATATATACGGATATTTAATAACCATTACATCAGCGATCAAGAATAGAGTTCCCGAATCTCATTTCTGAAGAACTTTCTCACAACTACCTTAACAGAAAAATACTGTATGTCACGCTTATAGGGAGACAGAACAGATGGCCCTTATAATTGTTTTAGTTATATAACGTTTCAAAACTATCATGTAAAACAAGTAGACATGTATAATGACGAATCCTGCACTCTAGTGAACTCAGGATCGTATGCAACCCCACAATTTTCAAGTGATCAACCGTGCATTTCTTACTATAAAATTACTCATAAATGAAATTACTCTTGCAGTCGAAAATCTGACAATGGATACAACATATTAGCTACCACACAAAATGTTATTCCCTTTTAAATCGTTGGCACAATACCGCAAAGCATCGTAACGGAAAAAGATAAATAAAAATTAGTATCGCGCAGATCAGTTGCATATGGAAAGGAACTACATTTCATAATTGAAACCACATTTCTACAAAGTGGTGTAGTAGGGTACAGTTACAAGAAAATTCTTAATGAGTCCGTTACATTCGAAATTATTATTAAAGCAAATCGCGACTTACCTTCCATATTGCTCTGTCGTATCGTCCTCTTCCAGCTCTGGTTACATATTAGTTCCAAAAATTGCCCGCTTTATGTTTCGTCCGCATCAGCAACTCAATCATTTATACTGAGCTTTTTGCACAATGGGCGTCTCTCTCACCGTCTTTCTGAGACATTCCCAGTGAGTTTTCCCAGCGAGTTTCGGTATTGCTACTTCTCCTCGCGGCTTAAGATGATCTTTGGTCTCAGAAATTGTCAACATCTGCCAAACATAATTTTGTCCTCTCTTGAAAATTACAGTTACTATTTCATTTTACAACAGAAACAGATTGCAAAAAGGAAAGACAGAATTTTTTTCTTGTTGAAAACATAGGTCTACAAAAAAGTGGAGCTGTAGGCTTACAGTCTGTATTCACGCCACAAATGTAAATTTAAAACCTTACTATATTCAAACCATGATATTTTTGATGCGTAAATTCTGATAGTTTGGTGTCCATTCCTGATAAATCGTTTAACTATCTTTAGAACATCAATTTTCCTATTGCACTTACTTCAAGCACAACAGATGTTACAATGGTTTCTGTCGAACATTTGCTGTTCAGTACAACGTGCCGGCGTAGATCAGTAAAATATCATCGAGCCAATCGTATATTCATGAAGATACCCCGTAAGATCTATTTAAATTGTTAGTCGATATTGAGGAAGAAGGAATCGACTGTTCAGTTCATCTGGAAGTGCTCCACTTGTAAAGAAAGAAGCGACGTTTAGCAACAGTGTATAGATTGAAATTTCCTGGAAGACTAAAGTTGTATGAAGGACAGGGATTCGAACTTGGGACCTTGGCCTTTCAAGAGCAAGTGCTCTACCAACTGAGCTATCCGAGTGCCTCTCAAGCGCTGTCCTCACATCTTTACTTCCACCATTAACTCAGTTGTGACTCTGAAGTCGTGCTAGAGTAGCTCAGTTGCTAAAGCACTTGCCTGTGAAAGGTAAACCATCGCACAGCCTCCCGTATGGAGGACACAGTAACAAGAATCCTATCATACAGAAATAACACAAACAGTTGAAAGCCAATAAGCCGCCAGATCTGGACGGAATCGCAGTTCGGTTTTACGAAGTGTACTCCACTACGTTGACCCCTTATTTAATTGTGTTTTTAGCGAATACCCACGAGGGCGAGTGTTCTTCAGAGACAAGAGTATCATCAGGAGTGCCCCAGGGATGTGTGACAGGGTCGCTGTTATTTACTGTATAGATGAACGATCTGGCAGGCAGTAGTAATCTGTGGACCTTATCGGATGATGTTCTGGTGGAGGGGAAGGGTTTGTCGTTGAGTGACTGTAGGAGGATAAGATGACTTAGACCAAATTTATAGTTCGTGTGGTGAGTGGCAGCTAGTTCTAAATGTTTAAAAATGTAAGTTAATGCAGATGAGTAGAAAAAACAGAAACGCAATGTTCGAATACAAAATTAGTGGTGTGCTGACTGACATAGTCACGTCGATGAAAGTCTAAACGCAACGTTGCAAAGCGATATGAAATGGTAAGATCATGTAAAGATTGTAGAAAAGGCGAATGGTCGAATTCGGTTTACTGGGAGAATTTTAGGAATGTGTGGCTAATCTGTAAAGGAGACTGCATATAGGACGGTGAAGTGTCTCAATCTTGTGTACTGCTTGAGTGTTTCCGATCCGTAGCTGGTCGGATTGAAGGAAGAAATCGAAAAAATTTAAAGGCAGGGCACTGAGCAATAACAGCACGCTAATATTGCGGAGACGATTTGGAAACTCAAGTGGAAATACCTGAAGGAAGGCGACGTTCTTTCCGAGGAAAACTATTGAGAAAATGTAGAGAACCAGAGTTTGAATATGAATGCAGAACGATTTTAGTGGAGGACCACATTGATAAGATACGAGAAATTAGGGCTCAAGTGGAGACATATAGATAGTCGCTTTTCCCTCGCTGTTTTCAAATGAAACAGGAAAGAAAATGACTAGTAGTGGTACAAGGTACCCTCTGCCACGCAGCGAAGGGTGGCTTGTGGAGTATGTATGTAGATATGGATGTAGATGAAAGGCGAAGGTCCCTGGTACGAGTCTTGATCTGGTACACAGCGTTAAGCTGCCAGGAAGTTTCATATTAGCCCACACTCCACTGCAGAGTGAAAACTCATACTTAGTACATAGTTTACATACATTATTTAATGTATAATACTTCTTTACGGGCTACTGCCTGTGAGAAGAAAACGGTGTACTAATTTTTTCCAGCGGTGTATTAAAGAAAAGCAACGTGCCAGCGAAATCAGTAAGTGATGGTAACAATAAAAATTGTTTTTATTCTAGTAAGGGTGACCAATGTAACGTTCCCTGGCAACACTCACGCTATTAATAAACTAAAATTTGATTGTACTATATACGTCGCTATGAAGCAATTTGTATATACTGTAATTATTTAACAAAAAATATTATTTAATTTTGTGTAAAGGACATTCGTTATTATTGTAATATTTTCTGTAGTAATATTCTCGATGTATTTATGATTGTAATATTTCTATACTCATAATGTAACTGCGAAATGTGTCAATATCTGCGATAACAAAAATGTAAAATTCAGCCACAGAGGAAAATAATGTAAGATTACGAAGAGATGTTAATGGTCAGTAGTAGTATAAAAATCACCACATAGTGTGTATTCTTTGTCGTCTTCCTGGAGAGCTGAAAGTGAGAGGAACCTGTGACGTAGCATTTTATGAATGGGTAGACTTCTTTTGTCTGTATCTAGATTTAGCCGCCATTAGAGGAGAAATTACAAACTAATGTAAGTTGAATTATTGTTGTGGTCTAAATACATTATAATTTAACAAAAGTGTGTATTACTAAAGTAAATTAGCTAGCCCATGTCGTCTATAATATTTCTTTAAAGAATTTTCAGCATTTTTAGCGGCGTTGCTGGGCTGTGCCGCGACCGAACGATTTGCAGTGGCAGCACATTTAAAAAATTGTTCCACTAAGAAAAATTAACCAAACCCGTAAATCGGGAGCAGATAAAAATTGGCAGTGAATTAAGAAAATGTTTTTCTTTTACAGCGATCCTGAGACTGACGGAATTTATTACTAGTTTCACATTTGTGCATTCATAGGCGGATAGTTAACGTTGAAATTTAACAATTTTGGTTCTTTCAAAAAACTTAAATGTATAGTGAAGTGTGTTTTATCAATGATAATTAAACGTCGGCTTGGCAATATTTAACCATTTTCTGCTAATAGAGACAGTCTTGTGTTCCACAGCTAACGCCGGGAAAGAATTCAGTAATATTTTAAAAAAACCACTGCATTTAGAAAATGTGTGCCAAGGCCGAATTATGTAAAGGATTTAATTCTCAACTAAATATTCTTAATCAGTTAGTATGAATTCACGTAATTTTAAATGTACTTAATTCGGTGTGAATGATTTTTTATTACCACACGTAAATAAGAGGTTCTACAACAAAGTTCGTACGTACATAAGGAAAGAAAGGCAAATTAACTAAAAACAAATTTAAAAAAGGTAACTGATTATTCTTTAATGTAATTTCATTAAATTGGCGCCCAACGTGGGGCACGAATACGCAGTGTCCACAAAATACCCATGAGATAACTAGGGAATTATTGTAGTCGAACTTTGTTGGAGAACAACTAATATTTTTTTCATGTATTGTATGTATTGCCCAACCAATATTGTATGGTAATACCTGTATATAATTTTTCCATGAGAATACTATATACCCAGAGGCAAGCTGAAGAAGAGAGCTCATTATATCGAAAAATTAATTACCTACCACAATCCCAGGGGTCAGCTGCACCCAAGGTAGATCACCAAAAGGTAAAGCTACGGTGTAGTTGTCCTGTGGGTAGTAAAGTAGCCTCAGTGCAGTGTTCTCGGATCATTAGTGGTATGCTTGTTGTTAGTGCTTTGTTTTAAAATAACAGGACATTTGAGTAGTTAGTCATTGTAGTATATAATAAGTGTGTTTTAACAAATGACCATTTCTTGTGTGATTATGTCAGTGAAACCTAAGTGTTAGGATATTTAGTTCAGATTTTGTTTCTTTTGTTGACTATGGTTAGATTGCGTAATCAGAAAGATATAAACATGGATAATGAACAGCAGTTAGCAAGCAGTGATACCGAGTTAGAAAGTGGGGCACAAAGTAATGTTAGTGGCGTAGTTCAGGAAGTACAATGTGAGAATCTGGGGGCAGAAGGGCAAGAAATGTTGCCACTGCCAGCCAGTGATTCAGTTGAAGGTAGAAATACTGTACCACCCACAAGCACTAGACACGGACCAGAGAGTGGTGAGGTGTCAGAAGTGCAATCATTAAGAGTTATGTTCGAGCTCATGCTCAATTTCCAAGCTACGTTTATGCATGAACAAGCAGAGCGTGATCGACGCCAGCATGAGAGAGATTTGCAGTTAATGCAATCTTTGTAAGCTATGCAAAGTGAGATTGTTAGTTTGAAACAAAACTATGAAACCATACCCAAAGCGGTGCAAGAACTGAGCGAAAGAGTAGATAATATCCAAGTGGCTAACGCCAGTATCGTGGGTGAAATCAGTGTACTGGCTAACAGGATGGAACAATTAGAAATTGACACAAGTCAAGTAATTGAGCACAAAATGTCCGAACAAATGCACAAAACTGAAAACCAATTTATAAAAAAAAATAGACGAGAAGGTGCACGCCGCGATTGAAGCCAAAGACGTGGGCTCCAATGCGGAAGTGCTGGACCAAAAAGAGGCGGTGCACACTGACATTCCGCTGTTGTTGTTGTTGTGGTCTTCAGTCCTGAGACTGGTTTGATGCAGCTCTCCATGCTACTCTATCCTGTGCAAGCTTTTTCATCTCCCAGTACCTACTGCAACCTACATCCTTCTGAATCTGCTTAGTGTATTCATCTCTTGGTCTCCCTCTACGATTTTTACCCTCCACGCTGCCCTCCAATACTAAATTGGTGATCCCTTGATGCCTCAGAACATGTCCTACCAACCGATCCCTTCTTCTGGTCAAGTTGTGCCACAAACTTCTCTTCTCCCCAATCCTATTCAATACTTCCTCATTAGTTATGTGATCTACCCATCTAATCTTCAGCATTCTTCTGTAGCACCACATTTCGAAAGCTTCTATTCTCTTCTTGTCCAAACTATTTATCGTCCATGTTTCACTTCCATACATGGCTACACTCCATACGAATACTTTCAGAAATGACTTCCTGACACTTAAATCTATACTCGATGTTAACAAATTTCTCTTCTTCAGAAACGCTTTCCTTGCCATTGCCAGCCTACATTTTATATCCTCTCTACTTCGACCATCATCAGTTATTTTGTTCCCCAAATAGCAAAACTCCTTTACTACTTTAAGTGCCTCATTTCCTAATCTAATTCCCTCAGCATCACCCGACTTGATTAGACTACATTCCATTATCCTTGTTTTGCTTTTGTTGATGTTCATCTTATATCCTCCTTTCAAGACACTGTCCATTCCATTCAACTGCTCTTCCAAGTCCTTTGCTGTCTCTGACAGAATTACAATGTCATCGGCGAACCTCAAAGTTTTTATTTCTTCTCCATGAATTTTAATACCTACTCCGAATTTTTCTTTTGTTTCCTTTACTGCTTGCTCAATATACAGATTGAACAACATCGGGGAGAGGCTACAACCCTGTCTTACTCCTTTCCCAACCACTGCTTCCCTTTCATGTCCCTCGACTCTTATAACTGCCATCTGGTTTCTGTACAAATTGTAAATAGCCTTTCGCTCCCTGTATTTTACCCCTGCCACCTTTAGAATTTGAAAGAGAGTATTCCAGTCAACATTGTCAAATGCTTTCTCTAAGTCTACAAATGCTAGAAACGTAGGTTTGTCTTTCCTTAATCTTTCTTCTAAGATAAGTCGTAAGGCCAGTATTGCCTCACGTGTTCCAGTGTTTCTACGGAATCCAAACTGATCTTCCCCGAGGTTGGCTTCTACTAGTTTTTCCATTCGTCTGTAAAGAATTCGTGTTAGTATTTTGCAGCTGTGACTTATTAAGCTGATAGTTCGGTAATTTTCACATCTGTCAACACCTGCTTTCTTTGGGATTGGAATTATTATATTCTTCTTGAAGTCTGAGGGTATTTCGCCTGTTTCATACATCTTGCTCACCAGATGGTAGAGTTTTGTCAGGACTGGCTCTCCCACGGCCGTCAGTAGTTCCAATGGAATATTGTCTACTCCGGGGGCCTTGTTTCGACTCAGGTCTTTCAGTGCTCTGTCAAACTCTTCACGCAGTATCATATCTCCCATTTCATCTTCATCTACATCCTCTTCCATTTCCATAATATTGTCCTCAAGTACATCGCCCTTGTATAGACCCTCTATATACTCCTTCCACCTTTCTGCTTTCCCTTCTTTGCTTAGAACTGGGTTTCCATCTGAGCTCTTGATATTCATACAAGTCGTTCTCTTATCTCCAAAGGTCTCTTTAATTTTCCTGTAGGCGGTATCTATCTTACCCCTAGTGAGATAGGCCTCTACATCCTTACATTTGTCCTCTAGCCATCCCTGCTTAGCCATTTTGCACTTCCTGTCGATCTCATTTTTGAGACGTTTGTATTCCTTTTTGCCTGTTTCACTTACTGCATTTTGATATTTTCTCCTTTCATCAATTAAATTCAATATTTCTTCTGTTACCCAAGGATTTCTACTAGCCCTAGTCTTTTTACCTACTTGATCCTCTGCTGCCTTCACTACTTCATCCCTCAAAGCTACCCATTCTTCTTCTACTGTATTTATTTCCCCCATTCCTGTCAATTGCTCCCTTATGCTCTCCCTGAATCTCTGTACAACCTCTGGTTCTTTTAGTTTATCCAGGTCCCATCTCCTTAAATTCCCACCTTTTTGCAGTTTCTTCAGTTTTAATCTACAGGTCATAACCAATAGATTGTGGTCAGAGTCCACATCTGCCCCTGGAAATGTCTTACAATTTAAAACCTGGTTCCTAAATCTCTGTCTTACCATTATATAATCTATCTGATACCTTTTAGTATCTCCAGGGTTCTTCCATGTATACAACCTTCTTTCATGATTCTTAAACCAAGTGTTAGTTATGATTATGTTGTGCTCTGTGCAAAATTCGACCAGGCGGCTTCCTCTTTCATTTCTGTCCCCCAATCCATATTCACCTACTATGTTTCCTTCTCTCCCTTTTCCTACTGACGAATTCCAGTCACCCATGACTATTAAATTTTCGTCTCCCTTCACTACCTGAATAATTTCTTTTATTTCATCATACATTTCTTCAATTTCTTCGTCATCTGCAGAGCTAGTTGGCATATAAACTTGTACTACTGTAGTAGGCGTGGGCTTCGTATCTATCTTGGCCACAATAATGCGTTCACTATGCTGTTTGTAGTAGCTTACCCGCATTCCTATTTTCCTATTCATTATTAAACCTACTCCTGCATTACCCCTATTTGATTTTGTGTTTATAACCCTGTAGTCACCTGACCAGAAGTCTTGTTCCTCCTGCCACCGAACTTCACTAATTCCCACTATATCTAACTTCAACCTATCCATTTCCCTTTTTAAATTTTCTAACCTACCTGCCCGATTAAGGGATCTGACATTCCACGCTCCGATCCGTAGAACGCCAGTTTTCTTTCTCCTGATAACGACATCCTCTTGAGTAGTCCCCGCCCGGAGATCCGAATGGGGGACTATTTTACCTCCGGAATATTTTACCCAAGAGGACGCCATCATCATGTAATCATACAGTAAATCTGCATGCCCTCGGGAAAAATTACGGCTGTAGTTTCCCCTTGCTTTCAGCCGTTCGCAGTACCAGCACAGCAAGGCCGTTTTGGTTATTATTACAAGGCCAGATCAGTCAATCATCCAGACTGTTGCCCTTGCAACTACTGAAAAGGCTGCTGCCCCTCTTCAGGAACCACACGTTTGTCTGGCCTCTCAACAGATACCCCTCCGTTGTGGTTGCACCTACGGTATGGCTATCTGTATCGCTGAGGCACGCAAGCCTCCCCACCAACGGCAAGGTCCATGGTTCATGGGGGGGGGGGACATTCCGCTATGGCAGCGGAATGTCGACCGTCGTCTTGCGGAGCTGGAAACCGGCTTGCTGCTCGGCGACGCACAGGCGTGTGTCACGCCAGCCAGGTCCAACAATGATAGGCATATACGTACAGCAGTGAAAAATTGCGACTGCGAGACAGTACAGGCAACCAATGTTAGCGAAACAAACAAATGTCACTCCAAAATAGTGATTGAAGAAAGCCTGATTAAAAGCCGACCGTTTCAGATCTTTACAATGGAGAAGAAATCTGTTCACCCTGTAGTGTTTATCAAGGGATTTAGAAACATTTTGCCTAGCGTTTGGAGTCATACACAGAAAATACAGTTAGTTATGTCTTACATACAAGGAGATGCTGCATTATGGGCAACCGAAGCAGCTGACAGTTGCGACAAATATGAGCAATTTGAAAAGGCATTCTTGGCCAAATATTGGTCAACATGTATTCAGGAGAGATTATGGAAAGAGGCATATAATCCAGAACCGTATTCTCCACGATTAGGCAATTTGCGAAAATATTTTGAGAAATACATTACTAAGACCCGTTACTGGGACGAGCAGATTTCATCCCGGGATCTGATCAGACTTTTGAAATCATACTTGCCGATACGCGTAAAGGAAAAACTTATACACGTACCGGAGAACGACATGGAACATTTCTTGTCTGTTCTGGACTCAATTGACCTGATTCAGGAGGATGTTAAGGCAGCCTCTAAACGGGCTAGAAGTAACGGAAACGGTTACAGAAATTGTCGAAATAACACGTCTCCACCAAATAATGGAAACGGCGGAGGTAACAATAGGAGACAAGATTATGTACAAAACGGGAATAGAGGTAGAGACCGGAACGGCAATAGCCCGCCGGTGAAAAATGACCGGAAAAGGAGGTCTGATGACCGATATGAAACAGGCCCACCAAGCAATAGTAGATGGAAAAATGCCAGGGGGCCGTGGAACACTAATACCTATAACGATGCAAACCGAACTTGCCACAGAACCAGAGGCCCAGTCCGGACCGGCAAAACAGTGGAAGATATGACAATAACCGACCGCCACCACAAAATGCGCCAATTGCGCAACCGTGGCGGCCGACGCAACACAACTTACATATAGTGGAGGTCAGCGACACATAGCAGCCACACCCATCCACCAGTAATAATCCTACAAACTAGATTCAGCCGAGATACGCTCTCCATCGCCGGCTGAGGTTTGGAGTGAGAGCAGCCCGACACAGAACAAAACATCGAGAATCTGTATCCTCAGGTATAATGACGGGGTACAAATGGGACATGAATTAATAACTGAACCACCCACGTGCATAAAGGAGCACAAAGACAAAGTACAAGCGATAACAGAGATCAAAATTAACAATATTGATGTGCAAGCAATCGTAGATACAGGTGCTACTGTCAGTGTCATGAGTATGGACTTATTCAGGGTACTGGGGGAAAGAAAAGCGTATGCTGACTTTTCCTGTGAACAATTGCAAAGTCACTGGAGCCATCAGTGCACAGCGACAATTAACTCCAAGTGCGGGTAGAGATGTATATAGGGGGAGAAGCCATAGCGTGCTCATTCCTGGTAGTAAAGGGTTTAAAGGTAGCCTGCATTTTGGGGGTAGATTTTTTGAGAGAAAGGGACGCACTAATCGACCTTTCTCGGGGAACATTAAGTTTGATGAACGCGGGTAGGAGGATAGAATTGTCCATGCTCAGATCTGAAGAGGTACCTGTGCCTAATTGTAATGCTATTAACATAAAAAGTAGGAATCAGTGGATACTACATTTAGACAATCATTCTATAGGACAAAATCTCTATTATCCAGATGTACAAAGTGATCAATTAAAAGCAAATGTGGACGCACTTGTGAACAAAGTATCACAGTCCGAAAATTTGAACTCAATGCAACAGCAGGATTTGGTACAGTTATTATCTAACTATGCAGATGTATTTTCAGAACGACCAGGAATTGTTAAGGGGTATCAATACAATATCGAGGTGAAGCCTCACAAAACCTACTGTCGAGCCTCATACTCCATTCCTTAGTCCAAGAAGGAAATAGTAGCTATCTCTTAGCAGATCCCCAATCAGGGAGAGTACGGGGACTGTATCCGCACAAGGATGTGAAAATATTGCTACAGTAAATGACTTATGTGTAAAAAAAGGGACACCATTCTTTTGAAAATGAATGAACATTAATGATGTGTGATCTGTAGAGATAATGTACTAGTGTAGAAGTATTTAGTTATAAGAATATGATTGACTTTCTCTTTTGTTTATGAATATTTGTGTTATGTCTTCTTTTAATTAGTGTTAGATTAAACATGCTCTAAATGTCTGCACAGATAACCTGATTAGTGCAATTATTTGTAGTGTTAAATTGTGACAGAGATCAGTCAGGAGGAACATTTTAGTAATGATTAGTTTGTGTACTGCATAATATTCTATATGTGTTTCAAACTTGAAATATTTCTTTGTACAATCTTTTCTATTATATATATATATATATATATATATATATATATATATATATATATATATATATATATATATATATATATATGTGTGTGTGTGTGTGTGTGTGTGTGTAGCTGTCAGATTGACAGATTCGAACCCAGAATAATATCAATAATATAAGACCCTGAGAACTTTATTTTCAAACCAATGTTATCAAAGACAATAATGCACCCAGTAGTGACCCGAGGGCACCATGGGAGGCAAACTTATTGCAAATTTAAGTAGCACAAGGTTACGCACAAAGAAGCTTCAATTGAAGCATGTGCAGATCCAATCAGTAAAAAGGAGCTAGCCTGATACAGTCCGAGTCAATTTTAGCCTACAGAGACTACACTGTAGTTACGTAGGATCTTGCAAGTAAAGTGAGACATAATTTCAAAGGAGTTATTGAACAATACGCCTGAATCCGGCTGGAATGCACAAATAAAATCTACTCGAACATAAATATAGATGAATTTTGGGCAAACTAATACGAAATTTTAATATTTGTTACCATGTACGCAAATATCACATACCTTGGTAAAGAGCGAACAAAGAAGTTACGAATGTGCTGTTAGAAAAATTGCACAACGGACATTGTAAATGAAAAAACTTAAACAAAAGTGTAGTATTGTGTGGCAGAGACAGACAGTGACTGTTAAACCTGCAGCAATACGCCACGAGGTTGTTTTGAACAAGCAATAAGAAACTGTATCATCGCCGTGTGTGCAAGTGGACAAGGAACTAGCACGACACGAACAGTGAGCCGATAAAAGACGGTGGACCAAGTTAGTGTCAAACTATAACTCTGTGTGTGAAGGGACCTAGGAAAGCGCATTGACTACAGAGATACATTTTGTCCTAAGGTGAAAACTTACGTGTGACTAATGACAAGTCATGACATGGTGAAAAAATATTGTGTGCCCATAAAACGTGTTACTGTGACAATGAAACATTGTGCAAACCAGACTAGTGAAGGCCTACTGAATAATAACTGCCAATAACTGTGTGCGTTTTTTTTTCCACAGCAGGAAAAGTGCCCATAAGGATAGTACACTGTTTGTGAACTTGTGGCATGTTTGCTGGAGCACTGCAAGAAGATGTCACACGGGCGAGCTGATATACAACGCGCATCCGGCTACCTCAGCCATGCAGCGGCCGCAGCAGTCCGTAGCAGACCAGACAAGGGGGCGGTGACCTACACGGAGCCGACGCGCCGCGCTGAGCGCCGCTCAACAATCACTCTGCACCGCTCACCAACTACAGCATTATTGACATATTCCAAAATATTTACACAAACATGTCAATGAACTCGATTTTTGATAAACATTGAACATTTATTATGCATACCCGTCAATTGACAAGAGAAAATGAACACTAACAAGTGTAGGAGATGGATTTATAACACGTAGGTAGTGGGAACATTATGAAAAGTGACGTTGTGCTAAATGATTTCAAAAAACTAAGTGATATATCCTAGGACAAGTGACCTTGCAGTATATCGCAAAAATAATAATAACAAGTTGTTAATCACACACAACTAACTTTCGATGAACTGTATGTGACTGTGATATTATGTAACCGTTGATGACAAACTGCTAAATCAATTCAAAAGAATGACTGTTAAAGAGACAAGATTAATCATGAACCAACTGGGATGGCTGGGCTCAGGCACAGTTTTGCCCAGGTTTCCTGTCTGCCTTCGCCAAAATGGGGGAGCCATGAACATATATAACCCTGGGACTAATTAAAAGAGCCATTCCATAAAAAATACAGAATTGTAAAGAACGTTACTGGCACCATTGTGTCAAAGTATAGAAACTCTTTGCCAAATTCTGCCAGGGGGCAATGTAACGTTCCCTGGCAACACTCACACTATTAATAAACTAAAATTTGATTGTACTATATACGCCGCTATGAAGCAATTTGTATATACTGTAATTATTTAACAAAAAATATTATTTAATTTTGTGTAAGGGACATTCGTTATTATTGTAATATTTTCTGTAGTAATATTCTCGATGTATTTATGATTGTAATATTTCTATACTCATAATGTAATTGCGAAATGTGTCAATATCTGCGATAGCAAAAATGTAAAATTCAGCCACAGAGGATAATAATGTTGTAAGATTACAAAGAGATGTTAGTGGTCAGCAGTAGTATAAAAAGCACCACGTGATGTGTATTCTTTGTCATCTTCCTGGAGAGCTGAAAGTGAGAGGAACCTGTGACGTAGCATTTTATGAATGGGTAGACTTGTTTTGTCTGTATCTAGATTTAGCCGCCATTAGAGGAGAAATTACAAACTAATGTATGTTGAATTATTGTTGTGGTCTAAATACATTATAATTCAACAAAAGTGTGTATTACTAATGTAAATTAGCTTGCCCATGTCATCTATAATATTTCTGTAAAGAATTTTCAGCATTTTTAGCGGTGTTGCTGGGCTGTGCCGCGACCGAACGATTTGCAGCGGCGGCGCATTTAAAAAATTGTTCCGCTAAGAAAAATTAACCAAACCCGTAAATCGGGAGCAGATAAAAATTAGCAGTGAATTAAGAAAATGTTTTTCTTTTACAGCGATCCTGAGACTGACGGAATTTATTACTAGTTTCACATTTGTGCATTCATAGGCGGATAGTTAACGTTGAAATTTAACAATTTTGGTTCTTTCAAAAAACTTAAATGTATAGTGAAGTGTGTTTTATCAACGATAATTAAACGTCGGCTTGGCAATATTTAACCATTTTCTGCTAATAGAGACAGTCTTGTGTTCCATAGCTAACGCCGGGAAAGAATTCAGTAATATTTTAAAAAAACCACTGCATTTAGAAAATGTGTGCCAAGGCCGAATTATGTAAAGGATTTAATTCTCAACTAAATATTCTTAATCAGTTAGTATGAATTCACGTAATTTTAAATGTACTTAATTCGGTGTGAATGATTTTTTATTACCACACGTAAATAAGAGGTTCTACAACAAAGTTCGTACGTACATAAGGAAAGAAAGGCAAATTAACTAAAAACAAATTTAAAAAAGGTAACTGATTATTCTTTAATGTAATTTCATTAAACCACACAAACTGAAAGGAGCCGCTTGTTACCTACCTTCCCTAAATTTGGATCGCTCTAGAACTTGTGAAAGTAATATTCATGTAGGAATAATAATATTTGAGCTGTTCTCCCAGAGGAGGTTCGAGTCCTCCCTCGGGCATGGGTGTGTGTGTTTGTCCTTAGGATAATTTAGGTTAAGTAGTGTGTAAGCTTAGGGACTGATGACCTTAGCAGTTACGTCCCATAAGATTTCTCACACATTTGACATTTTTGACAAAAATATTTGATATAGGATATCAGTCAGGGAAATTACTTATAGTATAGTGCAGAACTATTTTTTCAAAAAATAATTTTTATTTTCGTTTATCGTGTATTGCATCGAAATGGCTGAAACCGTTCTAACAGCTTATCCCCAGTTCTTTGAAGTTTTCAAGGTTTTGGTGCGTGTATGAGATAGTAGCATTAGGATGGCACACCGGTGGCTGTGTTCTTCCAGTCGACTACTGCGACTACGTTTCTACTCATCTGAAAATATCAACATCGCAGAATGTCGAACAATGCTATACAAGAAACATTACGCTGCTCCTCAGTGTGGGGACTGGACAACTGTTTGGTGAGCGTAACTTCTAGGAACCCGTAGACGATCGACCTGTTACCGTCAGCCGATAACATCAGAAGGCATCGACTGTCTGGTAAAAGAAGTTGCAAATATTTACTCTTCACGCTGCCCGCATGGCGATTCGGAGCGTAACTCGTTTATACCAAACAACTTTTCATCGTCCTTAATTTGGATTATCTTCGAGGAGAGCTGAAGGTTCCTGCAAGTGTTTGCTGTCTTTCTGGCGTTGGCATCGTAGAAAGTCAACAGAGAAACTATCTCTAATAAAGCCTCTGCTGTTTTTTAACCGAGAGTAGTAACACGCCATGATGTATTTAACTTTTCAGAAATATCAAAACATGTCTCATCATTGGAAATACACTCCTGGAAATCGAAATAAGAACACCGTGAATTCATTGTCCCAGGAAGGGGAAACTTTATTGACACATTCCTGGGGTCAGATACATCACATGATCACACTGACAGAACCACAGGCACATAGACACAGGCAACAGAGCATTCACAATGTCGGCACTAGTACAGTGTATATTCACCTTTCGCAGCAATGCAGGCTGCTATTCTCCCATGGAGACGATCGTAGAGATGCTGGATGTAGTCCTGTGGAACGGCTTGCCATGCCATTTCCACCTGGCGCCTCAGTTGGACCAGCGTTCGTGCTGGACGTGCAGACCGCGTGAGACGACGCTTCATCCAGTCCCAAACATGCTCAATGGGGGACAGATCCGGAGATCTTGCTGGCCAGGGTAGTTGACTTACACCTTATAGAGCACGTTGGGTGGCACGGGATACATGCGGACGTGCATTGTCCTGTTGGAACAGCAAGTTCCCTTGCCGGTCTAGGAATGGTAGAACGATGGGTTCGATGACGGTTTGGATGTACCGTGCACTATTCAGTGTCCCCTCGACGATCACCAGTGGTGTACGGCCAGTGTAGGAGATCGCTCCCCACACCATGATGCCGGGTGTTGGCCCTGTGTGCCTCGGTCGTATGCAGTCCTGATTGTGGCGCTCACCTGCACGGCGCCAAACACGCATACGACCATCATTGGCACCAAGGCAGAAGCGACTCTCATCGCTGAAGACGACACGTCTCCATTCGTCCCTCCATTCACACCAGTCGCGACACCACTGGAGGCGGGCTGCACGATGTTGGGGCGTGAGCGGAAGACGGCCTAACGGTGTGCGGGACCGTAGCCCAGCTTCATGGAGACGGTTGCGAATGGTCCTCGCCGATACCCCAGGAGCAACAGTGTCCCTAATTTGCTGGGAAGTGGCGGTGCGGTCCCCTACGGCACTGCGTAGGATCCTACGGTCTTGGCGTGCATCCGTGCGTCGCTGCGGTCCGGTCCCAGGTCGACGGGCACGTGCACCTTCCGCCGACCACTGGCGACAACATCGATGTACTGTGGAGACCTCACGCCCCACGTGTTGAGCAATTCGGCGGTACGTCCACCCGGCCTCCCGCATGCCCACTATACGACCTCGCTCAAAGTCCGTCAACTGCACATACGGTTCACGTCCACGCTGTCGCGGCATGCTGCCAGTGTTAAAGACTGCGATGGAGCTCCGTATGCCACGGCAAACTGGCTGACACTGACGGCGGCGGTGCACAAATGCTGCGCAGCTAGCGCCATTCGACGGCCAACACCGCGGTTCCTGGTGTGTCCGCTGTGCCGTGCGTGTGATCATTGTTTGTACAGCCCTCTCGCAGTGTCCGGAGCAAGTATGGTGGGTCTGACACACCGGTGTCAATGTGTTCTTTTTTCCATTTCCAGGAGTGTACAAATTACGCACGTTATAGCAGGTCCCTCTCACAACTAAACTTCACAAGAAGGTTTTTTTTCAAAAGAACCTTACGTCGGTGTACAGGCTGCCCAAAGTATTTAGGGCCAAAAATTGCATAGATGGCAGAAAGTTCTAAAATGGGTGTTGTGAGACATGAATATTTAGTTCCTTATTGACTTAAAAAACTTATACGTTACAGCAACAATTTAAACACGAAGCAGGTGTCCAAAATGACAATGTCACCGGCACAGAACATTTTGACACACTCTCTGGAATATCTGTTGTACAATGAGATAACCTGCTGGAGCTCTATCGGGCAGGTCCTGTTAGGGTTTCTTACAACGACTGCGTGTTGCTCCAATGTGGGTCATCAGAAGACGATCGTGTATTGGTTTTGAAGGTAGAGCCACCAATGTCGGTGCGGCAGGAAGTTATTCTTTGTGAACAAGAGTATTTTACAGGAACGAGCGTCCCACGTATTGCTTGGCACCCCTTCACTCCAGCCGTTTGGGAACAGATTTGGAAAGTTGCGTTGATAATACGAGTATTTGCACGGCGTGTAGCTGCGCCTTCAGTAACCACGACTCCGGTGGAAAATACGTCGCGTAGAGGTGGGCGTTAGCCCCGAATGGAAATTAGTAACCCACCTCTGCAGCCTAGTTTGATAACGCCTGTGCGGTGGCGTTCGACTCGGAGGTAAGCCGACTCGAGTCAGAGCCAGTATTTGACCGGCAATGGAAGGAAAGATGATGGCGTGAACCCAGGATCACCAGTCTCTGCGCTAATGTCCTGGATTAAAATTTCAAACCTCTGCGCAGTGTCTCAAGATGTGAGGGTAGGTGAAATTATTGTTGGTGATCTGTCCGCCGGACGGGGACGTTAATCCCGGTGGTCCCCTTGTTGTTATTCGAGAGGAGCAGCCATAGCCGGCCATAGCCAGCAGCGGATTTCAACCTCTTCCTTCTCTCAATATCGTCTTGTAACACTAACATATCACTGCTCTGTACAGGGTGGTCCATTGATAGTGACCGGGCCAAATATCTGACGAAATAAGAATCGAACGAAAAAACTACAAAGAACGAAACTCGTCTAGCTCGAAGGGGGAAACCAGATGGCGCTACGGTTGGCCCGCTAGATGGCGCTGCCATAGGTCAAACGGATATCAACTGCGTTTTGTTTAAATATGAACACTCATTTTTATTACATATTCGTGTAGAAATATTAATGTTTTAGTTGGTCCACTTTTCTTGCTTTGTGATGGATGGCGCTGTAATAGTCACAAACATATGGCTCACATTTTTAGACGAACAGTTGGTAACAGTCAGGGTTTTTAAAATTAAAACACAGAACGTAGGTACGGTTGTTCCAATGTGATACATGTGCCCTTGTGAACTTTTCATTACCTGTAAATACCACATTAATGCAATAAATGCTCAAAATGATGTCCGTCAACCTCAATGCATTTGGAAATACGTGTAACGACATGCCTCTCAACGGCGAGTAGTTCGCCTTCAGTAATGTTAGCACATGCATTGACAATGCGTTGACGCATTTTGTCTGGCGTTGTCGGTGGATCACGATAGCAAATATCCTTCAACTTTCCCCACAGAAAGAAATCCGGGGACGTCAGATCCGGTGAACCTGTGGGCCATGGTATGGTGCTTCGACGACCAATCCACCTGTCATGAAATATGCTATTCAATATCGCTTCAACCGTACGCGAGCTATGTGCCGGACATCCATCATGTCGGAAGTACATCGCCATTCTATCAAGCAGTGAAACATCTTGTAGTAACATCGGTAGAACATTACGAAGGAAATCAGCATACATTGCACCATTTAGATTGCCTTCGATAAAATGGGGGCCAATTATCCTGCCTCCCATAATGCCGCACCATACATTAACCCGCCAAGGTCGCTGATGTTCCACTTGTCGCAGCCATCGTGGATTTTCTGTTGCCCAATAGTGCATATTATGCCGGTTTACGTTACCGCAGTTGATAAATGACGCTTCGTCGCTAAATAGAACGCGTGTAAAAAATCTGTCATCGTCCCGTAATTTCTGCTGTGCCCAGTGGCAGAACTGTACACGACGCCACGTAATTCCTGGTGCATAGAAATATGGTACGGGCGCAATCGATGTTGATGTAGCATTCTCAACACCGACGATTTTGAGATTCCCGATTCTCGCGCAATTTACTGATGTTCGGATTAGCCGCGACAGCAGCTAAAACACTTGAGCATCATCATTTGTTGGAGGTCTTGGTTGACGTTTCACATGTGGCTGAAAACTTCCTGTTTCCTTAAATAACTTAACTATCCGGCGAACGGTCCGGACGCTTAAATGATGTCGTCCTGGATACCGAGCAGTATACATAGCACACGGTCGTTGAGCATTTTGATCACAATAGCCGTACATCAACACGATATCGACCTTTTCCGCAATTGATAAACGGTCCGTTTTATCACGGGTAATGTATCACGAAGCAAATACCGTCCGCACTGGCAGAATGTTACGTGATATCACGTAATTATGCGTTTGTAACTATTACAGTGCCACCTGTCACAAAGCGAAAAAAGTGGTCCAACTAAAACATTCATATTTCTTTACGTACTACACGAATATGTAATAAATAATGGGCGTTCCTATTTAAATAAACGCAGTTGATATCCGTTTGACCTATGGCAGCGCCATCTAGCGTGCCAACCATAGCGCCATCTGGTTTCCCCCTTCAAGCTAGACGAGTTTCGTTCTTTGTAGTTTTTTCGTTTGATGCTTATTTCGTGAGATATTTGGCCTGGTCACTATCAATGGACCACCCTGTATAGTTACATTTAGGAGATAAATGCTCGACTCGGCGGGAATATGCGCTGTTCGTATCATGTTCCTGAAGCTCCGTATGGCGATTGTGGAGCATAGCTATTCTATCTCCCCGGCTGGAGCTGGATTTTAACTTGGAACGCTGCATGATTCTGTTTTAGGGTGTTTTATTACTAGTAGTTGCAGAAGTTGTAGTAGTATTAATAGCAGTAGCTGTAGCAGCAGTATTATTATTCATTCATGCATCACTTTTACAAAGATATGTGACGTGACATGGTATTATATTATAAGAACAATGGGAAAACCATAGTTCACATATTCAGGCGTTTACTTAATTTCGGGTCTTATTTGACAAGAGGGAGCAGATAATCGGCCGTGGAGAGTAGGTTGTAATAGGAATCGTTGCGGCATTCGCCTGAAGTAGCATATAGAAATCACGGGAAACCTAAATAAAGATGACCGGATGGAGACTGGATCCTCTACCCTTCCGAATACAAGTCCAGTTCTTTAACACAGCGTTACATCGTTTGATTTAACCTAGTGTACAAGAGTGTTTTGCAATAAAGCTATTTAATAATGTAAATAGCTAGTCTTACACTTTTAGTTCATTCCTCACCGTCAGCTTTGCACACACAGCACATACTAAATACACCTTATTTCATAATGTAACACTACAATCAGCAGACCTTATAGACCGTAGCAACAATATTTCCATTTGTGTACTGCAGCTTCCCATT
Source organism: Schistocerca piceifrons (assembly GCF_021461385.2). NCBI lineage: Eukaryota > Metazoa > Arthropoda > Insecta > Orthoptera > Acrididae > Schistocerca > Schistocerca piceifrons. The sequence goes on from NC_060139.1 coordinate 846,511,132, forward strand.
CGCTAGCCTGGAAAATTAAATCATCTTTCCTGTATAATAAGTGAGACGTTGAGCTCAGAAAGAGGACAAGGTGTTAGTGTTATACATTGAAGAGTTGTGGGAGAATTGTTGTCCAGAGAGGATGAAAAAAACACAGAATGCCATGTTTGACAGTATTAAGTGACATGATAGATGTTTTACTGTTATTTTTTACCAATACCCTACTGTGTTACATCTAAGTAACTCTTCAGTGTACAGAATCTATTACTTAAAGGGTATTTATTAACTACCTTCTTAAAAAAAAGATTATTTTTTGTGATTGTGGCTACGCTCATCGGTACCGTTTTCAAACCAAGCCACTTGCATTAGAAATATTCTCTCTCTACCGCATTTCTCGTCTTCGATTAAGCGCCGAGTTTGGTTTCCACGCGCTGTGTGGTGTTCTCCAAACTTACACGCTTGCATGGGAATAGTTTCTAGGCCACCGCTTGTGACTGTAGCGCTAAAGTTGAAATACTGGCAATGATGAGTGCACATTTCGGTTTTTATAATCAGCACAAGCCATTGTGCTCACTGCTGAGCGTCCTGACCGCCGTAAAAGAAGACCCCCCATAAAAGAAAACGGAAAACACAAGTCGATTTTGTGAAATTTAATTCATAGATATGAAAGAAAGTTGATCTCTGCACCTCCCAGACAGTCATTTCCTGTCGGCCTCGTGATGCTCATGGTGAATTATTAGCAGCTAATATTTTTTTCTGTCATAACTGTTAGCACAAAACCTTCAAATGAGCCTTACTATGGTCTGAACTAGCTTGCCCAGTTGGCCATGCGGTCTAACGTACGGCTTTCCGGGCGGGAAGGAGGGCCGGTCCCGGGGCACGAATCCGCCCGGTGGATTTGTGTCGAGGTCCGGTGAGCTGGCTAGTCTGTGGATGGTTTTTAGGCGGATTTCCATCTGCTTCGGCGAATGCGGGCTGGTTCCCCTTATTCCGCTTCAGTTACACTATGTCAGTGATTGCTGCGCAAACCAGTTCACGACGTACGCGTACAACACCATTACTCTACCACTCAAACATAGGGGTTACACTCGTCTGGTGTGAGACGTTCCATGGGATGTCCATCGGGAGCCGAACCGCACAATAACCCTGGGTTCGGTGTGGGGCGGCGGAGGGATGAAGTGCACTGCGGTAGTCGTCGTGAGGTTGTAGACCACTGCGGCTGCGGCGGGTACGGAGCCTCTCCGTCGTTTCTAGCTCCCTGCTTAACATACAATACAATACATACAATGGTCTGAACTTGTGACTTCGCACTCGTGGGTTTCGTTGTAAGTCTTACACTTCTCAAGTGCAGGAGATATAGAAAAAAAAAAGAGTTCTCTCCACTCGGCACCGACCCGTTTGGCGAGCTCACTTCACACTGACGGTCGATCATGATATCGCGTCGCCCAGGCGAGGTCTCCCCAATGCGGTGGCTGCGCTGGAACTGCTGGCTATCGTAGCGGCGCGGGCCTTAATAGTCGTCTCGCGCAATAACACTTCAGTTTGACTGGCTCAAACGTGGAGCTGCTGCTGGCCCGGCCACTAGTTGATCTGCTGGTGAGCTGGCTGGTTTCAATTTCCTCCTCGCGAGGACTGGAGTACCGTCGCAGTGATGCATGTGCTGCGGGTTGCATTTGGCGCCTGTTACACTCGTCCCCACAGCACACTCACTGCGTATCGCATGTGCTCCATGGGATTTAAGTCGGGAGAACGAGCAGACCAGTCCATTCGCCGAATATCCTCTAGTTGCAAGAGCTCCTCCATCTGTGCTCTTCGATACGGTCGAGCTTTGTCATCCATAAAACGAAAGTCAGGCCCGAATACAGAATGCATCTCTGAAAAGTCGCACATTGGGAGGAGTCACAATAACGTTGACCGGCGAGGTGTGCCGTTTCCAAAGGCTTGGAGGTGAGCACTCTCAGGCACTCCACAACACGAGGACCACCAAAACTGTCATGTCCGACACAGTTCCTGCGTGCAAAATGTGTTCACATCCATCGCCATATAATTGTGCATCCAACATTGTCGAACGCACTAATTTTGTGATCCAGGGTTTGTGGCGTGCATAATACGAGGGTCACACCAAAAGAAATACACAATACTTTTTTTAAAATCCATCTCTTACTCTACATGTTTGAAAGTTTTACAGAGTGTAGATACATCCTTTAGGAACAATATTTTCATTTCTCCACATTATTTCCATCCGTCTCAACTGCTTTACGCCATCTTGGAACCAGCGCCTCTATACCAGCACAGTAAAATTTTGGACCAACCTGTTGGAGCCACTGTTTGGCAGCGTGCACAAGGGCGTCATCATCTCCAAACCTTGTTCCACGAAGAAAGTCTTTCAGTTTCCCAAGGAGATGCTAGTCACATGGAGCCAGGTCAGGACTGTAAGGCGGGTGTTTCAGTGTTGTCCATCCGAGTTTTGTGATCGCTTCCATGGTTTTATGACTGACATGTGGCCGTGCATTGTCGTGCAACAGCAAAACATCCTGCTTTTGCCGATGTGTCGAGCTTGAAGTTTCTTCAGTGTCGTCACATATGATCAGAATTTAAGGTGGTTCCACTTGGCATGATGTCCACAAGCAAGAGTCCTTCGTAATCGAAAAACACTGTAGCCATAACTTTTCCAGCAGAAGGTGTGGTTTTGAATTTTTTTCTTGTATGAATTTGCATGATGCCACTCCACTGATTGCGTCTTCGTATCTGGAGCCATGTTTCATCACCTGTCAATTCTTCCAAGACATTCATCTCCACCATTCTCGTACTGTTCCAAAAGTTCGCTGCATACCATCTTTCTTGTTTCTTTGTGAGCCACTGTCAGCGTCCTGGGAACCCACCAATCACAAACCTTTTTTAACGCCAACACTTTCAGCATTCTGTTAACTCTTCTTTCCCCTATCCCAACGTAGCGTAACAATTTGTTCACTGTTATGAGTCTGTCAGCAGTCACCAATTCGTTAACTCTCTGCACATTGTCTGGAGTGTGTGCAGTACAAGGCCTGCCACTGCGAGAACAGTCCTCAATATTGCCATGCCCGCTTTCACCACGTAACCTGTACGGCGATCGACAGCAGTATCTCCATACACCGTTTTCAACCTGTTGTGGATGCTTCCCACTATCTCATTTGCACAGCACAGGAATTCTACGACAGCACGTTGCTTCTGCCGAACGTCACGTGTAGCAGCCATCTTGAAGACATGCTGTGCCGGCGTCACTCACGGCAACAGGTTGAACTAAGTTTGAAAACAAGCGGGAAGGATGTATCTTCACACTGTAAAACTTTCACACATGCAGAATGGAAACTGCATTTTTACGAAAGTAGTGTGCATTTCTTTTTGAGTGACCCCCGTATTGCATATCCAAATCTTTGAACACGGTAAACTCAGCGGGCAACGTTATTGTGACAATTTACACTTCTTCATCATGTGTGTTTTTTCAGGGGTGCATTCGCCCCCACTTCATTCTGTCGGATGCTAATGCGAGAGCCTATTGAGAAGATCCCTTGAAAAACCAGTGCTCATAGGTCAATGAAACTTTATGAAATCATTTTAGCCGGTCGGAGTGGCCGTGCGGTTCTAGGCGCTACGGTCTGGAGCCGAGCGACCGCTACGGTCGCAGGTTCGAATCCTGCCTCGGGCATGGATGTGTGTGATGTCTTCAGGTTAGTTAGGTTTAATTAGTTCTAAGTTCTAGGCGACTGATGACCTCAGAAGTTAAGTCACATTGTGCTCAGAGCCATTTGAACCATTATTTTGAAATCATTTTGAAGGTCCTAAGGAAGAGAAATAACGAGTAAACCATTGAAAGAAACAATTTAATTTTCACATGAGGGGTAACATTTCTTAATTGCGTACCATGTTAACGTGTCTGGTTACAAACGTTACTGGTTTGACGATCATCTGCAGGCGCGCGGGGTAGCCGCAAGCAGTGTGTAAGCTTAGGGACCGATGACCTAAGCAGTTTTGTCCCATAGGACTTACCACACATTTCTGAATCTGCACCCACGACAGTCTGGAACGGCTAGATCTCTCCCTAATTGAGGAAAGTTGGAGCATTATGGCCCCGCCCACCAAATAGCCCCGGATTTTGACGATCTGACTCCCCAGTTAGACAGAATTTGGCACGATATCCTTCTGGACAACAGTCAACACCCCTATCAATCAATGCCAAGCCGAACGACTGCTTGCAAAAGGGCCGGGAGTGGAGCAACGCGTAATTGACTTGCTCAGAGCCGGCCGCGGTGGTCTAGCGGTTCTAGGCGCTCAGTCCGGAACTGAACGACTGCTACGGTCGCAGGTTCGAATCCTGCCTCGGGCATGGATGTGTGTGATGTCCTTAGGTTAGTTAGGTTTAAGTAGTTCTAAGTTCTAGGGGACTGATGACCACAGATGTTAAGTCCCATAGTGCTCAGAGCCATTTGAACCATTTTGAACTTGCTCAGAAAATGGTTCAAATAGCTCTGAGCACTATGGGACTTAACTTCTGAGGTCATCAGTCCCCTAGAACTTAGAACTACTTAAACCTAACTAACCTAAGGACATCACACACATCCATGCCCGAGGCAGGATTCGATCCTGCGACCGTAGCGGTCGCGCGGTTCCAGACTGCAGCGCTTAGAACCGCTCGGCCACTCCGACCGGCTTTGACTTGCTCGTTAGGTACCAAAAACGCTAACTGACGATCAAAAGCAGAAAATGGCGGGATCAGCCTACAGTTTCTGCAGCATTACGTGACAGAACGATATGCTTTTTTGAAAAGGAATGTCACAGGCGATGAGACATGGATTTGTTACGAGATAACTGAAACGAAACGACAGTCACTCGAATGGCGGCATTCTGTTTCCCAGAGACTAAAGAAAGCAAAGCCGCTTCTTTCTTCAACTACATCGTGTACACCGTGTTTTGGGACTGTCATGGAATTTTGTTGGTGTACTGGATGGAATGAGACACACCAATGAGCGCTAAAACTTACTATCAGACACTGAAGAAGATAACCACGCGATACAAAACAAAAGGTTTTGACTGCTGCCTTGTGGTATTGTATTTGTGCACGACAACGCGCGATCGCATAGTTCTCGCGTAACTACGACATTTCGCTGGGAACAATTCTGTCAACCTCCTTACAGTCCTCACTTAGCTCCATCAAACTTCCATTTGTTTTCTCATTTCAAGAAATTTCTAGCCGGCCAGCAGTTTGCAAGGGATTATGAAATCAAGGTAAACGTCCAAAGCTGCTTCAGTTCGCACGGGCCGAACTCGACCAAGCCGTTACGTTGTACTTAGTGCCAATGTGTGACAAGTGCCTTAATTCGACAGGTGAATATGTTGAAAAGTAGTTTAAAGTATGTATATTTTTCTGTAATAAAATACAAACGAAAACAAGTTCCTAATCTTTTTAGTATCCAAACGATGCTTACTTTCTCTATCAGCTCTGTGTGTGACGTGACTCTACGAACCTGCACGACGGAATGATTAATTAATAAGGAATGGTACTGATGCACCGTGGTATACCATCAGATCAGAACACTGTTACAGAGGCAACAAAGAAAGCATGCCAAATTTAAAAGAACGCAAATCCACGAACAGTGTCGAAGTTTTACGGAACTCGAAATTTAGCGTGAACTTCAATGTGAGATGCTTTTAATAGTTTCCACAACGAAATCCTCTCTCGAAATCTAGCAAAAAAACCAAAGAGATCCTTGTTGTATATAAAGTACAACAGCGGAAAGACACAATCAGTACCTTCACTAGATGATAACAGTGGTGATGTTACTAATGACAGTGGGGTTACTAAATACGATCTTCCAGAATTCCATCCCCAAAGAAGGCGAAGTAAATATTGCAGAATTCAAATCAAGAACAACTGTCAACATGAGCAATTAAGACTTAAATATCAGTGCAGCGAAGCAACTTAAGTCACTTAATGAAAGCAAGGCCACCAGTTCAGACTGTATACCAGTCAGGTTCCTCTCAGAGTATAGTGATACAGTTGTCCAGTACCTAGCAATCATGTTCAACCACTCGCTGGTCGAAAGATCCGTACCTAAAGACCGGAAAGTTGTACAAGTCACACCAATACCAAAGAAAGAAAGTAGGAGTACTCCAGAGAATTACAGATCCATGTCACTAACGTCGATTTCAAGTAGGATTATGGTTCATATACTGTGTTCGAACATTAAGAATTACCTCGAAGAAAACGATTTATTGACAAGCTGCCAACACAAGCTCAGAAAATATCGTTCTTGTGAAAAACAACTATCTCTTTATTCTCACTAAGTAATGAGTATTATCGATAGGGTATGTCAAACTGATTCCATATTTTTAGATTTCCAGAAGGCTTTTTGTACCTTTACTCACAAGTGACTTCTAATCAAGTTGGTTGGGGGGGTTTGTAACACCACAGCTCTTATGCTGTATGGATTCATTTTGCTTTATTTAATGTTACATTGTTGATCGCCTGTGAATGTGTTCAAATCGATAGCATAAAATTGCGTATTCTTTTCTTTGTCAAACCTTTGATGTCGTGATTTGATTTTATGCAAAGTAGTGTATCTGCAATTTGTATTCTTTGTCCCATTTGGAGGGAACAGAACTTATTGTATGTAATTGTAATTTTGTGTGAATAATTTTTTGTAGAAGTGTCAATATGTGAAAATGTTCTGTTTTATTTAATGTATTTGTTTGCTGTTATGTAAATTGCTGATCCTCACTTAGGGTTCTTAGTTAGTTTGTATGTAAATGGTGTAGTGGTTCCCCTCTGGAACGGAAATGCGTAGCACGCGCAAATTGTGGTTGGCATAGGTGGAAAAGGTGGAACTGATAGTCAGTCGGAGACGAGCCACCAGTCGGAAAGGAGCTACCAGTCTGTGCACTGTCAATGTAAAGGTGCATATCATGCTGATTCAGAGAGAGGCTTTTACTGCTTCTTTCCAATGCCTCGGATGGGTGGATAAATAGCTGGATCTATTCTGGAATTTGTATGAATCACCGCCATGAAGATACGATAAAGTCCGGCAATTCTACCTGTAATTCCACCTACCAACATGCAGTTGCCACCACATTGCGCAATCACTGTAACGTAATACTATATTGATGTACAGTGAAGGATCAGCCTAATGGATGTGTTAGTGTGCTGAAATATAAGGTAATTCATATCGGAATTTATTTACCTACCTTGATTTTACTCCTCATCATAACACCTCTCAGGGTCCTCTCCGTTTGAAGTAAAGTGATTACCGAGTGTCCTTACTGAAAGTACGTTGAAGCCTAGAGCTTTGTTAAATAATGCCTCTTGAACTTATTAGAAAGATAGTTAAAGCTAATGTGGTAACAGAGTGAGTTAAAGCAAATGTTATTTGTCCAATAATAATTTTCCTATTGAAACTGTTATTTAAAGTGCTGTTACCAACTTCAAACTTTAGGCTGAGTCTTATAAAGTAAATGATCACGTTGTTGTCTGTAGTAAATTCTAAAAAGGAGAGTCAGTTCCTTGCAATTTTGTCAACATTGTGTTTCGTTGTAGTAAAAGTGAGAAAGCTGCAGTTCTGAAACGTTACATTCTCATGTATGCCAAGTGTTTGTCTCTCTTGTGTGCATATTAACAGTATAAAGACCACTCAGTTTGTGTAAACCCTGAAAGTGATAGTGTTTTTCTGTACCTGTTATAATTTTGAAAATAGTTCCTGCTGCTCTAACTGTTAGCTTCAATCTTAAAACATATGTGTGTTAGAGTTCATTGCACTCGCGTGTTGCTAAGTCTAGGTTGTGTCTGCTGTGTTGTCCATTATAGTTACTTATACCTACTTTCATAAACGAGAATGTTAATCTTTCTCTTGCCTAATTAGGCTGGCGACCGTTTCCCTTATTCTATAAACAGTATAGCTAGGCAAAATTTTGTTTGTCACTATTCCAATATTAACGTAATTCTGACTTTCATTTCCGATAAGCCACTTCCATTAGGAACAATACGGTCAACTTAACAAAATTCCTCTCAGAGGGTAACACTGCTCTGTTGCTTTGTGCCATAGTTACTTTTACAAAATTGTTTTATGTTACAACCTGCTTCTGGCATTGAGGTTATGGTACAGTAGTTAGCAGACGGGGAGTGTTATAGGTTGTTTGGGGAAGGAGACCAGACAGCGAGGTCACTGGTCTCATCGGATTACGGAAGGATGGGGAAGGAAGTCGGCTGCGCACTTTCAAAGAAACCATCCCGGGATTTGCCTGGAGCGATTTAGGGAAATCACGGAAAACCTAAATCAGGATGGCCGGACGTGGGATTGAACAGTCGTCCTCCCGAATGCGAGTCCAGAGTTGGTTGTCTGTGGACTATCGTCTCTTTTGTGCGACTGTATTCGTGGTTTGCTGTCAGAAAGGTCACGGGTAGTAGTAACTGGCGGAAAATCGTCGAGTAAAACAGAAATAGTATCTGGCGTTCCCCAAGAAATTGTTGTAGGCCCTCTGCTGTTCCTGATCTACATAAACAATTTAGAAGACAATCTGAATAGCATTCTGCAGCCCTCTTAGACTGTTTGCAGAAGATTCTGTCATCATCAACTGATCAAAACCAATGGCAATATGTTTTAGAGACTCTGTGTTTGGTGCGAAAAGTGGCAATTGACTCTAAATAATGTGAAGTATGAAATCATCCACATGAGTACTAAAAGGAATGCACTAAATTTCGGTTACGTGATAAATCACATGGATTTAAAGGCTGTAACTTCAACTAAATACTTATGGATTACAATTACGAATAAATTTAGTGGGTGAATAAAACCAAAGACTACGATTTATTTAAAGAACACTGAGAAAATGCGACTGATTTACTAAAGAGAATGCCTATAGTAAACTTGTACGTCCTCTTCTGGAATATTGCTGTGCCGGGTGGAATACACATCAGATAGCATCCACGGAGAGCATACAAAAAGCTACGGATACGATATCTGAATTGAGGTGGCAGCCTCTGAAACAAAGGCATTTTTCGTTGCGGCAGGATCTTCTCACGAAATCTCAGTCAGCAAATTTCTCCTCAGAGTGTGAAAGTATTTTGTTAGCGCCCACCTAAGTATGGGGAAATGATCATCGTAATCAAATAAGAAAAATCAGAACTCGGACAAAAAGATTTAAGTATTCATTTTTCCCACTCGATGTTCGAGAGTGGAACGATGGAGAAATAGCATGAAGATGGTTCGATGAATCCTCTGCGAAGTATTTAATGGTGAATTGCAAAGTAATAATGTAGATAGCGTTTTCTTAACTTATTCTACACAACAGTAAATTCTGTTGTCATTCTACATTGCTTGAACTCACATATTGTATAAATGACCTTAAATCATGACCCTTGCCGTTGATGGGGATGCTTGCGTGCCTGAGCGATACAGATAGCCGTACCATAGGTGTGACCACAACGGAGGGGTGTCTGTTGAGAGGCCAGGCAAACGTGTGGTTCCTGAAGAGGGGCAGCAGCCTTCTCAGTAATTCCACGGGCAACAGTCTGGATGATTAATTGATCTGGCCTTGTAACATCAATCCAAACGGCCTTGTTGTTCTGGTACTGCGAACGGCTGAAAGCAAGGGGAAACTGACTTGTGATCAGGTGAATACAGGGCTATAAATGTAAAATCAAATAAGGGGAATGCAGGAGTGGGTTTGATAACGAATAAAAAAATAGGAACGCGGATAAGCCACTATGAAGACCATAGTGAACTGTTATTGTTGCAAGATAGACAAGAATTCCAGCCGTGTAGGGTAGCAGCACGGCCTGAGGCGCCTTGCCATGGTTCGCGCGTCTCCACATGTCGGAGGTTCAAGACCTCGCATGGGCATGGGACTGTGTGTTATCCTTATCGTAAGTTAGTTTAAGTTAGCGTGTAAGCCTAGAGACCAAGGACCTCAGCAGTTTGGTCCCATAGGAGCTTACCACAAATTTTCAATTTCCAAGAAGCCCACACTCACCACAGTAGTATAAGTTTATATGCTATCTAGCTCCGCAGATGATGGTGAGTTTAAAGAATTGTGTGATGAGGTAAAAGAAATGATTCAGTTAGTTAAGAGGAGTGAAAATTTAATGGTCGTGGGGGACTAGAATTCAATAGTAGGAAAAGGGAGGAAAGGAAAAATAGTAGTTATATAAGGACTGGTGGAAGGGAACGAAAGAGGAAGCCACCTGGTAGAGTTTTACACAGAGAATATTTTAATCATAGCAAACACTTTGTTTAAGAATCATGAAAGAAGGCTGTAATACGTGGAAGAAATAAGGAGACTCCGGAAAGTTTCAGAATGATTATACAGGGTGATGAAAAAGTCAGTATAAATTTGGAAAATGATTAAATCACGGAATAACGTAGATAGAGAGCACACGTTCATCACCAAACGACGTGCGCAAGAGATCTTCCACGCGCATAGCAATATCGGGTGTTTTTTTTTTTGTTCTAATAAAACCCCCATGTCATTCCAAGCATGTGTGTCAATTTTTACCTCTCTATCTACAGTATTCCGTGGTTTATTAAGTTTTTAAATTTATACTGACTTTTTGATCATCCGGTATAATGATAAGACAGAGATTTTGGAACCAGATTTTAAATTGTAAGACATTTCCAGGGCAGATATGGACTCTAGGAACTGTATACTAAAACTGAAGAAGCTGCAAAAAGGTAGGAATTTAAAGAGATGAGATCTGGATAAACTGAAAGAACCAGAAATTGTAGAGAGTTTCGGAGGGAGGATTAGGGAACGACTGACTAGAGCAGGGCAAAGGAATACAGTAGAAGAAGAATGGCTAGCTTTCAGAGATGAAATAGTGAAGGCAGCAGAGGATCAAGTATGTAAAACGACGAGGGCTAGTAGAAATTCTTGGGTAATACAGGAGGTACTTAATTTCATTGATCAGAGGAGAAAGTATAAAAATGCATTAAATGAAACAGACGAAAGGGAATACAAGCGTCTTAAAAATGTGATTGACGGGAACTGAAAAATGGCTAAGCAGGACTGGCTAGAAGACAAATGAAAGAATTTAGAGGTATACATCGCTAGGGGAAAGATAGATGCCGTCTACAGGAAATTAGAGAGACCTCCGGAGAAAAGAGAACCATCTCTATGAATATCAAGACCTCAGATGGAAAACCAGCCCTAAGCAAAGAAGGGAAAGCAGAAAGATGGAAGGAATATATAGAGCGTCTGCACAAGGGAAATGTACATGAGGGCAGTGTTATGGAAATGGAAGAGGGCGTAGATGATCACGAGATGGGAGATATGATACTGCGTGAAGAATTTGACAGAGCACTGAAAGACCTAAGACGAAACAATGCCCCGAGAGTAGGCAATGTTCCGTTAGAACTACTGATAGCCTGAGAGAGCCAGCCATGACAAAACTATTTCATCTGGTGAGCAAGATGTATGCAACAGGCGAAATATTCTCAGAATTCAAGAAGAAAATAATAATCCCAATTCCAAAGAAAGCGTATGCTGACAGATGTGAAAATTATCAAACTAGGCCTATCAATTTAATAAGTCATCGTTGCGAAACACTGACACGAATTTTTTTACAAAAGAATGGAAAAACTGGTAGAAGCCCACCTCGAGGAAGATCAGTTTGGATTCCGGAGTAATGTAGAAACACGAGAAGCAATAGTGATCCTACGACTTCTCACAGAAAATAGGTTAAGGAAAATCAAGCTTACGTTTACAGCATTTGGAGACTTAGAGAAAGCTTTTAACAATGTTGACTGGAATGTTCTCTTCAAATTCTGAAGGTGGCAGGTGTAAAATACAAGGAGGCAAAGGTTATTTACAATTGGTACAGGAACCAGATGGCAATTATAAGAGTCAAGGGGCATGAAAGGGAAGCAGTGTTTGAGAAAGGAGTGAGACAGGGCTGTAGCCTACCCCCGACGTTATTCCATATGTATACTGAGCAAGCAGTAAAGGAAACAAAAAAGTTTGGAGTAGCAATTAAAGTCCAGGGAGAAGAAATAAAAGCTTTGAAGTCTGCCGATGAGATTGTATTTCTGTCAGAGACAGCAAAGGGCTTGGAAGAGCAGTTGAACGGAATGGACAGTGTCTTCAAAGGATGATGACCGTCAACAAAGGCAAAGCGAGGATAATGGAACGTAGTAGAATTAAATCAGATGATGTAAAGGAATATCATAAGGAAATGAGACACTTAAAGCAGTAGATGAGTTTTTCTGTTTGGACAGAAAAATAACTCATGATGGTCGACATAGAGAGGACATAAAATGTAGACTGGCAACGGTAAGAAAAGCGTTTCTGACGGACAGAAATTTGTTAATATCGAATATACAGGGTGAAAAGTATTTAAACCGACAAACTCTGGGAGCTTGTTGGGGACATCAAAACAAAAATTCTTCCGTAATTTTTTCCTATGATGAGTATTTAAACCGGTAGAGAAAGTTTTCTCTGGCGGCAAATTAATTAAATCAACAAACACTTTTCCATTTTTTATGACCAAGAGACAACACATTAACACAACCCAATTTCAGTAACAGTAGATTTTCAAAAATGCCTCCATTGACGCATAAATAAAGGGCAAAAACCCCAGGAGTATCCTGAATTGTTCCTGCTGATGCTACTATCCGGGCAACCAGATCCTCTTCTGATGCAACAGGAGTTGCGTAAACAAGGTTGCGCATCTCTTCCCACACAAAAAATTTCAGAGGGGACATATCCGGGGATCGAGCAGGGCATGGTACAGGACAACCTCTGCCAATCCACGTTTCTGGGAACCGTCGGTCCAGGAATCGACGCACACGACGACTGAAATTGGCCGGCGCCCCATCATGTTGGAACCACATGTGTTGTCTTGTAGAGAGCGGGACGTCTTCCAGCAATTCTGGCAATGCTCTGACGAGAAATTACAATAGTGCCTGCCATTTAATGGCCTAGGTAGCAGATACGGCCCAATTAAACAGTCCCCAACAACACCGGCCCACACATTAACGAAGAACCGCACTCGATGAGCGCTAGTAACTGTGGCATGTGGGTTATCCTCACTCCAAACATGCAAAATGTGCTTGTTTAAGACTCCATCACGCCCTAACGTTGCTTCATCGGTAAACAACGAAGAGTATGGTAATGCAGGATGCTTTTCACACTCTTCCAGGTACCACTGCGAAAACTGTGCTCTGGGCGGATAATCAACTGGTTCCAGGTTGTCGACACGCTGTAAGTGAAATGGACGTAACAATTTCTCTCGAAGGACTGTTCTTACATTCGTCTGATTCGTACACCTGTTACGTGCAACTGCACGAGTGCTGATTGAAGGATCCCGCTCCACATGCTGCAAGACAGCTTCCTCAAATTGCAGCGTTCTGACCGTGCGACGGCGTCCCTGTCCAGGTAATCTGCTAAATGAACCGGTCTCACGCAGACGTAGGTACACAGCAAAAAAAAATAAAAAAAATGGTTCAAATGGCTCTGAGCACTATGGGACTTAACGTCTATGGTCGTTAGTCCCCTAGTACTTAGAACTACTTAAACCTAACTAACCTAAGGACATCACACAACACCCAGCCGTCACGAGGCAGAGAAAATCCCTGACCCCGCCGGGAATCGAACCCGGGAACCCGGGCGTAGGAAGCGAGAACGCTACCGCACGACCACGAGATGCGGGCGGTACACAGCAGCAAAGGTCGTATGGTGCGGGATACGACGATTAGGATATTGTTGTTGATAAACCAGCTGTGCAGCTCGTCCGTTGTGATGCGCTATGAAGTACGCACCAACCGTATCAGTGTACTCACTCCAGGTGTATCGCTCCATTAGTAAACAGAGACAATGCACTACTACACTGGTGGACAGCAGCTGCCTACAACTGAAGATTGTAATACGGCCCCCACCAGTGTAAATAATCCCCACAGGAAAAAAAGACATTAGGGAAAATATTTGTTTTGATGTCCCATAATACGTTTCACCCTGTAGATTAAAGTATCAGAAAGTCTTATCTGAAAGTATTTGTGTTGTGTCTAGACAAGACAGCCTAGACACAATGAGAGGAAGCCGAAAGGCACGCGCTTAAACTCACGCAGGCTGGCGTGAGGTCTGAAACAGGATACATAATGAATGCTATAAAGAAAAGTACGTAGCTTCTGGAATACTTAACTTTAATCCACATTTGTAGAACATCGCTCTTGATGATACATTAATAGAATCTCAATATCAATTGAATACGGCACCTTGCTAGGTCGTAGCAAATGTAGCTGAAGGCTATGCTAACTATCGTCTCGGCAAATGAGAGCGTATTTGTCAGTGAACCGTTCCTTGCAAAGTCGGCTGTACAACTGGGGCGAGTGCCAGAACGTCTCTCTTGACCTGCCGTGTGGTGGCGCTCGGTCTGCGATCACTGACAGTGGCGACACGCGGATCCGGCGTATACTAATGGACCGTGGCCGATTTAAAGGCTACCACCTAGCAAGTGTGGTGTCTGGCGGTGACACCACAATTTGTATGGAGTGTAGCCGTGTATGGAAGTGAAGCAAGAACGATGAAAGTTTAGAGAAGAAGAGACTATAAGCTTACGAAACGTGGTGCTACAAAGGAATGACGAGGATTAGGAGGGTAGATCACGCACCTAATGAGGAGGTACGGAATAGAATTGAGCAGAAAAAAAATTGTTACACAACCTAACTAGAAGAAGGGATTGTTTGGTAGGACACGTTCTGAGACATCAAGGGATCACCAATTTAGTACTGGAGGGAAGCGTAGGGGGTTAAAATCATTTAGAGAGGCCAAGAGAGGAATACAGTTAGCGGATTCACAAGGATGTAGGTTGCAGTAGTTACTCGGAGATGAAGAGGCTTACACACGACAGAGTAGCATGGAGAGCTGAATCAGACCAGTCTTAGGACTGAAGACCACAGCAGCAACATTATACGAGTATTGTAATCACGTGGATATAGTACTTTTGTCACGGTTCTCTGCACTTTGTATTTCATTGACTGTTACTGACGTCAGGCGGAAGACGTAGGTCGGAGCGTTCTCTACTTAATTCATAGCTTCCTTGCGCTAACCGGCAGTCGACATCGATACCTTACACATACGGTTTCCTCACCGTGTCACCATCTCCGCCTACTGCCTTTGGATATGTTTTTAAATAATTACAGTTGTTATGTTAGATTTAAGATAAATTTCTTGTTCTGGCATCTCTCTAACTTTACTCTTATTGCATAGTACGGTCTAAGATCGATGCAAAGCAGGAGGAAACCGACCAGCGCTTTTAAATATATGTGCGTATGCTGTCAAGAGTACTTTTTATTTTTATTAACTGCTGAACGGAAAGTGTTCCTCGTATTTCACTCCCAGAAAAAGTAGGAGAGACCAGCGCAAACGAAACCGGGACCTCGTCGTCAGTACCTAGCAACTACAATGACGACCATGGTGGATTAAGGAAGCCGATGTTCCTAAAAAAAGAAAAAGGTGTGTGAAAGCTTATGGGACTTAACTGCTAAGGTCATCAGTCCCTAAGCTTACACACTACTTAACCTAAATCATCCTAAGGAGAAACATACACACCCATGCCCGAGGGAGGACTCGAACCTCCGCCGGGACCAGCCGCACAGTCCAGGACTGCAGCGCGGAGACCGCTCGGGTAATCCCGCGCGGCCCGACGTTTCTGCTTCTTCACAGAAAGAGTAATCAGTGATAAATATATTTATGGGGGTATTAATAGGATTGAAATTCTTGTGATAAGTAGGCCAATTACTAGCAATAATTATTATTTTGAACGTCTCCATTTATAACACTACAGATAATTTTCTGTGTACACCGTAATTTCTATAAAGATTTAGTACAGGCACGAATGGATTAACACCGTCAGGTAGAATAAATGTACAAATAAATAAAAATACTTTTAGTTATTTCGTTTCATTACCGACAAAGTTCTTCGCGAAAGCAAGTACGCAAATTCTGCTTATATTGGCATACCCTAAAAGGACGTATTATGTAAGTTCGCAGGCAATTTAGTCACTATTTCGGAAAAGGTCATTGAAAATTAATGTTGTGTGTACGAAGCGACTAGTATGTTACTGTCAGTGGAAACAGCTTTTAGACTGCCAGTTAGATTGTTTTATTGATTTACAACTGGAGCGGTGTGTCAGACCGCTGGCTATGCAATTCGTCGGTTTAATACGGTCGCATTAGAATAATTGCTACACTTTAAATGAAAGTGTTGTGTCAAACGCAGCCTTAAACATGTTGCTCATTTCAGAGGACAGAGCGAGGAAGTATGGCGGCGCTGAAGGTAGTTTTCTTCGTGTGGGCGGTGTCTGTTATTTACGAGTCACACGTCGGCTGCATGAGTCCTGTTAAGACTGTTGCTGCCGTGGTGACGTCGCTACAAGAAAGAATTCACTTTGGCTGTGCCTACGTCACATACTCCGGCAATGAAGCAGGTACGACCACCGAGCGCGAAACGGAACAAATGAACCTAATGTAAACTATGCTCGTGCATAAGTTGCAGCACATAATTTGCATTCCTTATGCGATTTTGTAAATATGGACGCGGCCTTTTGCTCTCCACCTTACAGCTCTACTATTATTACTACTCATTGGCGCATTCATTTTTACATAGTATCGATATAATGATAATGGTTCAAATAATACGCTACCAGTTTGTTAACTATATTCTCCAAAAAATCTGTAAAATTGCTCTGCGTGTCTCGATAGAACTGCCTCCTGCTGTTGGTGACTCAGCGAAAGATCCATTTGAGGTACTGTAGGCTCTGTACAGTACTTTTCGGGTCAACACAGGTGTCTGATATGCAGTCACATTAATGTGACTAACGCCTATGTTCGACGTCAAAGTGCAATCAACACTCAGATACTGCAGGTTGTAGCACTAGCAGTGGATGGTACAAAAAGATCTCGGTAGTAAGCGGAGAAAACAGTGCAGTCGTTTTAGTAATGTGAAAAGGAGCGATTTGTCTGACGTCCAAAAGAGCGTGATCTTTGGCTTCCGAGCAAAGGGTGGAAGCATTTCCGAGGCAGCTAAGTTTGTAAATCGTTAGCGTGCCGCACTGGTTAAAGTATACCATGCGTAGCAAAATGGTTCTATCCAAACCCGGCGTCGAGGCCAGTATGGTGCATGACGGATCATAGATGATAGGCGTGAATAACGGCTGTGGAGGTTTGTACAGGCGAACAGATATGCAACTGTTGAGCAACTGACCGCTCAAACGAAGTCAGGGGGTGCCAACAATGTCTCCTCAACTCACTTCGGTGAACGTCGCTGCATATGATGTGGCGGCTCTAGTAATCTTTATATTTCTTAAATAGTTGGTAGTGGTTAGTCGTTGTTAATATTGGTTTCTTTCTGATTTGTGAGCGTGATAATTGAAAATTTTCTTTACGAGAAGACGCCACTATTTACTGTCTTTAAAATTTGTCGTAAAACGGGATTGGTAGTGGAACTGAATATTTCGTAGTATCTTTCCGTCTTTAACTTTGATGGATTAATCAATGAATAAAGATGATATTTAAGCAAATCCTGCCCGAATAAATTTTACGCTCTTGCAAGTAAATTAAATTCACGAAAACAGTTATTTTTGCTAGTTATTATGAAATGAATTTTCATTAACGCTGATAAAGATCCTGCATCTATGTTAACTCTCTTTAGATTTGATGAAAAATGACGATCGCTGCGTTGCGTGATACAGCGATCGAAAGTAATTAAAGTTCTCACAGTTCATACTTTGAATTAATCCCGTCCACTAAAACTCTCCATCTCACTTCCCTGAATTTACTTAAAAATTAATTGTCAGTACATTTTAATGATGAAGCTTTTCCTTTTCACAAAGATAAGTACTTTCAGATAAGACAGAAGGTACTTCTGCAAATAAGGTTTTGAATACCTTCGCACTACATATTTTCACAATTAAAAGTAGTAACCGATCACATGTGCTAACACAAAACAGACAACATGAGACAAGATGAGCTAAGACAAAATGAGAATCCTACGCTATTGTCTCGATTATTTATAGACTTATATAAAACACAAGTTGATGTAATTCTAACTTCTTAGGGCTAGAAGGGAGAGAAGGAAACATAGTAGGTGTATATGGATTGGGGGACAGAAATGAAAGAGGAAGCCGCCTGGTAGAATTTTGCACAGAGCACAACATAATCATAACTAACACTTGGTTTAAGAATCATGAAAGAAGGTTGTATACATGGAAGAACCCTGGAGATACTAAAAGGTATCAGATAGATTATATAATGGTAAGACAGAGATTTAGGAACCAGGTTTTAAATTGTAAGACATTTCCAGGAGCAGATGTGGACTCTGACCACAATCTATTGGTTATGACCTGTAGATTAAAACTGAAGAAACTGCAAAAAGGTGGGAATTTAAGGAGATGGGACCTGGATAAACTAAAAGAACCAGAGGTTGTACAGAGATTCAGGGAGAGCATAAGGGAGCAATTGACAGGAATGGGGGAAATAAATACAGTAGAAGAAGAATGGGTAGCTTTGAGGGATGAAATATAAAAATGCAGTAAGTGAAACAGGCAAAAAGGAATACAAACGTCTCAAAAATGATATCGACAGGAAGTGCAAAATTGCTAAGCAGGGATGGCTAGAGGACAAATGTAAGGATGTAGAGGCCTATCTCACTAGGGGTAAGATAGATACCGCCTACAGGAAAATTAAAGAGACCTTTGGAGATAAGAGAACAACTTGTATGAATATCAAGAGCTCAGATGGAAACTCAGGTGGAAGGAGTATATAGAGCGTCTATACAAGGGCGATGTACTTGATGACAATATTGTGGAAATGGAAGAGGATGTAGATGAAGATGAAATGGGAGATATGATACTGCGTGAAGAGTTTGACAGAGCACTGAAAGACCTGAGTCGAAACAAAGCCCCCGGAGTAGACAATATTCCACTGGAACTACTGACGGCCGTGGGAGAGCCAGTCCTGACAAAACTCTACCATCTGGTGAGCAAGATATATGAAACAGGCGAAATACCCTCAGACTTCAAGAAGAATATAATAATTCCAATCCCAAAGAAAGCAGGTGTTGACAGATGTGAAAATTACCGAACTATCAGCTTAATAAGTCACAGCTGCAAAATACTAACACGGATTCTTTACAGACGAATGGAAAAACTAGTAGAAGCCAACCTCGGGGAAGATCAGTTTGGATTCCGTAGAAACACTGGAACACGTGAGGCAATACTGACCTTACGACTTATCTTAGAAGAAAGATTAAGGAAAGGCAAACCTACGTTTCTAGCATTTGTAGACTTAGAGAAAGCTTTTGACAATGTTGACTGGAATACTCTCTTTCAAATTCTAAAGGTGGCAGGGGTAAAATACAGGGAGCGAAAGGCTATTTACAATTTGTACAGAAACCAAATGGCAGTTATAAGAGTCGAGGGACATGAAAGGGAAGCAGTGGTTGGGAAGGGAGTAAGACAGGGTTGTAGCCTCTTCCCGATGTTGTTCAATCTGTATATTGAGCAAGCAGTAAAGGAAACAAAAGAAAAATTCGGAGTAGGTATTAAAATTCATGGAGAAGAAATAAAAACTTTGAGGTTCGCTGATGACATTGTAATTCTGTCAGAGAGAGCAAAGGACTTGGAAGAGCAGTTGAATGGAATGGACAATGTCTTGAAATGAGGATATAAGATGAACATCAACAAAAGCAAAACAAGGATAATGGAATGTAGTCTAATTAAGTCGGGTGATGCTGAGGGAATTAGATTAGGAAATGATGCACTTAAAGTAGTAAAGGAGTTTTGCTATTTGGGGAGCACTATAACTGATGATGGTCGAAGTAGAGAGGATATAAAATGTAGGCTGGCAATGGCAAGGAAAGCGTTTCTGAAGAAGAGAAATTTGTTAACATCCAGTATTGATTTAAGTGTCAGGAAGTCATTTCTGAAAGTATTCGTATGGAGTGTAGCCATGTATGGAAGTGAAACATGGACGATAAATAGTTTGGACAAGAAGAGAATAGAAGCTTTCGAAATTTGGTGCTACAGAAGAATGCTGAAGATTAGATGGGTAGATCACATAACTAATGAGGAAGTATTGAATAGGATTGGGGAGAAGAGAAGTTTGTGGCACAACTTGACCAGAAGAAGGGATCGGTTGGTAGGACATGTTCTGAGGCATCAAGGGATCACCAATTTAGTATTGGAGGGCAGCGTGGAGGGTAAAAATCGTAGAGGGAGACCAAGAGATGAATACACTAAGCAGATTCAGAAGGATGTAGGTTGCAGTAGGTACTGGGAGATGAAAAAGCTTGCACAGGATAGAGTAGCATGGAGAGCTGCATCAAACCAGTCTCAGGACTGAAGACCACAACAACAACAACAGGGCTAGAAGTTCTTAGTACACCACCTATTCATTTGAAGTGGTTATTCTTAATTCAGATATACAAAAATATTAACGAAATTATTTAAAATCGTGGATTATGGCCGTATAAGACTTGCTTCAATGGGTTTCCAAAAGAGATGGGTAAAACTGTTCTTTTCTGACATAGGATTAGAACTGCTCACTTACCAGAATGAACTATCTCTTTTTCATGACTCAGCACTCATCGTTCTCTCACAAAAATAAATAAACGAAAGTCACCTTGCATTTTCAATTCAGGCCATTATACCTGCATTTTTATCTGATTTAGACCTGTTTTGAAAGACCACTGAAAGAGAAGTTGTACGTTTATGTTATGTTCGTAACACGTTTGAGGTTTTAGTCATCTTCATTTCATGTGCTGTAAAAATAAAAATATTACAACAAAATCCTATTAAATGTGAAAATTTCCAAGGCAAGACTACTTTCTTTTATGTTTTTATACGTTTACTGGAGACAAAATACCATATGATTGTAATTAATTTAAGTGCCTATGGTCTCAATTTACAACGAGGTTGATGATATATGTACCCAAAAAGGAAAAAAATTAATCAGTATTATGATTTATAAAAAAAATTTTGTCTATTTTACTGGAAGTGAGTCAGTTTCTTTTCTCGATGCTTATTTGTCCTGTTTTTAAAAAGAAATCCTCACAGAGCGTATATAATATTTTCAGTACCAGTTCTCATGTTAATGGGTACAGCAATTTTCTGGTTTCCCACCAGTTTAGGGAAACTGCTGTTTCGAGGCAAATACGCCTCAGACAAATATTTGTCTAGTTCAAAATCGCTTTACATAACTTTCTTGCAGCTGAGAACACTCCAGACAGCTGTTAATATTTTATTCACAACTGCAAAGGGATATAATTGTGATCTTCAAGGAAAACAGAAGTTATGATTTCAGGGACCAGAAGCCAGTTCTAAACATAATAACAATAAATGATCAGAAAATAGAAAGCGTAAACCCTTTCAATCTCTCAGGAAATGTTATCTCACTTGTGACAGAAATGGACATACAAAAGAAAGTAAGATTTCAGTACTTAACAGAAAAAAAATTATAGAACTTTCAGAACTAAAGCAAGAAAGCAAACTCAACCCAAGCTTTACAAAACGATTCCAGATCAGATTATAACATTTGGAAATGAACTGTGGACTGATAGAAAATTAATGAAGTATACAAACACAGGAGACGTGACTCCTAAGAAGAATAACTGGGTACACATTTTCTGACAGGAGGATGAATACCGACATAAGAGAAGAACAGGGAGTGACAAAGTTAAATGAGCAGATTAAGGAATACATTAACAACTGAATTGACTATGCTACAAGAGTGGAAAATGACAGAATACACGTACCATTGCTGAATTATTACCGAGTGGTCGTAAGGTCTTAAGGAATATGGAGAAGAACATGGTAAGATCAATAATTTCAGCAAAGCGGCTGTAGTAGGCAAATGTCTAATACCAGCAGATAAAAGAAGCAGATATCTCATATTAAAATTATTATGATTTTTTGGTAACTGTGATGTAATAAATTTTGAAACTACACTTAAAATACCTGACCTGACCTGAGATATGTTCTGGAAACATTAATCTGATCAGGTTAAATAAATAAATAAAAACTGAAAACTATATGTACGTGCACTATCATGTACATCAAAATAATTATGGGAATACATACTGTTATGATAAAGAACAAAATCCAGTGAAACTAAACTCAGCTGAAGAAGCACTGAATCAAGGAAGCGAGCAGCTAGCTAAATCAGTGGGCGAGCAAAGTGCACAGAGAGTAGAATGATTCCAGTGTTGCTTTGTAATTCACTAAACCACTCTATACGATCGGCCAACGATCGAGATCGTCCGGCACGCGGTATCGACTGGCGATCGGGTTTGGCCGCCGAGCCATAGCCCGCTGTCACTTTGCGATCCGCTCTGGGCAAACGGTGGCTGCTGACAGCTGCTCGTGTGACTCACATGATCACCAACAGCATATTCTAAGTGCAATAATAAGTGAAAGGGTAAGAATCAGCAACTCATTCAATAGTATGTAAACATTCAGTGGGCTTCTGAATTTTAAGAGTTTCTCTTCAAATCAAAAGCTAAATACAGGGTGTAAATGATACCTGTTTACTACATACCACGGTAGTATAGAGTATGTCGAGACGAATAACTTGATTAGGACAATTGTGGTCTATCAAGTTGGGAAACTACCTCAAATTCATTAAAAGAACTACCTCAGCTAAGAGGCACGTGCCTATCGGGAGATTTTTAATATTCTCTTGTTCTGTTTACGCGAAGTATTAGTCCCAGAGAAAAAATGGTTAGGATATTTTTGTAGGAAATTTAATGTAGTTTGATATTGTTCTGAGATATGTTTTCACAAGATGTAGTGTTAACAAGTTATTCAAGTAAAATATACAAAAGCTACCTTCAACTGCCCCCCCCCCCCCCCGCCCCCCCGTTTCCTCATCACCCACTAGTCTGGGTTTCTAGTATGTAGTTCGTGGAATTACCACTTACCACTGCACAAAAATGTGTTAGTACACGAATTATCTTCCACACTTCAACATTTTTCGTCTTCATTGGCTGGGCTGTTATTACGCCACAGGCTTAGGTGGCTACTTGATTAACATTTAAATTTTCTAATGGGAGTAAGGAAAGAAAAAAATGGACTTTGTAGACGTTACGTGGAAACTGATTGTATCCTTGCAAGCATATAATTTTCATAGTAAGAAGCCCAAACAAACAAAACTGGTTTAATTGTTAATTTCATACTGCCAAAATTCACAAAACGGAGAGGTAAAATTTACACAAATTTCCATTTTACGATTTGAAAGTGTACAAATAAGTTGGTGGTGTAATAGCCCAGTCAATGAAGACGAAAACAGACGAAATTATTCGTCTAGTTGCACAGTTTTGTAGGAGAGACTGCCATCAACAATATACTAGAAATACTTACTGGTGAGGGATGAGTGTTTGGATGGGGAAATTAAACAACATTAAATCTCCTATAAAAAGGTCCTATAATTTTTTCTATAGGGCTAATAGTTTGTGTAAACAGAGCAAGAGAATACTGAAAATACTGCATGATGTGCACCTGCTGTCCTTATGTTTGTGTACCAATTTGAAGTCGTTTTCTGACTTGATAGTCCACAAGAGTATTATATCAAATTATTTCTTCTTTACTTCCTTTGCACCACCGTGGTACATTGTAAACAGTTGATATTTAGACCCAGTGTAAGGGGCAAAGTGTTTAATGCAGCGGTCTGAACAACAAATTTTTCTTCTTGTTCTTTTCACGGCAGAGAAAAACTGCACATATAAGTAAGACATGCAAATCCACTCATGCACATGGCCTACAGAGCCTTTTTTGCAGCTTCAGAAACGTTTCCTTCGACATGAGATGTGGGACACTGTTGCAGCAGCCCGCCACAGAATCTTCTTTCTTCTCTCGAATGTCTCTGGAGAGATATTTCGTATCAGACGAGCCAAGACTCCTTTTTCCGAGTCAATGTTACACACTACATAGAAGGATTTGAATGTCTGAAACAGTTCAGCTCTAGCCTCCGCAGCCTGAAAACAAACTCCTGCAACCAGTGGCGTATCGAATATATCGAATATAACTAGCGCCTGGATCATGTCACTCAATTGGCTTCCCCCCCCCTCCCCTCCCCCGATTGGCACCCGGTTTACAACACTTCACTGCCCCCCCCCCCTCTCCTCTGGGGTAAGTCACTACACTTTATTGCCCCCCCCTCCACTTCCAGAAACACATACAGTAATGTAATATGTGGAATTTGTATTGTATGTATTGTATGGTATGTTAACCGGGGGCCTAGAAACGAGGAGAGGCTCCGTCCCCGCCGCAGCTGCAATGGTCCACAACCCCACGACGACTACCGCAGTCCACTTCACCCCTCCGCCACCCCACACCGGACCACTCTGTCAGGGTTATTGTGCCGTTCGGCCCCCGGTGGACCCTCCCAGGGAACGTCTCACACCAGACGAGTGTAACCCCTATGTTTGCGTGGTAGAGTAATGGTGGTGAACGCGTACGTGGAAAACCTGTTTGTGCAGCAATCGCCGACAGAGTGCAGTTGAGGCGAAATAAGGGGAACCAGCCCGCATTCGCTGAGGCAGATGGAAAACTGCCTAAGAACCATCCACAGACTGGCTGGTTCACCGGACCTCGACACAAGTCCGTCGGACAGATTCGTGCCGGGTATCAGGGGCGCCTTCCCGCCTGCAAAGCCGTGCGTTAGACCGAACGGCTAACCGGGCGGGCAGTATATAGAATTTACTCCAATAATAATATTTTTTTCGGGAAATCTGTTTTCTCTTGCCCTCTGCAAGTGGCATCTGTGGTATGGCAGACCAATTTGCCCCCACCGCCCCTCTCCCTATGTCACTGGCAGCATCATGGCCTGGGGAATGTTTTCATGGCGTTTGCTGGGTGTTCTCTTCGTTCGAAAAGGCGCAATGGATCAACACAAGTACGCTGTCCGTGGGGATCATGTCTACCCCTCCACGCAGTTTGTTTTTCCTCGGTACGATGGCATCAACCAGCATGGCAATGAAACGTTCACACGGCTCGCAGTGTACGTGCGTCGTTTGAAGAGCTCTAAGATGAGTTTACCGAACTCTCCTGACCACCAAACTCCCTGAATTTCGTTTAACCAAATCGAGAATACCTGGGGCGACCCTGAACAGACGACTGTAGTAAATTTTAACTTTTCTACAAAAGTAAGTGTATCACATCTACTAGTATGCAGGAAAGTCTTTCATTAAATGGTACAATTTATGATTCATTATTTTGGCGAAGTCGTTACGCCTTTCTACATATTGCATGGGTGGAAATATCTTATATCTAGAGGCAATATGTTGAGTAAAGAAACTGTGGAACTTCGGTATTCATTCACTGGCATCAAAAGCTGGAAAGATTGGCTACGTGCTGATCGCATGTCCCACTATCGAAGATCATTCTTCGTACTGTCCTGTAGGCAGCAGTCGGCAACTTCGGCGTGGGGCTGGCGTTTATTGTTTTTATTGTTTTTTATTTACTTATTTTTACTAAATTTTTATTTATTTCATTTATTTATTACTTTATGATTAATCATATTTATTATTATTTATTTAGTATGCTTATCTGTTTAATTTATGGTAAAAAACTTTTTATACCTTAGATCGCATTAATTAGTACTTTTTATTGACGACGACCGGCTTTGAGTGTTGAAACTGTTATTTTCTGATCCTCAAAATTTTTTGGTTATAAGTCGTGTTCCATTATGAGTTTATCACTCTTGCCATGTCTTAATTTGATGAAGAATATTATACACATGTTTGTCAAAAGTGAAACCATATACAGGTAAAAAAGTACCTTCTGCAAAATGGACATGTTAACTCATGTGGCACTTCACTGAGGCTGTTTAGTTCTTAAAACGCACGATGTACAGTATTAATGGACATTTGTACAAATCTTTACGCCTATATGACACGTTGTATACATCGTGGATACATCTTAGTCGAAGTATACGGTGCGATCTTGACTGAGATGTATCCATGATTTACAAACATGTCTTGTAGACGTAAAGATTTGAAAAACGTACATTTCCACTAATATCGTGCATTTCACGAACTAACAAGTCTTAAGTGAGTTCTACGTGTGCGAACATGCCCATGTATAATGTGCTTCATATACTCCGGCATAATTACGACGCGACATGAGTGATAAACTCATAATGGAACTCGATTTATAACCAGAATTTTTTGAAAATCTGAAGATGAGAATTTCAACTGTCCCAACTGCCCGTCGTCAATAATAAATACTAATTAATGCCATCTTCTCTGTAAAAACTTTTTTCCAGTTAAATGTAGAACGCTATTTCCATTTTCTCAATATTACTACAATTTTTTCGGTTTTATTGATGTAATAAGTAATACCATGCACAAGATTGTCGCATATTTCTCGTGCAGCTCTTTTCCAAGCAAGTGTTAATTATTTATCGGGGCTGATCCGAATGTGATTCCTGTAATTAATTCCTGTGGGAGCTGTTGCTTTGTGGAGTTTCTTTTGTGAAAATATTCTAAAGTTAGTTTGCACTCAGTTGCTCAACTTCTGTTTGCTTCCTGTAAATGCATTGATGGCGCTTAAGGTTATCTTTTCCCTCAGTTTATGTTTCAGATTTGAGTAAATTCTGAGAATGTATTAATGCGAGATAGATAATTCTTTATGGCTTTGTTACTATTATTTCTATTTCGATTGACGTTTGCCAACTTCAGCATAAAACTCACTAATATATTAAGCTTCTCAATTTCTTAGATTTCATTAGTACGGAATCTACACTAATATGTAGTAAGTTTTGTCATCTAACCGTGTCACAGTAGTGGACAGACACTATACTTGCGCATTTAAAACCCACGACCTCCCCTATATGAGACAGTGCCGTCGAAGCAGCCAGCTAATGTGAGATGGTTGCGGTATTATTTTTAACTCCCCACACGTCGACATTAATAAATCTACGAAGAATAAAACAAGACAACCATAGAAAATCGTTAGAGATGTCAAGAGCACCTCTACACTAAAGAACAACATAATCAACGTGTTGAATTACACACTTGGTGTGGTTATTTCCGTTGAAATTTCGGATCCTGTCGCATAGCAACAACAGCGGATAGCATCGGGCGTTGTTAACAAATTATGTAATTGATAGTGTATGTAATAATTTCCATTTTTACTTGTTTTGGCTAGGTTTAGTCCTTCCTGTTACGAGGGAAATGACTGATTTGTAGGCACACTCAAGCAACGAAAATGTTGTGATAGACTGCTCAAAACAGAACGAAAGAATAAAATCTGGGCTAGTGAATGTACATATAGAATTTGAATCCTCAGTCAGCTTCCCTAAAGAAACTTCTGTGTACATATTGTTACTGCATGACTCAGTTATCGATTATGGGTCACTCACTGGTATTTTGCAACAAGTGTTGTAAGTAGGTAAGCGATATGCCACATCTGGAACGTTTGACTGTGGCATCTCAGAGATCAAACACCGTCACAGTTGCACAAGGCTTCTACGACAAATGCACACAGTTTATATTTGTCGCATTCCTCCCTTTCACAAACGGCGGACATAAAATAACAACATTCTCCACAAGTGTGGTGGTGCCCAAGCCATTCAGAAACCCACGCGGTTAAAGGCGCTTCAGTCTGGAACCGCGCGACCGCTACGGTCGCAGGTTCGAATCCTGCCTCGGGCATGGATGTGTGTGATGTCCTTAGGTTAGTTAGGTTTAAGTAGTTCTAAGTTCTAGGGGACTGATGACCTCAGATGTTAAGTCCCATAGTGCTCAGAGCCAGCCATTCAGAAACGTTACATGTGCCTCGACCCAGATAACTGTATTATGGTTCACGCATAATTTCCGAACAATACGGCGGGATGATCCTGGAATGACTTACGACGATATGATGACGTCACTTTGGGTTTTCAGTTATACACATAGTATCTTTTACATCAGAGGCAGAGGGAGAGCATCCTGGATGTGAGAAATTTACAAGAACCCTTTATTGGTAATCTCGTGTCATACAGCTACCTACCAGAAGAACAGAGGAGGAGGAGAAGAAGAAGGAAATGGTTTTATGTGTCCTTCAGATAATGTGAAACTGCTTGTAAGTTCACTTTATTGCATTAATGAATAAAAGGTTTACTTTGACACGCTTCGTTGCCACAGGCCTGCTTGATCAGTTACACCTGTTATTGACTTAAAGCATCACTTGATGCACAGACAAACAAGTTGTTCTCTTGCAGTACATTGTTCCCCATTTAAATGAAGCAGAAGGTTTAACTATCACATTGGTTCTGTACTATGATGTTGATCACTTCAGATAAGGTCTCGAACTGGGACAGAGGTCTTGCTAGTTGGACACTATATTGAGCTCAGTGTGAGGGCACTGGTATGCTGAGAGGAGAGGTAAAGTCTACAGGAGCACCTCCCATATGTCGTTGCAGATTGCGGCGAGCCCTCAGTAATGTCTGTGGTATCCGTTTGCTTTTCCAACTTTGGTGGAGCAACGAGATCTCTGTGCAATACCAGATTCGTCTCGTCTCCCCCCTCCCCCCCCAAAACCTCGACACCATCGTCGTATACGGCAGACACATGTGACGACGGCGGGGGAAGGACTGCTGGTTGCAGATGCAGATGCATATGATGAGGCAGGGAGAGAAACTGTGGTTGATGTGGCCACTCTGCCCTCACCATGGTATTACCGGAGGGCGTCTGGGAACACCAGCTGAAAAAACCAGATGTAGGGTGCATGCCCACATCCACAGGCGTAGATGCTGTGGACAACTTGTCGGTAAGGGGATCTTATGGAGCGGCGTGATGACTTTCCGAGGGCATCTCGTCCACGGACGTCAGTTTGAGCACCTGGGCGGAGCCAGCGCCAATGATGTCAACAGCGGTGGCTATGGCGGCGCCGGTGGCGGGGTGTCCATCTTCATGGGCACCATGGCGGACGGTACCGCCCGTGACAAGCGGTCAAAGACTTTGTAAAAGACTTCTTCCTGCGGCTGAACGTTTCTCTGACTTGGTGGAATGAACTGTTTCGCAGAGCTACACAACATCTAAAAGGGTACGGTGTGTTCGGCCACGTAACAATTCTGTCGGCTACTTCTCAACACGTGCCAAGGAGCGATGAGAGACCAAAAAATTTTTAATACCTGGTCCAGCTTGTGAGAGGAAGACAGTTTCTCCATCTAACTTTTGAATATTCGACCTAATCGTTCAGCTTCACCACTAGACTGTGGGTGAAGTGTTGCAGTGGTCACATGATGTGTACCATTGACGGCATGGAATTGTTAGTAATCGGATGACGTGAATTGCGGTCCATTGTCAAAGGTAAATGACCTCAGGAATACCTTCAAGACAGACGATGGAAAACAAAGCTGATGTTGTACTTGCAATATTGCTGGATGTTATGGGGGCAAAAAATGGAAGCGCTGCTGCTACGGTCGCAGGTTCGAATCCTGCCTCGGGCATGGATGTGTGTTATGTCCTTAGGTTAGTTAGGTTTAATTAGTTCTAAGTCTAGAGGACTGATGACCTCAGATGTTAAGTCCCATAGTGCTTAGTGCCATTTGAACCAGGCGTGTTCGATAGGGTTGATGTCTAGAGAACATGCTGGCCACTCTGGTCGAGCGATGTCGTTATTCTGAAGGAAGTCATTCACAAGATGTGCTCGATGGGAGCCCGAATTGTCGTCCATTAAGACGAATCCCGCGCTAATATGTTACCCATATGGTTGCACTATCGGTCGGAGGATGGCATTCACGTATCGTACAGCCGTTACGGCGTCTTCCATGACCGTCAGCGGCGTGCGTCGGCCCCACATAATACCACCCCAAAACAGTAGGGAACCTCCACTTTGCCGCACTTGCTGGACGGTGTGTCTAAGGCGTTCAGCAGACCGGATTGCCTCCAAACGCGTCTCCGACGATTGTCTGGTTGAAGGCATATGCGACACTGATCGGTGAAGAGAACGTTATGCCAATCCTGAGCGGGGCATGTTGCTGGGCCATCTGTACCGCTCTGCATGGTGTCATGGTTGCAAATATTGACCTAGCCATGGACGTCGGGAGCGAAACGTGTCGCGCAGCCTATTGCGCACAGTTTGAGTAGTAACAAGACGTCCTGTGGCTGCACGAAAAGCATTATTCAACATGGTGGCGTTGCTGTCAGGGTTCCTCTGAGCCATAATCCGTAGATAGTGGTCATCCACTCGAGCAGTAGCCCTTGGGCGGCCTGAGCGAGGCTTGTCATCGACAGTTCTAGTCTCTCTCTATCTTTTCCATGTCCGAACAACATCACTTTGGTTCACTCCGAGACGCCTGGACACTTCCCTTGTTGAGAGCCCCTCCTGACACAAAGTAACAATGCGGACGCGATTGAACCGCGGTATTGACCGTCTAGGCATGGTTGAACGACAGACAACACGAGCCGTGTCCCTCCTTCCTGGTGGAATGACTGGAAGTGGTCGGCTGGACCCCCTCTGTCTAATAGACGCTGCTCATGCATGGTTGTTTACATCTTTGGGCTGGTTTAGTGACATCTCTGAACAGTCAAAGGGACTTTGTCTGTGATACAATATCCACAGACAACATCTGTCTCCAGGAGTTCTGGAAACAGGGGTGATGCAAAACGTTTTTTGATGTGTATATATTACCTGACATCACTAAAGAAATATGTGCATATTTGCACAAGCTCATGTATCCTACGATGTTATCTTAAAGTTAAAACGAAATTAAATGATTTTTTACTTATAAAAATTGCATGTTTATTTCAATTAGGTAAAGATGCACCGCTATTCTAGCTTGGTCAGCAGCGTACCTGCATTAAGAAAGAAAGAGATAGTGCCACCGTTACCAACTGGCTAAACTATAGCAGCTGCGCAGTTTTACATTTAGTGGAACTACCAAATGTATGTGATCGGGTTTCTCTAAAATAAAAACATCAAAAGACCTAGACATTTGATAACAGGACAATTTCTGGTTTATTCACTAGATATAAACACATACAGTGTTTTTCTCTTTTACAGAGAGATAGGTAACACTGACTAGAAAATACAGAAATACTGTTTTCTTTAGTAAGTATTTTAATAATAATGACTAGATACTATCTAATAATAACGGTTAGAAATATTTCTACGCTAATACTAATACGTTTCGTGTAGCAGTCTAAAAATGTTACCATTCTTTCACAGATCTGTTTCTAATGCAGCTGATACAATGTTAGAGATACACTTATCATTCTTCTCCATTGACAATGCAAGTGGTATTTACACGGAAGACAAATAAAAAATACTCTGACGAAAAAAAATCGTAACACCCACGAGATCACACGTTAATTTAAGTGTGAGATAAGCCATTGCAAATGTGAAATTCTGGTACATTAAAACCGATGTAACCGCCAGAATGCTAAATGTAAGCGTCCAAACGTAAATACATTGTTTTGTACAAGAGCCGAATATCAATTTGTGGGATGGAGTTCCATGCCTGTTGCACTTGGTCGATCAGTATAGGGAACGTTAATGCTGTTCGTAGATGACGCTGGAGTTGTTGTACGATGATGTCCCATATGTGCTCGGCTGGAGACAGATTGGAGATTGCCAAGACCAAGACAACATGCAGACACTCTGTAGAGCATGCTGTATGGCAACAAAGGTATGTAGGTGAGCTTTATCCTGTTGGAAAACTCCCTCTTGAATTATGTCCATGAATGGCACCAAGCGAGGTGGCGCAGTGGTTAGCACACTGGACTCGCATTCGGGAGGACGACGGTTCAATCCCGCGTCCGGCCATCCTGATTTAGGTTTTCCGAGGTTTTCTCAAATCGCTTCGGGCAAATGCTGGGATGGTTGCTTTGACAGGGCACGGCCGACTTCCTTCCCCATCCTTCCCTGATCCCATGAGACCGATGACCTCGCTGTTTGGTCTCTTCCCCCAAAACAACCAACCCATGAATGGCAGCACATCAACTCGAATCACCGGACTGATGTACACATTTGCAGTCAGGATTTGTGGGATAACCAGGAGAGAGCTCCTGTTGTCATACAAAATCGCGCCTCAGACGATACCTCCAGATGTTGGTCCAGTGTGTCTAGCACACAGACAGATTGGTTGCACGCCCTCAAATAGACTCCTTCTGCCCAACACGCGGGCATCACTGGCACCACCTGACAGAACCAGCTTTCATCAGAAAACATAGTGGACCTTCACCCTGCCCACCAATGAGCTCTCGCTTAAAAT
Organism: Schistocerca piceifrons; assembly: GCF_021461385.2. Classification (NCBI taxonomy): domain Eukaryota; kingdom Metazoa; phylum Arthropoda; class Insecta; order Orthoptera; family Acrididae; genus Schistocerca; species Schistocerca piceifrons. The sequence continues at coordinate 846,543,325 of NC_060139.1, forward strand.
AGCTGAAGTCGCAAATGGCGTTAGTTTCGGGTCAGTGGAATGCACGCTACAAGATTTTTCACTCGGGTTTGTGCTTGAAGTAACCGATTTGTAACGGTTTGTTGAGTCACTGTGTGCCAGCTGCTGTTCATTTTGCTGCTTCAGATGTAAGGTAATGCGCCAGAGACATACGTTGAACACGCTGATCTTTCCTCTCGATAGTACCATGTGGCTATCCGAAGGCTGGTCTTCTTACAACCGTACATTATCGCTTCCACCGCCGCCAGCGATCATGAACAGCAGCTAAATTCCTGCCAGGTCTTTCTGCAGTATCACAGAAGGAACATCCAGCTTCTCGTAGCGCTATTACACGACCTCGTTCAAACTCAGTGGTGTTGATAATAGCGTCTTTGTCACCTTAAAGGCATTCTTGACTAAAATCATCACAAACGTCAAATTTCAAAGGTAACTGATGCTCAAAACTGTTACAGTGTGTATTTAAAGCAAACCTCATTTCAGTCCTCGTAGTGGCGCTGCTAACGCCTCTCTTATGCGACTGACACGAAATTGGAATAGACATAATCATTCAAATTTAGAAACACATCTTCTAACTTTCGTTTACGCCGCAAAACCCCTTCGTGTGTTGCGATTTTTTTCCATCAGTTAATAGAACAGTAATAATTCTGGGATTGCTAGCAGCAGCTGAAGAAAACTATGTACAATATACACACTCATACATACACATATCCTCAGATGTATACACGTTACAGATGATGTATACACAATTTACATGCACACATTGTATGCAATCAACTCCATACACACACCCGTGTGTGCATACCTATCACAGACGATTAAAAAACTACTCCGCATGCACTTGAACACACATACGCTATAAATACAGCCACTCTCTGTCACTCAGATTAGTAGTGTAAGTACGGGAGGGTCTCGATCCAATCCTCACAAGTGAACTGTTAGTCATCATGACATGACAGGTTGATTTTCATTTGTGATAGAGCGTATACCTCATGGTCTTGAGATAGAGTGCTTGCTTGGTGTACCATATACAGAGAAACATCTGCGCCACCGTGCAGGCATTCCGAGTAATCATCAGTCGTGAGAGCCACAGAGATCGCATGATGCACACTCTTAGCTCGTCTTTGGGGCACCTGTTTCTGTAAGGTACGCTTATATTTTTGATCCAAGACTGCAAACTCTACAGTCTGAAACACAATTGCCTAGTCTTTCATCAAATCGACAACCTTCTTGTTTTGGGGTGTAATTCGGTAAGAATTACTGGCTGAATATCATATGTGTCGAATGTGTTGAAGTGGCACCTTATTATTTCATGGGGATCGCGGCGCTTCACACAGTTGATGATACTGTGTGTATCCATATAAAGCAATTTGGGTCTGCCAAAAGGGTTTTTTTTCAAACCTGTCATGATATTACTACATGAGTAGTTTGAACGGTCCAGTATACACTTACCAATATAAATAGGTTTCTTGAACACTCATAAATCTATACTTATACAGCTATACTTATCTATCTCCAGAGGAACTAAATATTGATTGAAGATTGTGGCCCACTTCAAATATGACCTACCGATATAATGGAGGCTACCATATCGCCTCTACATTGTTTTCTGAAAATAGCATTATCCATTACTTTAAAACAATCTTTTTAAAAGTCACTTTTCACAAGAGCTCTCTGTTCAGAATTAACATCAAGACACTTCTTCAACCAGCATGGCTGCTCAAAGGACATAAAGTGGGTAACTGTAATCAGTCTCAGTCTCATTCCCAAACTGAGATAGGTTTCTATAAGAATATGTATCCCTGTTTACACCCCAGCGTTGTCATGGCTTGAAGACGGAAATATCATATGGAAATAGTCGCTCTGGACGTAGCAATAAATCATTGTGCGCAACATGCAAAGTATTAGTATCTGTCACAGTTGCCTCTATGAGGCATCCTTTGGTTGACTTTGCTGCCACAATCGCGAATTTACTTTCTCACTTAACAGCCATCAAAAACTTCCAGCAAGTAGATGTTGTTTCATGGTGTGTCTTTAGAAGTTGTTAATATCAAGGTGCATGATGTAACACAGATCGTCACATAGTATGAACTGTACACCTACTCCTGGGTTATTTGTCTTGGTATGACTGTGAACATATTAGCAAAGTCACCCATGAATCGCACGTTCGATGAAGAGTGACATGTTGACCATCAGTCAATAATTTGACATTGACACATGTCTTTTTCACCATGACGTTAGATCAAAGTTCTGGTGCAGTGTAATAGAATGCAGGATTCACAAGTATGTGTCCATGTATATGCTCCGGAATTTCTCGAAAATATCCTGAAGTAATTGTACATCCATGTCCATATGTAGTCCTACATACTACCCTAAATCAGAGAAGATGAATTAGTTTCAAAAATTCACCGAATTCTCATACTCCACATCTGTTATGGTATTTAATGAAACGTCCCCTTAGAAAAATTAATGAATTACTGTGCTGATAAGCCTCTTACATTATTTGATTTTCAAACAGCTGAGCAGAACTGAATGTACTCAGACATTTCGCTTTTTACCTATTCTGAACAACACTAAACTGACACAATATTTTTTTAGCGCAACGCAATCTCACTTTCAATAGTCCCTACAAAAGAATGGCCCTGACTAACATTAACCTATACCTTTCACAAATCACTTACCTCACTAAAATCTTCGTTACTCGAACTACTGCAATACAGCGAGCGCCACTACTGCCAGATAAATAAAAGATTCAAACTACTGAAAGCACTAACTACCGATAGGCATAGTTAGCAAATGAAAGATTTTGATAGAGAACAAACAATGTATTTACCTTAATAGTGTTCAAAAGTCATAATATATATAGCAGTTCATGACATCCAGTCTTACAGATTTACTGTCTCTGATGGACACATGTCCAGATCATCCGCTCTCAAAACTCCGCCATCTCTCTCCCCACATCCACTACGGCTGGCAGCTCACCTCCAACTGCTCAACGCTACGCGCTGTTAACATCCAGCTGCCCAACACTACAATAGCAAACAACAATGCAAACCAGCCACAGACTGCACACAGCACAGCCAGTGATTTTCATACAGAGCGCTACGTGGCGTTACCAATAAAAAAAACTAAACAGCCTACTTACAACATGTCTTTTTCACCATGACGTTAGATCAAACCTCTGGTGCAGTGTAATAGAATGCAGGATCCACAAGTATGTGTCCATGTATATGCTCCCGAATTTCTCGAAAATATCCTGAAGTAATTGTACGTCCATATATAGTCCTACATACTTCCCTAAATCAGAGAAGATGAATTCGTTTCAAAAATTCACCGAATTCAAATACTCCCCATCCGTTATGGTATTTTCTATAAGGTTACTTGTAAATTCGACTATGGCATGTGATTTCATTGTGTCTTTTCATCAAATCCAGATATTCATATGGGACGACACCCTTCTTTGTCACAAGCTGAAACTTTGCATCCTTGTGATACGCAGCTCTAGTGAGGCGCATGTTCTCTTGTTGCATTATCTCAGCAAGTTTCTGAAGCAGCAAATTCATAAATCCTAACAAATACAGGAACCGCAACTTTTAACGTTTTTTGTCATCCATACGGAGAGTGGAATGCATTATTCAATACTCTCAGTTAGGACAATATTCTGATCTTAGGGCGAGCTAAAATCACCATTGTTGTCAGTGATGAAAATGAGCATTATACCTGGTCAACTTGTGGAAGAAAACAGGTTTGTGTCTTCATATTTAGTAATTCAAGTTGCTTGCAATGTGTTCAGTGCTGAAGAACTTTCTCATGTCTCATGTCTGTACGTGGTATTCCCACTTCTCTATCTAATGGCAGCCCAAAATGTGACAACTAAAGGCTTTCTTGTAGAATGCATCAGTCTATTCCTCTTGGGTCATGGGTATGTTGGTGCAATAAATGTGACCAACAAGTTGTTTTAGCTCAGGGAGCAACCATGTCACACGATTTTCCCCTGTGTATACTTCAAAAAAAGATTCAGTGTTTAGTCATATGAGCATACAATTTGACATGCCACCACGTAGTGTACACGCCACTTTGTGAAGGTTATATGAGAGGCACCATACCACTGGATTGAAGGGGCACTCAAAATCACCATATACTATGTATGGAAACACTGCTGCTTCTTAAACATTAAGAACTTGTTTTCTGGAGTGGGTATTTCGACTTGTCTCCAGTTCCTGGTCAGAGCAATCAGTCAGATGACTTGCTAAAAGTTCACTTGTAGTAAACGAGTCGATGCATCTAGAACAATAATGCCACGGACCATAATGTTTTCTGTTTCGCTCGCAAGGCAAGAAATGTTCTTGATCAACATGCAGTGGCATTTCTCCCGAATGGAAAACAACAACAAATCTACATATTTCTCGTGCTCACCGAGTACTTTGGAAAAACAGAGAAGACCTACGAGTTTAGGCTTCACACCTCTTTTCTGCTCATCATGGCTCTTCTTCTTCTGGATTCCTTTCATCTCTCTTCAGGCCTAAGCCTGAGCTGAAAAACGAAGACACTGCCTCTCAAATTTCGTTACATCGTGATGTTCAGTGGGGAAATCGACGCTATCAGAATTATGAAGTTCATAAATATCATCCATTTGGTATGTGCTTAGATGATATGGATTTGTTCCTTAATTTCTCTTACAAGCCAGTGTTGATGAAGTAAAGCAGAATTCGTCTTCGAGATTGTGGGCATTTACTCAGACCTATTTTTAGTTACATCCGTTGGAAGTTTAATATAACTGATCCTCCCATTTAATAGGTCATAGACGTGTGAGTGGACATCAAAATGGAGTTTACAGCTGAGTGCCTTTACTAGACCCCTTTCCTGCATTTTGAAAAAACGGCCTCGTTGACACTTGAGATAAAGCACTCAGTGGTTGTGACACCTCAGACATTACACCAATTTCCTCCCACCCCAAATACAGATGATGAATTTATGCACCAAATCACCTTCTTTGGAAGGGTACGTTAGTGCTTAGTACTGCACCGCACTTAATGGTGGGATACCGCGGATTGTGGATGATTTTAGCGAGCACCTTTTCCAGAACAGGTATACATGTGTAGAGGAAAAGCAATGGCCTTCAATGCCCTGCAGAAGAGTTATCTATGTGTGTATAGAAGATTCGATCCCTAAATGCACCTGCAACCACAGAGTAGTCCAAAGTTGGCTTGTGACTGACCTGGTGCAGTTCAAAACCAAATAGGATAGATGAGAGAGCTGCTGCTCGGCTGCCAGTGACTATAGCAATCTGTAGACAACCTTGGATGGGGTGAAGCCACAGTTGCCAGCCTCAGACATGCTGAAGATGCCAGGTAAGGTCAAGGCGCCAGGCATGGGGAAGGCACTGTTGATGACTCAGGATGTGATGAAGGCATCAGGCAAGGTGAAGACGCCATTGGCAGCCCCAGATGATGTGAAGCTGCTGGGCACATCAGCAATGGATTAGCCTGTGGTGTTGCTCTTGGCGCACAAGCTCTCTTCTAGACGTCACCAAAAATTCTTGCAACAAATGGCATTTATAAGTGTCTTACGTGTGCATAACGATTTCTAGACCAAGAATCATATGCAGATGCATATAATAATAATTTCTGATGCTTACACGTACGTTCATCTGCATCAACAAATACGGGACTCACATCATCATCATCAATTTATGTACTGCCTCTTAGTATCATTTCAGTATTATCATCATCATCTCTCATCTCGATACTGTTTTGTGTACACCTAGAAAAAAGAAATGTCCCATAAGCATTGTATGTAAGTGTAAAAAATTATTGTAGAAAAAAAGAATTACTTTTTTTATCTGCCTGTCTATAATGAGTCAGTCCCACTCCTGTGAGTTCATGGAGGAAAATGGCAACATGGCTTGAGACAAGTAATTTTGCTCGGTCGCCCTGCTGTAGCATTGACCCATTCACCCATGACTTCATTGTTGTCGATATTACCTAGAAACAATAACATCTCATAAGCAATACATGGAAATGTGAATTAGAGAAGAAGAATGAATTACTACCACTCGTCTGTAGTTGGGGGCGCATCCCTGTGAGCTGTGGATAAAAAAGTGTTTTGACTTGGGGTGGCTCATTCTCCACGTCAACAGCATTTATAAACAAGAACTTCTCATAAACATGCATGTAGATGTAATTGGTAGCAATAATTGTGACCTGTTTTCACTGACTAGGGGTAGACACCACGTCAGGGACCCTACCAACCCTTGAGGAATTCTGTAAGAAGTAGATGGTATTGTATAATTATCAAGTATAAGGATCTACATAAATGTAGAAGAAGGATCATATTATAACTTACGTTCATGCACAGCCAACAGAAGGCATACACACCAGGTATCAACTTCTGGAGTGGTCACATCCTGGGAGCATATACCCAGAGGAGAGCTGGGTTCAACTAGGTTCATACACATATATCCAATATCATTGAAACATTCTACAACGGAGAAGAACTACGTCAGATAACTTTAGTGTTCGCAGACGCACATAAAGATATACATATACTTACGGTCTCAATAGTCCCCTTAACGGTCTAAATCAGCTGGCTCACCCCTCCTCCTCCTGAGAACCAGAGATTAGAAAATCGAATGTATGGCTCTGTGTATGCCAACATATACTACTACCACGTGCAACAAAACAAAAAAGAATCCATCAGACTGTGGCTGTATACGAATGAACAAGTACACAGATGTGTAGTTTGCAGTGAATACTGGTGCCAATGTGGGAGCACATGCCCATCCATCAGAGGAAGGATACCTATTGGGATGTTACTTAATAGCTGCTACACTGTCGGCTGTCTGAACAGGACAGATGCGTAGTATCACAGTGTGTTCTCTTAATATTCCTCTGACATGTAGAGCTAGCTTCTGTGGTGGTCTCAGATCCGACCAATAAGGTGCCCCTCGATAATGCTGCTTCAGAGAGTGGGTATTGATGCATGCAGAGCATGGTTCTGGATGAGGTAACAAGTGTTCTACCAGAGCTCTCAATAAACACAGGGTCTGGACCTGTTATATTCACACATGTGTCCTAAACGATCGCTGTGTGACAAGTTCTTCTTAACAAAATAACTGGCTATATTTACACTTTGCTCCGCTGCTGGTGATAAATTAACTGTAATTATATATATGGTGCACACGTTGTTGTTATTCAGACCACTTCGTTGTAGCAGAAGTGTGATCACACACTGTCAGCATTTTTCCACCACTGTGGAGGCATTGGCAGTGCACATGCACATTACTATTCAGATTACCGTTGTTTCAGGTTGCAATACAACCGCAAGATCTCCTCACGCCAGCAGATGTGTCTCGATCCTCAACAGACAACAGATGCAGATATACATGGATGCCATACCAGGTCCCCTATGCTAGTAAATTCCCCCTACTCGTGTGAACACGTCACCACTGCATTGACTGCTTAAATGTGATAGTGCATATGTGTTTCATATGCCATTGCCTCAGGACCAGTTAGCGTCTAAGCTGTCTACAAAGAAAATGACATTGCCATCCTCAATGAAAGTGAATAAGAAATTACAAGATATGATGAATGGAGTGAACAGTCTAATGAACAGAATATGGATTGAGAGTAAACAGAAGAAAGACGAAAGTAATGAGAAGTAGCAGAAACGAGAACAGCGAGGAACTTAATGTCAGAATTAGGAAGACTGAAGAAGACTATGTTAAGGAATTCTGCTACCTTGGAAGCAAAATTACGTATGATGGATGAAGCGAGGAGGACATAAAAAGCAGACTAGCACTGCAAAAAGGACATTCCTGACCAAGAGAAGTCTGCTAGTATCAAACATTAGCCTCAATTTTCGGAAGAAGTTGCTGCGAATGGACGTTTGGAGAACATCGTTGATTGGTAGTGAAACATGGACTGTGCAAAAACCTGAAAAAAAAAGATCGAAGCATTTGAGGTGTGGTGCTACAAAATAATGTGGAAAATTAGGTGGACTGATAAGGTAAGGAATGAGGAGGTTCTCCGTAGAATCGGGGAGGAAATAAACATACATATGGAAAACACTGACAATAAGAAGAAACACAACGATAGGAAATCTGTTAAGGCATCAGGGCATTTTTTCCAAGGTTCTAGAAGGAGCTTTAGAGGGTAAAATCTATAGCGGAAGACAGATATTGGAATACATACAGCAAATAATTGAGGAAATAGATCGTAATTGCCATTCTGAGATGAAAAGGTTCGTACGGAAGAGGAATTCGTGGCAGGCTGCATAAAAGTAGCCAGAAGACTGATGACTCAAAAAAGAGATACAGCAGTCCGAGTGCTGATAAACAGTACAGCCACTCTGGGCACCTCAACTCGAATGAACAGTCTGCCTCCCACGGCGGCTCGCCAGTGTAAACACAGCACAGGCGATGGTGCAGTGCCATTCTCCACCCAGTGCGTGCTATGTGATACATTGGAAAGTACGAAGAAACGAATATGTTTGCAGAGGAGTGTAACGCAAGTTGTGGTATCGTACAGTGCTTGCATTACCACACAAGAGTTGGCAACACGGATCGATGCGACAGACGTTAGGGAGGAACAATGTACTGCAAGAGAACTACTTGTTTATCTGTGTATCAAGTGATGATTTAATAGTCAATAACAGTTGTTGCAATTTTGTCACGTGATAACATGGTTGGAGACCATGGCTGTTATTTGAAAAGAAATGTTGATGTGCTGAAACAGCAACCAGCCACAAATTTATTTTAAGTTCCTTTATTCAAAAGGTACCATTACTGGTTTCGAATCATTACAATTCATCGTCAGACGGCTTTAGTGCTTTCATTAGAACATGTGGTGCCTTTTTTATTGATTAGCTTTACTAAAATATAAATAATACATAATTATAAGGACGCCACAGAGATGGTTGCATTACAGATTTGCATTGGGATGTGACTTACGTGAAATGCCGGTCTGGAGCACATGTTTTCGTAGTTTTCGTCCAACAAATGATGTTCGTAGTTTTCACCACATTCTTATCAGTTGTAACTTATCAAGCAATCCTGTGGCAAAAAAGGTGTGTCAAAGTAAATCTTTCATTCATTAATGTAATAAAATAAACTAATATTTCATGTGTTCTACTATGATGAGCCTTCTCCCAGAGCAGTCCAAGCATCCGCAGTTGTGACCAGAGGAAAGTAGTTTCGCCTGATCACAACAAATGGCGGCGATGATCGGCGTTTAACCGCCTAGTGATTCACACCATTTGCCTGCCTGTTGCACATGTCTTTCCTCTAAATTTTGTTGCTCTACTTCTAATCAGTTGTCTTACTGTGTGTCCTACAATATACCAACATGTCTGAGCGCCACTGGAAACTTCTCTAACTGAAGTTGCACAACTCGAGGCGCAGCAGATAGAATGCCTGCTGTTCAGTGTCGGCCAGTTGACGTCTTTACCGAACAAGCAGGCAGTACCCCCATCGACAGCTGCTCCACACTTTCACCCACACCACAACCAAGACGAAGAATGGTCGGACTACAGGGCGCAATCAGAGGCACACTTCGCCGCCTGGAAGATAACAGGTATGGAGTGCAATGCTTACATCTTGTACACCGTTTGTCCCGAGGTTTACAGGATCTGTGTTGTGTGCCGAAACTGTTCCGGAGAATGTCAAGTACGACGGCATTACGAAATTGCTAGATGAATATTTTGACAGTCAGATCTATGTACCAACAGCACGGTTTAAATTTTTTCGTCTGAAGCAGCTGCCTCCTCAGTCAAACAGTGGATAGCCGATCTCAAAGGTCTCACCAACACTGCAAGTCTAAATGTTAGTGTGGAATTAATTGTAGTGAAGTAATGTTGCGGGATGCCATTACACAGAATGTACCAGACACGCACTCGCGGTGCAGTTCTAAAACTGCCTGTCACTGCTCTAAATACAGTTCTGTCTGTAGTGGAATTTCAGACAACTGTGGACTCTACAAGAGGCTGATTCTGAGGCTCCATGAATTTCTTTTGGTCATAGTGCACCAAGTACACTCTCATGCACGTAATTGCACGTAATTGTGTTCAAATAGTAGAGAATAGAGCTCAGAAAAACTGTAAAATAGTAGGAAACAACAGAAGTAAAAACTTTCAATCTCGTAGCACACGGTGTTTGTTACAATGCGCTGGGAGTAAATCCCGTCCTCAGTGTTTTCCGACGCATGATGCGAAGGACTGTCCGTGCCGTAATGCTAATTGCTTTCAGTATAGACATGCGGGTTACATTCAACTTGTGTGTTTAGCCGGGAGACAGGGCAAAGGCGACAGCCGCCATCATGCGAGAGCACGGCAGCCGCGGATATGCTGTCACGTGTTCACAGTGCAGGCCATGTCACTCACTTAGGCGCGACGGGAACCAAGGACTTTCGCATCGCGAAAAGCTTTCGCTGCAATACCCCAGCAGTCAAACAAACTTGTTGTTCATTTACAAGTGGAACATAAAACAATTAAGTTACGGTTGGACACCGATGCTTCTGGTTCCCTGATAAATAAAGACACTTATGCCATATTCGGTAGCCTACAAGGGACACGAAATTACAGTCTTTGGTGTTTGTAGTTTTCCAGGAACTTTCCAAGGAGTGACAAAGTATGTTTCTTTTAATATGTTCAATACTATAAACAATGCAAATATTTTTTGGTTAGATTCACTTGATTGGTTCAATTTGTGCATTCAGAACAAAGTGTTAGAAATCTGTGCCTCACATTGACCTTTGTGAGTTGTATTAGGAACTATTTGAGCCAAGTATAGGGCAAAACACTTTGAAGTGCACATCACTGTGAAGGACAATGCACAGCCACGATATTTTCGCACGCGACCTGCCTCTCATACATTACATGAGCAAGCTGCACAGGAATTGCAAAGACGGTAAGACTATGGGGTTATCCAACCAGTTTCAGTAAGCCAATGCGCATAGCCTGGGTCCTCCTCAAAAAGCCTTCAGGTGGTTTACATTTACGTGCTGACATTAAGGCATCAGTAAACCAACTGTAGGCGATTTTTTCCTCTTCCACGCACGGAGAATTTGTACACAGACTGGTGTTGGGCAGGTACTTTTCAAAGACAGATTTGCAAGGCACATTTACAGTTACCGCTGGACGACAGTCCAAGCGATAGAGTTTGTCATAAACACCCAATTAGGGTTGTTCCAGTTTCAAAGAGAACCGTTTAGAAGCACTTCATCTCTGTAGTTTTTCAGCGGTTCCTGGAACTGTTAACAGTGAAAGTTTCTGCTTATACTGTCTGGACGATATTGTCGTCGCGCAGTACGCCTGCAAAGCATTTAGCAAATTTAGACTGTCTGTTCCAAGTTCTCTCTGCAGCTGGGTTAAAACGCAATATGGAAAAGTGCTCCTTCTTCCAGGAAGAACTGAACTACACACATAAAAAAAAAAAAATTGCATCACCTCCGTTCCGAGAGTTTCAGAACCCGTACAGAAAATTGGCATAAATATCAACATAAAAATCATTTCCGCCCTTTTTATTGATCATGAAAACCACACATTGCCTGTTCTACCACCATACAGCGAGACCTTCAGAGGTAGTGGTCAATACCGCTGTACGCACCGGTACCTCTAATACCCAGTAGCACGTCCTCTTGCATTGATGCATGGCTGTATTCGTCGTGGCGTACTATCCATAAGTTCATCAAGGGACTTTTGGTCCAGATTGTCCCACTCCTCAACGGCGATTCGGAGTAGATCCCTCAGAGTGGTTAATGGGTCACGACGTCCATAAACAGCCCTTTTAAATCTATCCCAGGCGTTTTCGATAGGCTTCATGTCTAGAGAACATGCTGGCCATTCTAGTCGAGCGATGTCGTGATTGTGAAGCAAGTCATTCACAAGATTTGCACGATGCGGGTCCGAATTGTCGTCCATGAAGACGAATGCCTCGCCAATATGCTGCCGATATGGTTGTACTATTGGTCGGTGGATGGCATTCACGTATCATGCAGCCGTTACGGCGCTTTCCATGACCACCAGCGGCGTACGTAGGCCCAATATAATGCCACCCCAAAACAGCAGGGAACCTCCACCTTGCTGCAGTCGCTGGACAGTGTGTCTAAGACGTCCAGCTCGACCAGACTGCCTCCAAACACGTCTCTGACGATTGTCTAGTTGAAGACATATGCGACATTAATCGGTGAAGAGAACGTGATGCCAATCCTGAGCGGTCCATTCGGCATGTTGTAGGGACATCTGTACCGCGCTGCATTGTGTCGTGGTTGCAAAGATGGACCTCGCCATGGACTTCGGGAGTGACGTTACGCATCATGCAGCCTGCTGCACATAGTTTGAGTCGTAACACCACGTCCTGTGAAGTATTATTCAGCATGGTGGCGTTGCTGTCAGGGTTCCTCCGAGCCATAATCCTTAGGTAGCGGTCTTTCACTGCAGTAGTAGCCCTTGGGCGGCCTGAGCGAGGCATGTCATCGACAGTCCCTGTCCCTCTGTATCTCCTCCATGTCCGAACAACATCGCTTTGGTTCACTCCGAGACGCCTGGACACTTCCTTTGTTGATAGTCCATCCCGGCACAAAGTAACAATTCGTACGCGATAGAACCTCGGTATTGACCGTCTAGGCATGGCTGAACGACAGACAACATGAGCCGTGTACCACCTTCCTGATGGAATGACTGGAATTCATCGGCTGTCGGACCTCCTCCGTCTAATAGGCGCTGCTCATGCATGGTTGTTTACATCTTTGGGCTGCTTTAGTGACATCTCTGAACAGTCAAAGGGACTGTGTTTGTGATACAATATGCACAGTCAACGTCTATCTTCAGGAGTTCTGGGAACTGGGGTGATGCAAAACGTTTTTTACTGTGTATATAATAATAATAGTAAGAGAAATAACGAAAATGAGCAGAGAGAGGTATATGGCGGAATTACTTACTTTTTAATGCAACGATCTCCTTCTTGTTATTCTCTCTGGAGGAGGTAGGCCAGTGACTTGTTGAGTTCGTGCCACGTCGATGTGCTCCATCACACCAGACAAAAGGAGGTCCAACACAATATTAATAAGAGTCCTATGACTTTTATTACCTCAGTGTATATTGCCTACTAATTCCTATAGCGTGAAACACGCCTCGAATTCTCTGAAATACTTTCCGGTTCACATTTCCGTTATGCCTGTCTGTAGATACAGGAAATTCAGTTTCTGCTACGCTTATGAGAGTATGTTTGTTTTTGGGGCTACAATTATTATCGTTCTCAACACTGCTTTTCATCACGGAGACCTGCTGTTGGAGTTCTGTGATGTCCTGATTTCGAGAAGTATCAATCTGTGCAGAGCCCTCTTTAGGTAGACATGCGCTGGCGGCGTTTAGATTTTGCTGTATGTCTTGCTTCCACTTGTGTCATTATTTTCTACTCTCTTTTCAACTGATTGGATGTGTTCACCTTTTTTTAACTCCACCATTTCAAGCGAAAAATCACGGCACACTTCACCTATCGCCCCTGCAGTTGCCTTTTTCTCTTGCTCAAGCTTCCCGACAATTGATGCAACAGTTTACGGTTGTATGGCCGGTTAATAACATCCAACGGGCACAGTATTTCGGCGACCAGAGATGTAGCCATTGTCAAGTGCGCAGTTCGTCTACGCACCTGACGATGACAATATGTCTGATAGCCGAATTATTGTGCTCGTTGGACATTTTGAACCAGCAGTACATCCGGGACTGTTCGATCAACAAATACGTAGGGAGAAATTGAAGAATCACTTCCTGGCATTTTCTTTCCGGAAATCTTTCATAACCGTCCTCGGTGACCGAGCGGTTCTAGGCGATTCAGTCCGGAAGCGCGCGACTGCTACGGTCGTAGTTTCGAATCCAGCCTCGGGAATGGATATGTGTGATGTCCTTAGGTTAGTTACGTTTAAGTCGTTCTGAGTCTATGGGACTGATGACCTCAGATGTTACGTCCCATAATGCTTAGAGCCATTTGAAATCTTTCATATCTCTGGCGAGGTGTTTGCGCAAATCTGCATATTGCGAATTCATGTATTTTTTGAAACATGCCTTCCTACGATCTGCATCATGCTACAACATTGTAAACAGCTGCTTCAAAACTTCGCTCTCCATTAGAATTTTGGGTCGATGTGAGTCCCCGTAATTTGTGTTCGTACTCTCGTTACTCTGCCCTGCACTACCTGCCAAGCTGGTTCCCCACTGTCACACTCATGGCGACTGTTGTCTCGTCTGATCTCATGTTGACTTTAGTTCTGGATTTCATAATCATTAACTACGTTCTGTCTGAAACTCAGCTACGCTAAGCGACCTGTTCGACACAAGAAACGCTCACTAATTTCGACCACAACAAGACAAAAATCAGATCAACATAATACTGATATGCAATACCGAGACGACACAAATGACGCAGAATATGAAACACAGGATATCACAACTGAATCAGTAATTCAGATGAGACAAACGTCCAAAGAACTTACAGCATACGTACATGCATTCTGCCTGCAACTCTTCTTCTACCTATTTGAGAACCCACTCCGTTAATATTGTTTAATACAAAACAACACTTTCGTCAATGTAGAGAAATAAATTTTTCAAAGCAACAAACTATGGGGAATCAATGACAGAAAGTGCTCCACGTTGGGCACCATTTTATGTAATGTTCGACTTTTGTCCTTTAGCAATTACAGTACCTTAAAATGCACTAGAGTGCGTTATTTACATATTAAAGAAAGGATTAGGAGCGCCAACCACAAGAACTTAAAGAGATTTCTTATATTTATTTTCGTACCCAGAAGTTTATTGGACCAAGGCTCTACAAATACAATTTACAAATTGCTATTACAAGTGAAGTGAAATAATAATTTGCTCGTTATAAGTAATAAGATTATCAGAGTTGATACCAGGGTTGAACGTCGTAACTGCAAAGAGACAGACGGAACTGGCTGGCGTGCTTGGATATTCAACTTTTCATGCTTTTACCGGCCGATGGTCAGAGTGCTGGGGGCAAAGTTGATGAAGGGCTGGAATTAGCTATCGGCATTTCATGGCGGCGTGAAGGCGGCGGTAGCGGGCTCCGGGATCATCTGGCCACATCTACCTTGATCCGTGGCGTGGATGCGACGGCCAGCGCATGTCTTTAGCAGCTGGCAGCGCTGGTGGTATTGGTGCTTAGACGCCAACCATAAAGCGTCACCTTTGCTACCTTGAAGACAAGTCTCTCTCCAAGGCGATAACTTCATGTTCTCTCCCTGGGCGTGTCCACACACCCGACTGGTCAGCTCATAGTCTTCTTCTGGCCATTCAATTATTGCTCAACATCTTTATTAGATATTTTTTACTGTCCACGATTCTCATATTCAGAATACCGCAGGGAATTTATTGCAGCCGACGTCCCTTTGACTGGAAAAC
Organism: Schistocerca piceifrons; assembly: GCF_021461385.2. Classification (NCBI taxonomy): domain Eukaryota; kingdom Metazoa; phylum Arthropoda; class Insecta; order Orthoptera; family Acrididae; genus Schistocerca; species Schistocerca piceifrons. Next base: position 846,558,757 of record NC_060139.1, read on the forward strand.
TGTATGTTGTCGTTTTTTTCAAAAGACGGCGTATAAGCCGTTGACTGTAGAAATTATTTATTTCACAACTGCAATTTCGGCATTTGGGCAATTTGCTAGTGGTATTGGAAAGATTTCGCATCAGCACATGTCAGACTTCAAAATCCTCCGACATGTATACATGTCACCGTCAAAAACAGGCCTTTTCTGTGGTGTCACCGCCAGACACCACACTTGCTAGGTGGTAGTTTAAATCGGCCGCGGTCCATTTAGTACATGTCGGACCCGCGTGTCGCCACTGTGTGATCGCAGACCTAGCGCCACCACAAGGCAGGTCTCGTGATACGAACAAGCACTTGCCCCAGTTGTACGGACAACCTAGCTAGCGACTAGATGTACTAAGCCTTTCTCTCTCATTAGCCGAGAGACAGAATAGCCTTCAGCTAAGTTAATGGCTACCAACTAGCAAGGCGCCATTAGCCTTACAGTGATTGTAATGAAAGTCTCCAGTGTATAGTCAAGAGCGATGTACCACAATGATTGATTAAAGATAAGTATTAATCCAGCTACGTACTTTTCTTCATAGCATTAATTACGTAGCCTGTTCCAGTAATTCACGCCCGTCGGCGTGTGTGTACGCGTGCCTTTCCACCGGCTCCTACCAAGTGGCGTAACAGTCTTGTTACGTCACAACATTTTCATTATTTACATATCGGAGGAGTTTAAAGCCTGACATGTACTGAAGCGAAATATTTTGCAGTACCACTTGAAAGTGGCCCAAAGACTGAAACTGCAGTTGTGAATAGGTCACAAGAATGCTGACAGAAGATCACAAACAGCCATGCATTGAAATTCCCTGCCAATTTCTTCAAAGTTATAAAGATGAAAATGACAACCTTTTGGATTCCATAGTCATGACTTTCCACTTCTCACCTGAGACCAAACAACAGTCATGTGAGTGGCAGCATTCTGGTTCACTAAAGCCACTTTCTACAGTCAACGGCATGTATGATGTCCCTTAAAAATTTCTATGTGACTGTGTACACCGACCATGAGCATTTAATGTATGTTGTCAGAACAACTGACATCCTTTGTCTTGTGGATCTGTACACTTCTCACCTCCATCCCTGCATCTAGAAAGTCTTCTTATGTTCAGTCTGAAAATGCTTATATGGGTCTGGGCACCTTCCATCTGGGCACCTTCCATACTTCTCAACATAAGAGGAGCACACTAGGGCACTAAAGAAAAAAGCATTCGTTTAATTGGCAAAATATATTTCCTCTTATTATTTACTTATTACATTGCTTAATTATTATTACATTTGCTATTATTATTTAATATTTCAGGACGCATTGATTCTATATTTCTTTCCCAATGTATATGTTATCTATCCTCGTACCTGCTTTGAATTTCCTTAAAAATCTAATTTCTGCCGACTGTATTCTAATCAGCTGCTTTTGAGTCGACTTTCAGGCTACGCTTCCATAAACAATGTGGGTAAAGCTATTACATCACAAAATTTCATTTTAGTTTCTTTCCTAATTTCACTTTTAAAAGTTCTTTTCATCGTCCCTTATCCAGCCTGAAATTTGCTAACTTTATGCTCAATATCCTTGTCTTAAAAGTAAGTTATATGACAACCAAGATATTAAAAATTGGATACTTGTTCTAAAATGTTGTTTTATAACCAATTTTTTTATGTGACTGGATCCTTTTCTATAATATTCGTATTGTTAACTGCTATTTCCCCCCCATGAACCATGGACCTTGCCGTTGGTGGGGAGGCTTGCGTGCCTCAGCGATTCAGATAGCCGTACCGTAGGTGCAACCACAACGGAGGGGTATCTGTTGAGAGGCCAGACAAACGTGTGGTTCCTGAAGAGGGGCAGCAGCCTTTTCAGTAGTTGCAAGGGCAACAGTCTGGATGATTGACTGATCTGGCCTCGTAACAATTACCAAAACGGCCTTGCTGTGCTGGTACTGCGAACGGCTGAAAGCAAGGGGAAACTACAGCCATAATTTTTCCCGAAGGCATGCAGCTTTACTGTATGATTACATGATGATGGCGTCCTCTTGGGTAAAATATTCCGGAGGTAAAATAGTCCCCCATTCGGATCTCCGGGCGGGGACTACTCAAGAGGATGTCGTTATCAGGAGAAAGAAAACTGGCGTTCTACGGATCGGAGCGTGGAATGTAAGATCCCTTAATCGGGCAGGTAGGTTAGAAAATTTAAAAAGGGAAATGGATAGGTTGAAGTTAGATATAGTGGGAATTAGTGAAGTTCGGTGGCAGGAGGAACAAGACTTCTGGTCAGGTGACTACAGGGTTATAAACACAAAATCAAATAGGGGTAATGCAGGAGTAGGTTTAATAATGAATAGGAAAATAGGAATGCGGGTAAGCTACTACAAACAGCATAGTGAACGCATTATTGTGGCCAAGATAGATACGAAGCCCACACCTACTACAGTAGTACAAGTTTATATGCCAACTAGCTCTGCAGATGACGAAGAAATTGAAGAAATGTATGATGAAATAAAAGAAATTATTCAGATTGTGAAGGGAGACGAAAATTTAATAGTCATGGGTGACTGGAATTCGAGTGTAGGAAAAGGGAGAGAAGGAAACATAGTAGGTGAATATGGATTGGGGGACAGAAATGAAAGAGGAAGCCGCCTGGTAGAATTTTGCACAGAGCACAACATAATCATAACTAACACTTGGTTTAAGAATCATGAAAGAAGGTTGTATACATGGAAGAACCCTGGAGATACTAAAAGGTATCAGATAGATTATATAATGGTAAGACAGAGATTTAGGAACCAGGTTTTAAATTGTAAGACATTTCCAGGGGCAGATGTGGACTCTGACCACAATCTATTGGTTATGACCTGTAGATTAAAACTGAAGAAACTGCAAAAAGGTGGGAATGTAAGGAGATGGGACCTGGATAAACTAAAAGAACCGGAGGTTGTACAGAGATTCAGGGAGAGCATAAGGGAGCAATCGACAGGAATGGGGGAAATAAATACAGTAGAAGAAGAATGGGTAACTTTGAGGGATGAAGTAGTGAAGGCAGCAGAGGATCAAGTAGGTAAAAAGACAAGGGCTAGTAGAAATCCTTGGGTAACAGAAGAAATATTGAATTTAATTGATGAAAGGAGAAAATATAAAAATGCAGTAAGTGAAACAGGCAAAAAGGAATACAAACGTCTCAAAAATGAGATCGACAGGAAGTGCAAAATGGCTAAGCAGGGATGGCTAGAGGACAAATGTAAGGATGTAGAGGCCTATCTCACTAGGGGTAAGATAGATACCGCCTACAGGAAAATTAAAGAGACCTTTGGAGAAAAGAGAACCAGTTGTATGAATATCAAGAGCTCAGATGGAAACCCAGTTCTAAGCAAAGAAGGGAAAGCAGAAAGGTGGAAGGAGTATATAGAGGGTCTATACAAGGGCGATGTACTTGAGGACAATATTATGGAAATGGAAGAGGATGTAGATGAAGATGAAATGGGAGATATGATACTGCGTGAAGAGTTTGACAGAGCACTGAAAGACCTGAGTCGAAACAAGGCCCCCGGAGTAGACAATATTCCATTGGAACTACTGACGGCCGTGGGAGAGCCAGTCCTGACAAAACTCTACCATCTGGTGAGCAAGATGTATGAAACAGGCGAACTACCCTCAGACTTCAAGAAGAATATAATAATTCCAATCCCAAAGAAAGCAGGTGTTGACAGATGTGAAAATTACCGAACTATCAGTTTAATAAGTCACAGCTGCAAAATACTAACACGAATTCTTTACAGACGAATGGAAAAACTAGTAGAAGCCAACCTCGGGGAAGATCAGTTTGGATTCCGTAGAAATGTTGGAACACGTGAGGCAATACTGACTTTACGACTTATCTTAGAAGAAAGATTAAGGAAAGGCAAACCTACGTTTCTAGCATTTGTAGACTTAGAGAAAGCTTCTGACAATGTTGACTGGAATACTCTCTTTCAAATTATAAAGATGGCGGTGGTAAAATACAGGGAGCGAAAGGCTATTTACAATTTGTACAGAAACCAGATGGCAGTTATAAGAGTCGAGGGACATGAAAGGGAAGCAGTGGTTGGGAAGGGAGTAAGACAGGGTTGTAGCCTCTCCCCGATGTTGTTCAATCTGTATATTGAGCAAGCAGTAAAGGAAACAAAAGAAAAATTCGGAGTAGGTATTAAAATTCATGGAGAAGAAATAAAAACTTTGAGGTTCGCCGATGACATTGTAATTCTGTCAGAGACAGCAAAGGACTTGGAAGAGCAGTTGAATGGAATGGACAGTGTCTTGAAAGGAGGATATAAGATGAACATCAACAAAAGCAAAACAAGGATAATGGAATGTAGTCTAATTAAGTCGGGTGATGCTGAGGGAATTAGATTAGGAAATGAGGCACTTAAAGTAGTAGAGGAGTTTTGCTATTTGGGGAGCAAAATAACTGATGATGGTCGAAGTAGAGAGGATATAAAATGTAGGCTGGCAATGGCAAGGAAAGCGTTTCTGAAGAAGAGAAATTTATTAACATCCAGTATTGATTTAAGTGTCAGGAAGTCATTTCTGAAAGTATTCGTATGGAGTGTAGCCATGTATGGAAGTGAAACATGGACGATAAATAGTTTGGACAAGAAGAGAATAGAAGCTTTCGAAATGTGGTGCTACAGAAGAATGCTGAAGATTAGATGGGTAGATCACATAACTAATGAGGAAGTATTGAATAGGATTGGGGAGAAGAGAAGTTTGTGGCACAACTTGACCAGAAGAAGGGATCGGTTGGTAGGACATGTTCTGAGGCATCAAGGGATCACCAATTTAGTATTGGAGGGCAGCGTGGAGGGTAAAAATCGTAGAGGGAGACCAAGAGATGAATACACTAAGCAGATTCAGAAGGATGTAGGTTGCAGTAGGTACTGGGAGATGAAAAAGCTTGCACAGGATAGAGTAGCATGGAGAGCTGCATCAAACCAGTCTCAGGACTGAAGACCACAACAACAACACAACTGCTATTTCTAAATTATAAGATTCTCAAAGAGATTATTTAAAAGATATATAGATATCTGTAACTGTGTCCCATTCACTTGACTCATTATTATATCATCTGCAAATCGAAGAGTGTCTGAACAAAGACTGTTTGATAATTTAATTTGTGGATTGGCTACCAGTTACCATTTCTTTAAAATGTCATCAGTGTAAGTATATTAAAAGGAGTGGGTGAGAAGCTAAACAGTTTTAACTCCTGTATTTTCTGAAGTCTGTCCAATTCTTTTATTTCCTATGTCAGTGATCAAATCAGAATTTCCATACAAACTCCTGATTACCAAAATCGGGTGTGGTGGATAGCCATAATTTTCTAGTATTTGCCATAGCTCTGTTCTATTTGCTCTGTTGAAAACTACTGAAGTGAAATGTATTTCCAAATTCTTTTCTTTTCTTTGTTCTGTTATTTGTCTGAGACATTAGCCAAGCACGATATCCCGCTCCTAACCCTCCTCGTTCTTCTCCTAACAGACAATCAGCAACAGCATTTGTTCTGTTATTTTTTTGGTACATATTTGATATCCTGTACTCATGACACTAATTCCTCTTTGATTTTTGAAATTTTTGCGATCTCTTATTTTGAATAGATTTTCAGCTACAGCTGTTGTCTAGAAAGAGGTATTTGGAAATTTTCACAGCAATCATTGAGTGTATGTCAAATTATTATTTCACATATTAACCGCTATGTTTAGAAAGTTCCATACCTCTCCATCCAATCCAGGTGGCTTCCTACTTTTTATAATACAGTACCTAATTCTTGTCATGTTATAGAGTCTAGATCTGGGAATTCATTTCCAAAGCAGTCACCTATTTCTGTTTCGTTCACTCATTACAGTATAATTTCTCCTTTCATTCCTATATTCCTCTTATATCCTAAAACTTCATTTGCAGATCTATATATTGCCCGTATTATATTTTCACATTCTCTGTTTCCGTCTTCATCAGTGAGTGTTTCCGTTAGCCACGTTATAAGTCTATTTTCTCACACTTCCGTCTTGTAGGAGATATGCATTATGCACTTCTTTATTTTCTCGTTTGTGTTTGGGTTTCTACAGTCAACGCCGATTATGGAATCCTGTAAAAAATTCTACGTGGCTGTGAACACCGGACATGAGAATTTATTGCATGGTAACGTGTGTTGTCCTCCGCTTGGCGATTATTCTAATTTTTTAATTATTCTAAATTTTGTAATTTAAAATAGTTGTCTGAATACGGATATTTTGAAATTTAAAATAGTTGTCTGAATACGGATCACTACCTCTGTATACCCTAACATCCTTTACCATGGAACGTAACTTATTATTGACAATTATATAATCGATTAATCATCTTTAACTTCTATTATACTAAACAAACTCATGAATAACTTTCCTGTGAAGGCAGGTGTTTTTTAATTTCTTCTGGTTAAAAGTTGCAAATTGTGTAAGTTACCCCCCTCCTATTTCCATTCATTGTTATTTCTCTGAAAGTCCCCACAATATTTAGAATAGGTATATTACCTAGTCAGGCATTTAAATCTTCACTGATATGCTCTCTCCTGATATATTTATAGTATTTTATAGAACTATTTTGTTTTGTCTTTTTCCGCTTTTTCAGGAGCATACACGTCTGTCACTGTCATATGTCCTCGTTTAATCGTGATATTATCAATTTTTTTATTTATATGTGATTAACTTTCTAATTTCTTCCACTTTTGATCTATTAACATGGCTATCTTCCACTTTTGATCTATTAACATGGCTACTCCACACGGAGCTCTTTGTTTCTGTTTTACTCCACTATATATAATTGTTTATGGGTTCAAATCTGTCGTTCCTATTATTTTATTTTATTTTTGGTTTAAGTTACAGTAGCTATATTTATATCTTTCGTTTTAGTTCTTCTTCCGACTGTAGGTGTGTTTTCTGCTTTATTCTGTTGGCGAACGATCTTTTTTTTCTAAGTGCGTGAAACCTGAAATTAGAGAACAAAACGGCAACTTCAGTTATTACAAAAAGACTCATACAAAACGGGTCTTCTTCTCCAGCTATAGGATCTTTGAAACCATTACGGTCAAAATTGCGCATATGGGAATCGTTTCTAAGTTAAGCACTTTCAACTATGGAACGTGGCTTAAATAAGTTACATTTTATAGCAAAAAGTTAAGCTGATAGGAACTATTCAAACTGACGTCTACCATCCTCAGTGCTTTGAGACAGACACGTCACGATTACAGAACTGAACTCATAGCTTCCGCACTGTATATTTAGAACTGCGCATTTCAGACACTAGTTATTGGGTGTCTACGGATGAATGTTCTCGCATACGATACAATACCATTTCCTCAAGTTGTACTGTGCGAATGTTTCTTCGTCGAGAACCTGATCAGCCATGTAGCTTGAACGGTCCCTAACTTTCCATCCGTTACGAAGAATTGCTTCCAGTTAAGGTAAAGACTCTTTGGAAATACGTTCTCCGTGTATTCGTTTGGCTTCCTGAGCATTTCATTCTGCTGCAAGATTCATTAAATGTATTTCTGCTAGTTCCAGGAACAAGTATGAGTAATGGTCCAGCTTTGACAACCCGCCGTTAACCGTATCTTCCATCGTGGGCACGTCACACGACTGGGTAGTGTTTACTAACGTCGCGCCTCAAACATCAACGTGGCAGGGAGTTTATTATGAATGTCACACGGGTGATTACTGTTTACTAGTGTCGTGAACCAAACATTAATGAAGGAGGCAGTTTATTAGGAAACTTAGGTAATTTACATACGTAACTACCACGAATTAATTATTCAAGACTTCGTACTAACGGAAATGTTCGTTTCTGACCACTAGTGCGCTAAAGCTTCAGAGCACCTTCTACGCTTGTTAGTGGCTAAAAACTAATTATCGTATTTGCAGAATGATGTATGCAGACACATTACTGCCATGCAATTTTTTCTTTGGGAGGATAAGACTTCTATTTATTGTAAGAGACGTTAATATCTCTGCTATTTCCCTTCCGTTTTGGTCAACGAGGGAGATAAAGGACAACTTCAGTTCCTTTCCATTTCCTCTTTATCACTGCTAATCTTTGATCACCATGTCTCTACAGTATTTACTTTCTTCAGGTCATTTGACACCTGTTCCCATACTGCGATTGCCTTAGAACACTTCTAAATTTAATACCTTCCTTCTGAAAAGTTATCTGTCCGTGGTAATAAAACTACTCTTCATTGTGTATTTCTAAACCTCTTTTAAATTCTAGGATCCAGTTTGTTTCGGATTTCATTTCCAAGAGAGTCGAGTGCTTGGAGATACGTTTCATCAATGTATTGTCATTCACCCCGTATAAGTGTTTGCAAAATTGCTGCCTTCTTTTCCTTATTGTTTCTGTAACTGTTTCTATGTGTTGATATATTTAATCATTGTTTCTTGATTTCCAAGTTTCTGCTCTTCTTATTTAACCAAAATTTTTCCTTATAATTCTCCTCTCTAGTATTTCTAGTTTGTCTCATTTATAATTCAGTGCTACGCATTTTCTTGCGTAGAGGTTTTCTAGTCTTACGATCGCACTGTTTCTGCGTTTCTTGATATGCACTTTTTATGGCAAGTGTTTTTGTTTTTCTATATGCTCTTTCCATTTGTTGAGCATTTTCCTTTATGGCAGGTACTTTACGTCAGTTTCTTGAATTATTTGTTCTAGATACTTGAATCTTCTGGGCTTTCCTGTTTAACCAGTAGCTGTCTGCAAAAAACTGCATTTATAACGTTAGTGATATAGTTATTTTTCTCTGTAGATATTCTTAATCATGCGCTACTGGCTTTCATGCACTACAGGCTATTAAAGTTATTTTTCTCTGCAGATATTCTTAATCATGAACTACTGGCTATCTGTTCTAAGACATTGACACATATTTCCGTATCTGCTAGGTTTTCAAATAATATAGAAATATCCACAGCAAATGTCAGGCAATTTACTTCAATACACACTTTCCATCTTTCTAGTTTTAATGATGATACTTCATATTTTTTAGATTTTTCATTCGAAATTCTTAGTATTTTTTCTAGTCTACAGTGGAAAGGTGCTGGAGATAAGTTATCACCTTGCCATACACCTGTAACTATATTAAAGTGCGTGGAAACTCCACTCATGAGTTTTTACTTTTGAGATTAAGTTCAAAAGCATTTCACGTATTAGCTTTACCAATTTAGCTTGACACTTTCCTGTTTGAATACAGATATAATTATCTGCGTTTTTTTTTTAAATTCAGAGAGGCTACAAAAATCAAGATTCCTTGTGGAATTCCGTAAAGGACTACGAAGTAATCTCCAGTTAGGATTTCTGCCTGACACCCACCAAACAGAATTCCTACACAAGTGTCCGAGTTCACCGCTGCTGATCGTGCCAGACACTCAGCTGCTGCTCCAGGAGTCCCACCTCAAGGTAAGGACTCAGTTGCCGTATTCTGCTCAACCACATGCAATGTGACCAATTTTTTCAAAAATGTAAACTAGTTGGACAGATTACTTCCTACGTGAAAATTAACACAACCAGCCATGAAAGCTCAGCGTAGCCGTACGGTTTTCATCTGTTCAGCAGTGACAGAGTGTGTCCACAACGACAACCTCCTCTACAACGTTGCCCATTATAGAGTATAATGGCAGGAAGCGTGGCGCTACTTTGTCCAATTCACAGATGTATCAGGTGTAGGCTAGTGATCTATGGATGCCGGAAAGGTAACTCAGCACGTTCGGTCAGAGGGCTGGCTGTCCTTTGTATTTAAAAAAAAAAAAAAAAAAAAAAAAAAAAAAAAAAAAAACCGAATGTAATATTCAGCGAAGAACTTGAAGTGGTTGAAGTGGTGTCCTGTGACGTCCACCCATACCAAATATCAACCGAGCGAGGAGGTGCAGTGGTTGGCACCGTGGATTCGCATTCGGGAGGACGACGGTTCAATCCCACGCCCGGCCATTCTGATGTAGGTTTTCCGTGCTTTTCCTAAATCGCTCCAGGCAAATGCCGGGATCGTTCCTTTGAAAGGGCACGGCCGACTTCCTTCCCTGTTCTTCCCTAATCCGATGAGACCAATGGCCTCGCTGTTTGGTCTCTTCCCCCAAACAAACCAACCCATACCAAATGTCGAGAACAATACCGGACAAAATGGAACGATAAGAAAAAGGCATCGTCTTTGACTAGTAATCAAAACGTCCTCAGTCCCGGGGTCGAACACCACCACTGCTTAAATGTTTAATAAAAATCGCGGAGGTGCAGACGGAGGTTCAGGACACCCTATTGTCCTTGGGGTGGGATCAACTGCATGAGGATGCAGAAGGAAGGAAAGCATTGCATTAAATACACAAGATGTGCGTCCACAGGTCATGTGGCCTGTAATTGAAAAGTGTCATGATGATCTCCCCTTTGGCAAAAGATTCCGAACTTGATCCCCATTCGGATGACGATGAGAAAAAGATTGAATAACCAACGAAAAGATAACGCTCCACGCGTCGGGGCGTGGAATGTCAGGAGGTTGAACATTTTAGAATCCAGGGCCCAATCTATGTATAGTGGAGGTCACGGAAGTGAAATGCAAACATGGTTTTATGGTCATATGGGTGTAGGGTAACAAAACGAGCAGCAGAAAATGGTATACTGGGAGTAGGATTCGTTATGAATAGGAAGGTAGGGCAGAGAATGACTGACTGTGAACACTTCAGTAGTAGAATTGTTCTCACCACAATCGACAGCAAACCAACACCGACAACAATAGCTCAAGTATACTTTACGACGTCGTAAGCAGAAGAAGAGGAGATAGACAAAGTATCTGAGGATATTGAATCCAAAGCGACACAAAAACCTAATAGTCATGGCGGATTCGTATGCGGTTGTATGGGAAGGAACGGAAGAGAGGATTATTGTAGAATAAGAGAGGTAGTAGGAATAAGAGAGGAGAAAGACTAATTAAGTTCTGCAATAAACTAAGGTTAGTATTAGCGAATACGCTCTACACTGTTCAACAGTCACAACAGGAGGACGTATACTTGGAGATACGGGAAAATTTCAACCAGATTACATCATACTCAGGCAGAGATTTCGAAATTAGATACTGGATTGTAAGTTGCACCTAGGAGCAGACATACACTCAAATCACAATTTAGTAGCGATGAAGCCGAGACTGAAGTTTAATATACTAGTGAGGAAGAATCAGTGGGCAAAGAAGTGGTATACGTAAATACTAAGTGATGGAAAGATACGCTTGAAGTTTTTTGGGGCTATAGATACTATTACAATGAATAGGCCACTAGGCAGTACAGTTGAAGAGGAACGGACAGCTCTGCAAAGGGCAATCACAGACGTTGGGAAGAAAAACATACGTACAAGAAAAGTAACTGTGAAGAAACCATTGTTAACAGAGAAATACTTCAATTGTTCGATGAGAGAAGGAAGTACAAAAGTATTCAGGGAAATTAAGAATACAGAAATACACTCCTGGAAATGGAAAAAAGAACACATTGACACCGGTGTGTCAGACCCACCATACTTGCTCCGGACACTGCGAGAGGGCTGTACAAGCAATGATCACACGCACGGCACAGCGGACACACCAGGAACCGCGGTGTTGGCCGTCGAATGGCGCTAGCTGCGCAGCATTTGTGCACCGCCGCCGTCAGTGTCAGCCAGTTTGCCGTGGCATACGGAGCTCCATCGCAGTCTTTAACACTGGTAGCATGCCGCGACAGCGTGGACATGAACCGTATGTGCAGTTGACGGACTTTGAGCGAGGGCGTATAGTGGGCATGCGGGAGGACGGGTGGACGTACCGCCGAATAGCTCAACACGTGGGGCGTGAGGTCTCCACAGTATATCGATTTTGTCGCCAGTGGTCGGCGGAAGGTGCACGTGCCCGTCGACCTGGGACCGGACCGCAGCGACGCACGGATGCACGCCAAGACCGTAGGATCCTACGCAGTGCCGTAGGGGACCGCACCGCCACTTCCCAGCAAATTAGGGACACTGTTGCTCCTGGGGTATCGGCGAGGACCATTCGCAACCGTCTCCATGAAGCTGGGCTACGGTCCCGCACACCGTTAGGCCGTCTTCCGCTCACGCCCCAACATCGTGCAGCCCGCCTCCAGTGGTGTCGCGACAGGCGTGAATGGAGGGACGAATGGAGACGTGTCGTCTTCAGCGATGAGAGTCGTTTCTGCCTTTGTGCCAATGATGGTCGTATGCGTGTTTGGCGCCGTGCAGGTGAGCGCCACAATCAGGACTGCATACGACCGAGGCACACAGGGCCAACACCCGGCATCATGGTGTGGGGAGCGATCTCCTACACTGGCCGTACACCACTGGTGATCGTCGAGGGGACACTGAATTGTGCACGGTACATCCAAACCGTCATCGAACCCATCGTTCTACCATTCCTAGACCGGCAAGGGAACTTGCTGTTCCAACAGGACAATGCACGTCCGCATGTATCCCGTGCCACCCAACGTGCTCTAGAAGGTGTAAGTCAACTACCCTGGCCAGCAAGATCTCCGGATCTGTCCCCCATTGAGCATGTTTGGGACTGGATGAAGCGTCGTCTCACGCGGTCTGCACGTCCAGCACGAACGCTGGTCCAACTGAGGCGCCAGGTGGAAATGGCATGGCAAGCCGTTCCACAGGACTACATCCAGCATCTCTACGATCGTCTCCATGGGAGAATAGCAGCCTGCATTGCTGCGAAAGGTGGATATACACTGTACTAGTGCCGACATTGTGCATGCTCTGTTGCCTGTGTCTATGTGCCTGTGGTCCTGTCAGTGTGATCATGTGATGTATCTGACCCCAGGAATGTGTCAATAAAGTTTCCCCTTCCTGGGACAATGAATTCACGGTGTTCTTATTTCAATTTCCAGAAGTGTACTTAGAAATGAAATAAATAGGAAACACAGTGAAGCTAAGTAGAAGCGACTGCATGAGAAATGTGAAAAAATCGAAAAAGTAATGATTGTAGGAAGGACTGACTCATCACGTAGAAAAGTCCAAACAACTTTCGGTGAAATTAAAGGCAAGGGCGGTAACATTAAGAATGCAACGGGAATTCGTCTGTTAAATGCAAAAGAGAGAGCGGATAGGTGGGAAGAGTACAAGAGGATCTCCATTAGGGCGAAGACTTGTCTAGTGGCGTGATAGAAGAAGAACAGTAGTCTATAGGGAAAAGATAGGGAATCCAGTATAAGAACGAGATTCAGTGAGACTGGAGACGTAACATCAGACTTTCGGAAGAAAACATCATCAACACAATTCAGGAAACTCCAAGACCCCACAAGTGCGCGAATTATCGGACAATCAGCTTAACAGCTCATACACCCATGTTGCTGACAAGAATTATATACAGAAAAATGGAAAATTGAGAATCTGTAGGATCGCTATCAGTTTGGCGTTAGATAAGATAAAGGCACCAGAGAGCCAGTTCCGACATTGCGGTTGATAATGGAAGCAAGACCGAAGAGCAATCAAGACACATTTACAGGATTTGTTTACCTGGAAAAGCGTTCGACAACGAAAAATAGGAGTAACCTATGAGTAAAGATGGATGGTAGAAAATCTGTACAAGAAGGAAAAGGGAACAGTAAAAGTGGAAGACCAAAAAGGAAGTGCTCTGATTCAAAATGGTGTAAGAATGGGATGTAGTGTTTCAACGCTCATGTTCAGTCTGTATATCGAAGAACCAAAAACGGAAATAAAAGGAATATTCAGGAGTAGGATTAAAATTGCAAGTTGAAAGCTATGAATGATAGTATTCGGTGATGACATTCCTATCCTCAGCGAAAGTGAAGAACAATCGAAGGGTGTGTTGAATGGAATGAACAGTCTGATGAGTACAGAACATGGATTTACAATAAACGGAAGGAAGACGAAAGTAATGAAATACGGAGAAATAACAACAGTTCGAGTCTCGGTCCGGCACACAGTTTTAATCTGCCAGGAAGTTTCATATCGGCGCACACTCCGCTGTAAAGTGAAAATTTCATTCTAGAAACATCCCCCAGGCTGTGGCTAAGCCATGTCTCCGCAACATCCTTTCTTCTAGGAGTGCTAGTTCTGCAAGGTTCGCAGGAGAGCTTCTGTGAAGTCTGGAAGGTCGGAGATGAGGTACTGGCGGAATGAAAGCTGTGAGGGCGGGGCGTGAGTCGTGCTTGGGTAGCTCAGATGGTAGAGCACTTGCCCGCGAAAGGCAAAGGTCCCGAGTTCGAGTCTCAGGCTGGCACACAGTTTTAATCTGCCAGGAAGTTTCACAACAGAAAGGAACTTAATTTCAGACTTGGGCCTCACGAAGTAGGTGAAGTTAAGGAATTCTGCTAGCTAGCCAGCAAAATAACCCATAATGGATGGAGCAAGGAGGACAGAAAAAGCAGACCAGCAGTGGTAAAGAGAGCATTCCTGGTGAAGAGAAATCTACTGATGTCGAACATAGGCCTGAATCTGAGGAAGAAATTTCGAAAAATATACTTTTGGAGCATAGCATTGTATGCTAGTAAAACATGGACTGTGAAGAAACCGGAACAGAAGAGAATCGAAGCATTTAACAAGTGGTGCTACAAAAGAATGTTGAAAGTTAGGTGGACTGATAAGGTTCTCTGCAGAATCGGTGAGGAAAGAAGTACATGGAAAACACTGACAAGATGAAGAGACTGCATAGTTGGACATCTGTTAAGACATCGGGGAATAACTTCCATGGGCTAGAGGGAACTGTAGCGTGTTAAACTGTAGAGGAAAACAGAGTTTGGAATGTATCCACCAAATAATTGAGGTCGTAGGTTGCAAGTGCTACTCTGAGATGAAAAGGCTGGCACAGGAGACGAATTCGTGGTGGGTCGCATGAGATCAGTTAAAAGAAAGATGACTAAAAAAAAAAAACTAGTAATTAAGTTATAATTATGACACTTAAAATATCAACAGTGTCTTCCCTATGCTTTTACTCATTCTCTAAACATTTACTTTCAATGAAGTGATGGGTGGCTAGACAGAGTCCTTGGTTGTGGAACGCTGCTTTTGGACTGTTCAGGTAAGCCCTGTTTCTGGCTAACCACAAGCGCTGGAATGATGATGCGGAACACAACACCAGAGAAGGTAGTGAGGAAACGTCGGCCAATAGTGCACGGAATTGGACTGTCCCTCGTCAGGAGTGAACGTAAACAACAACGGCAGCAGATTTTACACTACTCATGGCCTATACCTCAGTAGTCTGGGAAAACGCTTTGTAGTAAATGAACTGCTTAGCGCAATAGAAAAGAAGACTCAACAACTAAATTGAAGATCATTATTCTCAAATAAGCATCAGTAGTCTGTTTCCAAGACTTCTTTACACCAAACAGTAAGAATAGAGACAATCTGAGAAGTAATAGTCTGTCGAACAACTCCAGAAACCGTGTTTTTACCAGTAGTGTTAAAAACATTTCAAGTCCATTGCGTGATGCTATACCATCAAAGTACAACAACGACCCACTATCAGTAACAATAAACTGTGTGTGTTGTACCAAAATATCAGAGGTCTCAGAAGGAAACTGGGACTACTGCATTTTAACAGTAATGATGCTAGATCTTTAAGCCATGCACAGGTATTATGTTTCCCAGAACACCATGTTACCAGTGGATCTGAAATGCTTCAAACCGTATGGATACACACTGGCAGCGAGTCATTGTGGATCTATTAAGGAGAAAGGAAGAACTATAATTTACGTAAAAAATGATGTAAAATTTAACTGCCACACAAGTTATTATTACGTAGATTTATACTTTGAAGCCTGTAAAACGGAAATTACTACTAATCATATATCAGTTACAGTATTGGCACTGTACAGGGCTCCTGCAGAGCAAATATGTATTTTTCTAAACTATATAGAACACCTTTGGAACGGTATATATTCAAAAAACAACGATTTAATATTCTTGGGGAATTTTAATATCAACTGCTTAACAAAAAACAACAAAAGGGAGAACTTGATCACCTTATGGAATCATTTAACCTGATGGTAGTTAGCTTTCCCAATACAGTAACATGTACCTGTAACAACATAATTAACAATATTCTTCTGGACAGAGGCAGGAGCAACTGTACCACTGCAATGAAAATCATCAAGGGAATGTCAGATCTTGATGGTCAACTGCTTACAGTAAATGATATTAACCTGTGTCATAAAACTAATCAGTCCTTTAAATCTTACAGGCCAATCAATAATGACAGGCTAGGAATCTTCACACTTTCCTTGCAGCAGATCGACTGGAGCCCTACATTATATGGAAAGAAATATTAAACAGAAATTCAACCTGTTATTTAACGAATTTGTATCACTGTTTGAAGCAGTATTAAAAAAAACTTAACAAACAATCCGCATGTTGGTAAAAGGAATTTTCTGCAGAACAAAAAGAAATTTATACGAATCCCTGAGGCTTTCTGATGATCCATTTAAAAAGGAGAATTACAGAGTGTACTGTAATATTTTAAAAAGAATTGCAAAGAATCCAGAACTATTTACATCGCATCCGGAATTGACAACAAAGCAAAAACAACGCAGAGCAAAACCGTTTGCCAAGCTATAAAAATGTGGAGTGCAAAAAAATTAGAATATATGTCTGATACAGAAGTAAGTCAGAGTGGATAGAAATAAATCAGAGTGGAAATATAGTAAGAAACATTGAGAAAATTGCTAATACATTCAATAGACATTTTTAAGAGCTGCTGCGAAAATTGGCTGTAAACGCTCAGTGAGTGACGCATTAGCATTTCTGTATGAAGCTGATAGTGCCAGAGTTGGTCAGATGCATGTAGTTCCCATCACAATTAGTGAAATCAAGCAGACAGTCAAAAAAATGATAGCAAAACTTTCTTCTGGGGTTCAACAAGGATCTTTAGACACTTTTATGGTTCTATAAGTACAGCCTTGTGTCACATTTTTGATTAATTCCTAATTCAGGGTATTGTCCTACTTATATTAAAATATACCTGTGTGAAACCACTTTTTAAAAAAGGTGAGAAACAGATGTATCTTCGAGTGAAACTGAAACTATATACGGCATTCCCCAAGTAAATCTTATACGCCCTCCGCCCCTCCTTGTGTACAGAAAAGATTCAGCAAACAATCTGAGCAGGCCTCTTACATTGTTTGCATATGACGCAGTCATTTACCCTTACAGAATCAGCAAATGATCATATCCAACTGCAATATTCAACATACCTGCATGGTGTAAAAAGTGGCAATTGGTTGTAAATAATGCAAAGTGTAAAGACATCTACATGATTACTAAAAGAAATCAGATAAATTTCGGTTATACTATCAATGACACAAAAGTAAATGCTATATATTCTACATAATACTTCGGGATTACAACTACGAGTAACTTAAACTGGAACGATCACATAGATAACGTCGTGGGTAAAGCAAATGATAGACTGCGATTTATTGGAAGAACACTTAGAAAGCGCAACACATCTACTAAAGAGCCTGCTTACACCACTCTTGTCTGCCCTCGTCTGGAGTACGAGGTGTGGTGTGCGATCCGCATCAGATGGGAATAACGGAGAACATCGAAAAAGTTCAAAGAAGGGCAGCTCGTTTTGTATTGTCTTGAAATAGGGGAGAGAGTGCCACGGACTTAATACATGATCTGGCGTGGCAATCATTAAAACAAAGGCGGTTTTCGCTTCGGAGGATCTTCTCGTGAAATTTCAATCACCAACTTTCACCTCCGATTGCGAAAATGTCCTATTGGCGCCCACCTACACAAGGAGAAATGATCATCACAATAGAATAAGAGAAATCAGTGCTCGCACAAGAAGATTTAAGAGCTCTTTTTGTCCCCGTGCCGTTCGAGAATGGGACAGTAGACAAATAGTTTTAAAGTGATTCGATGAAACCTCTGTGACGCACATAATTGTGAATTGCAGAGTAATCATGTAGATGTAGATATAGATGTAGATCGAATTACCGCCCAGTATCCTTGCCAACATGTTTCTTCAAAGTCCTAGAGTAACTGATTTTGGAGAATTGTGGATCACCTGAACATTGTCTCTCAATATCAGTTTGGTTTCCGGCAAGGAATATCAATTCATAACGCTGTTTTCTTCTTCACTGATCAAATTCTGCAGTCTGTTAACTGGAAATTGGCACCAATCGGTATCCTACTCATGGCTTTAGACTGTGTCAACTACGAAATATTATTAAATAAAACAGACTTCTGTGGGTTAATGGAATAATGGCGACGTGCATTAAACCTTATCTTGCAGATAGGAAGCAGGGGCGGCCGCGGTGGTCTCGCGGTTCTAAGCGCGCAGTCAGGAACCGTGTGACTGCTACGGTCGCAGGTTCGAATCCTGCCTCGGGCATGGATGTGTGTGATGTCCTTACGTTAGTTAGGTTTAAGTAGTTCTAAGTTCTAGGGGGCTGATGACCGCAGCAGTTGAGTCCCATAGTGCTCAGAGCCAACCATTTTGAAGCAGAGGGTAACAATTACTGAGAATAATGGAATTCCAGCTTCAGGCAAATGGAGCCCTGTCAACACTAAAGTTACACAAGCCTCGGTGCTGGGGCCTTACTATTCCTCATGTTTTTAATTTACCTCTCACACTGTACCACTTCAGTGGGGAATTTCACCTTCTTTGCTGATAATACGACTTTCTTAATAGATAAAACAACAGGGAAAAACCCCGAAACCTCTACTAACAGCTCTTTTAATGACATTCTCTAGCGGTTTAACTGCAATCGACTCTTTGAATGACCGGCTGGGTGGCCGACCGGTTCTAGGCGCTACAGTCTAGAACCGCGCGACCGCTACGGTCGCAGGCTCGAATCCTGCCTCGGGCATGGATGTGTGTGATGTCCTTACGTTAGTTGGGTTTAAGTAGTTCTATGTTCTAGGGGACTGATGACCTCAGAGCCATTTGAACTATTTTTTCTCTTTGAATGTCAATAAAATTCATTGTGTACAATCTCATGTGACGCAGAAAGAAGAAGAGGATATAAATATAAAATGTAATGAACAACGTATACGGCAAGTGAGCTTTACTAAGTTCTTGGGTGTGTACGTCGATAGCTACCTAAACCGGTCCAACCACATCATAGATCTGAAAAAAAAAACTTCATTCTTTAGCTTTTGATTTACGTATAATTGTATGATCTAAACATAAGGATACCGTTAGGGCTGTTAACTTTGGAAACTTCCATACAGTGTTATCCTACGGCACCATCTTCA
This sequence comes from Schistocerca piceifrons, assembly GCF_021461385.2. Lineage (NCBI taxonomy): Eukaryota > Metazoa > Arthropoda > Insecta > Orthoptera > Acrididae > Schistocerca > Schistocerca piceifrons. The sequence continues at coordinate 846,578,016 of NC_060139.1, forward strand.
AAAATTTTTCATCGACCAGAAGAGATCTATACGCTTCATAAGTGATGTGCATACAAAACAATCGTGAAGAAATCTGTTCCAGAACCCCCAGGCTTTTACAATGACATCTCAGTATATTTTTCTCTCTTGCATTATTCATTAATAAAAATCACTCTCTCTTCAACATCAATAGCGAATATCATAGCTACAGTGCAAGGTCAAAAGAGGGCTTACTCAGTGAACAGTCAAATTTTACCCCTGTATAGAAAGAAGTAAACTATTCGGGCCTCAAAGTTTACAATGCTGTACCTAGAAACATCAAAATTGTTTGTCTCGAAACATCAAAATTCACAAGTGAATTGAAAGAGTACCTTATAGTAAATTCATTGTATTCAATAAGTGAGTTTTTAGTGTAAATGAGCCAGTATTTATGTAACATTTTATTGTATAGATGGGTGAGACATTTAATGCAAGCATTAATTTTAAATATTACGAATATGAATGACTCATAATGTGTGTATAAATACTGTTATTTCTTGTCATGTATTATGATGTAATGTTAGTTGCTATGATTTTTGTTATGAATCAATCAAATTGTGCTCCACTGTATTGTAAACATCATGATAATACTGACTCATTCCGTACCCTACCAACTCCTTATTATTGAGATCAAAGGAACTCACATTAAATAAATAAACTGAATGGTCGTGCAATAGTCTCACATCTGTTCTGTAACACAGTGGAAGCTTCGGTATTTTCACGAACATGTAACATTTACCAGATAAGATATATCCCGAATAGACTCAGCTGCGAGGAAACCAAATGATCTGTGAGACTGTGGTGATTATTGACTTACAAATGCCCCAAATGGTGAATTTGGGGGGAGGGGGGGCTGCAGATATATTTTGTTCTAAACTTTGTTGAGAATGGTACAAAAATCAGAGTACACATCGTATGTTTGGTGATTCACTACTATCGATTTACCGCAAACCAACTGCTATCAGTGTACCACAAACTAACAACGTTCCTAAATGAACTGTTTAAAAACTCCAAACCGTGCTGTTTATAATATAAACGTTTTTTTCCTAATGTAGTTTATGTTCTTCCTCAGAGTTCAAGCTACCTTCATACCAAATTAAATGGAAATTTTTTCATCCATGAGAATGTAACCGACGGAATTACTTCCACGTTTAATAACATTAGTATAGAAGTATGGATTAAATATGTTGATGATTCTAAAACCATTGTAAACTAACTGTTACACGCAGCTGCACTCTCATATTACTAAAATAGCATGAAATATGTGTATAGCTTTATTTGCCGGGATACCGCTTTTGGGGTGTTCGGCGGGTTGGTGCAAGTCTTTTTATTTGGGTCTACTTCGGCGACTTGCGCATCGATGATGATAAAATGATGATGACAATCCAGACGTGCGCACACACACACACACACACACACACACACACACACACGCAGACACACACACATTCAAGTGGAGACCCACACTAGCGATCGAGCCCTGGACGCCATAATCGAGCGTCAGGCATGCTAACTAAAAGAGCACGAGCTGTTGCCCGTAGCAGTAATTTTGTTATGATAAGTGTTGGTGACGGTACTAAAATGAAATGTGCATTTTCTGAAATTATCAAAAAGAGCTAAGGTGACAAAGAGAGTAAATAAATAATTTGCATATCCATGAAATAATATTTGTATGCACAATAATGTCTATGCCCTGACATATCTCCCTGTTATCGAAGGCTGCCACCCCGTATCGTAATCAAATGCATCCTCACTAAAAACCTCCCATTTTCTACGTCTAAAGCACGACGTCTCTCTCTTTTTCATACAGCACTTAAATGATGCCGTCATCATGAGTCTTGTAGCGTCTCGCAAGCTATAAAAGATACGTGATGCTCAGCAGCTAAAATGTGAAGGCTCGTGACATAGATTAGCGTGAAAATGTGGATGAACCGTGTTGATGACTCTAATATAAACACTGCATTCATTTTTTTCAATGGCTTTATGTAGGAAGTATCAAACAAGAAATTATTTTACAAATATGGTAAAGTTCAAAAGTCAAAACGTAAATAGCTTTCCCACAGAGTAATTGTTGTTCCATATTTCGCGTTGTATTCTTCAAATCAATAAATATCTTGTAGTACATGCTTCCTACAGTAGTCTATGTTCTTCCTCGGCGCTCAAGCTATCTCCAGACCAAATTACATCACAACTGGTTAAGAGGTTTAGATGTGATAGCGTAACAGAGTTACTTTCGCATTTGTAGTATTAGTATGGATATGTATACGGAAGTATAGATGCTATGGATACGGATTAGTATGGATAATAAATTTCACTGTGTACCATACAATGAGAATTACGAAAACCTGGAATATTTGTTAGATCACTGTGTCGACGTTTTGTTTACGTTCACACAGGAATTGTTGGAGAAGCGGCAGTCAGAATTCACGTGGCTGCTGTTACTGGACGATGGCAACACAGACGCCGCGCTTTCCGATGTCCACATCGAGTTCGACTCCCAATTTTTTGTCATTTTCCCGTCGACAAATGCCACTGTCGACATCCTGGAGGCATACAGAGTGTCGAATGGTTTTCCGCTGGCGACTAAGAAGTTCTGCACGTGGGACCACAGCAGAGGCCTCACTTGCACAAGAGAGAGCGTCAGGAGCAGACGGAACGACCTGATGGGTTACGAAATGAAGACGGGAGTGGTCGAGGTAAGTCGGCTTTTCCTGCAGAAACTGATGACTTAAACTGCTCGAAAAAGTTTTGTACCATCTGCAAATCTGAGAAGGTAAGTGCGCTTACAAGGAGACCACATGTGAATCTGATTTTTATAATTTCTTATATTTATGGTACATGAAGTTCAGACTTCAAATACAGTACGTGATCGAAAGTATCCGGACACCTCCATAAACATAAGTTTTTCATATTAGGTGCACTGTGCTCACACCTACTGCCAGGTAATCGATATCAGCAACCTCAGTAGTCATTACACATCGTGAGAGAGTAGAATGGGGCGCTCCACGGAACTCACGGACATCAAACGTGGGTGTCACTTGTGTCATAAGTCTGTACGCGAGATTTCCACACTCCTAAACATCCCTAGGTCTACTGTTTCCGATGTGATAGTGAAGTGGAAGCGTGGAGGGACATGTACAGCACAAAAGTGTACAGGCCGACCTCGTCTGTTGACTGGCAGAGACCGCTGACAGTTGAAGAGGGTCGTAAAGTGTAATAGGCAGACATCTATCCAGACCATCACACAGGAATTGCAGACTGCATCAGAGTTCACTGCAAATGCTACGACTGTTAGGCAGGACGTGAGAACACTTGGATTTCATGGTCGAGCGGCTGCTCAAAGCCACACCTCGCGCTGGTCAATGATAAACGACGCCTCACTTGGTGTAATGAGCGTAAACATAGGACGATTGAACAGCAGGAAAACGTCGTGTGGAGTGACGAACCACGGTACACAATGTGACAATCCAATGTCAGGGTGTGGGTGTGGCGAATGTCCAATGAACGTATGCCTGCGAGAGTGGAAGCTGTTATCAAGGCTAAGGGTGGGCCAACACCACACTGAATTCCAGCATTAGCGATGGTGGGCGGCACTAACTTGTAAGTCATTTTCAGCCGGATGAACTGATACTTTTGATCACATAGTGTATCAATCGGCCGAAGCAGCTGAATGTAAATCCGGAAAATTCTCTAGAGAATCTGAATTGATTTATCCGAGCGTCTCTAATATCCTAAGGAAAGGTCCATTCTTCTACAGGCAGCTTGACTTTGTGTTAGAGACTGGAGCACCCTAGATTCGATTCCGAGCGTGGGAAATCCATTCATATTATAAAAATGGATGTGTGTATGTGTGTGTGTGTTCCACATCTCCTAAACCACTGGATCGACTTTAACCAAACTTGGACGGATGTATCTTAGTGTCAGTCGACAGTCGCTGTGCGGATATCTTGTCTATCAGAAAGGACTGATAGAGGAGATACAGAAGATCAAAGAAAGATTGACGAGCTTCATAATGGGATCGTTTGGCTGGCGAGAGAGCGTTACGGAGATGCTACGCAAACTCCATTGACAGACGTTACAAGACGTGTATCGTAGTGTTAGTCGACAGTCGCTGTTCGGGTATCATGTCTGTCAGGTAGGACTGATAGAGGAGATAGAGAAGATCATAGGAAGAGCGCCGCGCTTCGTCACAGGATCGTATAGCTGGCGAGAGGGCGTTACAGAGATGCTAAACAAACTCCACTAGCAGACGTTACAAGACAGGCGTTGTGCATCACGGAGAGATTTACTATTCAAATTTCGGGACAGCACTTTTCAGGAGGAATCCGACAACATATTACTTCTCCCCACATACATCTTGCGTATTGACCACGAGGGGAAAATTCGAGAAATTAGAGCCAATACCAATTATTCTTCCCACGCAACCGTCGCTAGTGGAACAGGACTGGAGCGATCATACTGTGGTACAGAAAGTACCCTCCGCCACACACCATTAGGTGGCTTGCGGAGTATAGTGTAGGTGTTGAACCACTTACCTATCAAGGACGTGAGGGTGGGGGAGAAAGAGGTGCGTAGGCCACGACGCGTGGATTCCCAGATTTTATTCATCCAGTATTTGAGAATAAGAGCACTGAGCAACTTGCATCAAAATTTAGTCACAATTTGAAATCTTCATGATTTTTTCTTTCTGATACCCACTACAACATGATGAAAGGAAAAATGTTTATCACCTACTAATTTTCCGCTGGCCATGCAGTAAACGCACTGCATGAAGCTTGACGTTTAAATCTATTACCTCTTTCCTACTAAATGTGTTCGCAATAAATTTTGTAGACAGTATCCACATATGCCGCCGAATGAACTTACAACATTGTATCATTGTACGACTCATAGTTCAGGAGATATGGCGTCACGAACATTAAGCACAAGGCCAGAGGCTGCGTCGTACTGGCATGGAAACACAGCTATAAATAAATACCTAGGAACCGCTGGGTTTCTCCGTTACTTTTTGAATAGAGTTGCATGCTCCATAAGCATTTTCGTGTAGCGTAAAGTAAATAAAACTCTCCGTCCTAATATGCCTCAGAAGGCCCAACGGTACCGAGCGCTCGCCGTGTCATTCTCAGCCAGTAGGCATCAGTATATGTGGTTATGGAGTGGCATGTGGTCAGCACACCGCTCTCCTGGCCGTTGTCAGTTTTAGTGGCCAGAGACGCTACTTCTCAATCAAGTAGCTCCTCAATTGGCCAGACGAGGGCTGAGTACACCCCACCTGTCAGCAGCGCTCGGCAAACCCTGACGGTTACCCGTCCAAGTGCTAGCCAATCCCGACAGCACTTAACATCCGTGGTCTGACGGGAACCGGTGTTACCAATGCGGTAAGGCCGTTGGAAAATAAAAAAAGATCGAAACAAAATCAGTAGTGTCTGAGACTGATAATCGTTGGTTCGAGTCTCTTTTACATGGAAATTTTTTCGTTTTATTCGTCCAGTTCGAATACCAGCGTCATTTAAATATAAAATACATCAAATACATGCTAAGTAACATATATTTAGCTGTAACTTTTATCAGAAATACGTTTCCAATTGCTAGTTGCTTGTAGCACAGAGACATATAGATTTCATTGTAAAAACTAATTCTTAATTTGTTTACATTAAAAAAATTTACAATTAAAACTTGTTTTCATCTTTATGTATTTTCACACTTCATGGAAATGCTCGTGGAACATGCGTCTTTATTTGAAAATTAACAATGGCCGGCAAATGAACCCAGGCGGAATATTTCGCATACCAGCATTCTACCACAGAGCCTCGCTGCCTGTAGAGGAAAAGACGTTACGAAGTTATAGACACTTGAAAAACTTCAGAGTCGATATTCTCGAGAATTTATGAGAGTCGCTTCGGAAGATTGGTATTTCAGTTCTGCACTTCATGTACCATCAGTATACACACCCGGAAAAAAAATTAATACACCTGCAAAGGCGACGTCGATCCTGATGCGATGACGACACGTGGCACCTCGACGATAGAAGATGTACTGATACTGGTTTCAACGTCGCCCGCCAACAGATAGCATAGTGGCATAGCTATAAGTGCTCCATTTGTGTCTACTCATTAGTATGGAATTCTCACAGCCAGAAGGCTCATTGTAGTGAAGTTTGGAATAACAGGCATACTTAACAATCATATACAACCGATCGCTCGACGAAAGAACCATACCCAAAGACTCGAAAGTAGCACAGGTCACACCAATATTCAAGAAAGGTAGTAGGAGTAATCCATTAAATTACAGACCCATATCGCTAACGTCGATATGCAGCACGATTTTGGAACATATATTGTGTTCGAACATTATGAATTACCTGGAAGAGAACGGTCTATTGACACACAGTGAACATGGGTTCAGAAAAGATCGTTCCTGTGAAACACAACTAGCTCTTTATTCACCTGAAGTGCTGAGTGCTGTTCACAAGGGATTTCAGATCGATTCCGTACTTTTTAATTTCCGGAAGGCTTTTGACACTGTACCTCACAAGCGGCTTATAGTGAATTCCTTGCTTATGGAATATCGTCTCAGTTACGTGACTGGATTTGTGATTTCCTGTCAGAGAGGTCACAGTTAGTAGTAATTGTCGGAAAGTAATCGAGTAAAATATAAGTGATTTCTGGCATTCCCCAAGGCAGTGTTATAGGCCCTTTGCTGTTCCTTATCTATATAATCGATTTGGGAGACAATCTGAGCAGCCGTCTTAGATCGTTTGCAGATGACGCTGTCGTTTATCGGCTAATAAAGTCATCAGAAGATCAAAACAAATTGCAAAACGATTTAGAAAAGATATCTGAATGGTGCGAAAATTGGCAGTGGAACCTAAATAACAAAAAGTGTGAGGTCATCCACATGAGTGCTGAAAGGGATCCGTTGAACCTCTGTTACACTATAAATCAGTCAAATCTAAAAGCCTTAAATTCAACTAAATACCTAGGTATTAAAATTACGAACAGCTTAAATTGGAAGGAGCACATACCAAACGTTGCGGGGAAGGCTAACCAAAGACTGTGTTTTATTGGCAGGACACTAAGAAAATGTAACGGATCTGCTAAGGGGACTGCCTACACTACGCTTGTTCGTCCGCTTTTAGAATACTGCTGCGTGATGTGGGATCCTTAACAGATAGGACTGACGCAGTACATCGACAAAGTTCAAAGAAGAGCAGCACGTTTTGTATTATCGGGAAATATGGGAGGGAGTGTCACAGAAATGATACAGGATTTGAGCTGGACATCATTAAAAGAAAGGCGTTTTTTCATTGCGACGGAATCTTCTCACGAAATTCCAATCACCAACTTTCTCCTTCGAATGCGAAGACATTTTGTTGACACCGACCTACATAGGGAGAAACGATCACCACGGTAAAATAAGGGAGATCAGAGCTCATACGGAAAGATATAGGTGTTCGTTCTTTCCGCGCGCTATACGAGATTGGAATAATAGAGAATTGTGAAGGTGGTTCGATGAACCCTGTGCCAGGCACTTAAATGTGATTTGAAGGGTATCCATCTAGATGTAGATGTAGACTACGGGCACACACACTTCTAGCCCGTCTTCTGTGCAAAATTCTCTGCTTTCTTAACAACTTCCTAATATGTTTCTTGAACCAAGGTGGATCCTTTCCCTCCCGTATATTTTTGCTAGGCACATATTTCTCTAGCACGTGGTGGACAATACCTATAAATTCCGACCAAAGATGCTCAATATCTTTGTGTCCCGCGGTGAATGCTTGGTACTGACTATGAAGATATTCATTAACGACACTTTTATTTGCTTTCCCAGACAAGAAAACTGTACGCTATTCCTTTGGTTTTTTTGGCATCTTCCACTGACATAGAAGCCACAACGACATTATGGTCGCTAATACCTTCTTCTAGAGTAACTTCCTCAAAAAGATCAGGTCTGTTTGTCGCCAAGATATCTAATATGTTCCCATCTCGAGTTGGTTTCCTAACCAATTGCTCAAAGTTGTATGTTGAGAGCGCTCCAACAATAACTGCATACGAGTCTTTGCTTCTGCCCCCTGTGATAAACGTATAATTTTCCCAGTCAATGGACGCCAGATTAAAGTCTCCACCTATAACTAATGGATAATTTGGATGTTTATTTCCTATGTACTCAAGGCTTTCCCTGAAACGTTCTGCGACGTATGTTGCGGATGCTGGTGTTGTATAAAAATATCGTAATATATTGGTCACTCCTTGGGTGATTGACAGCTTTATCCAGACTATTTCACAGTCCGACCCAGTATCAATCTTAACTGCGTTTAGAAAGCTTTTAACTGCAATGAACACACTACCTCCCATAGCATCAGTCCAATCTGAGTTCAAAATTTCACTGCTGTTTGTGTCTGGTCTCAACCAGCTTTCAGTACCTAATACAGTATTGGCATTACTACTTTTTTTCGGAGAGTAACTCGGGGATCTTGCTACGGACACTTCGACAATTTACTAGCATGAAATTTAGCATATTTAAATCCTTTGGAATGACCTGTTTAGGCGAACTAACAATTTTTACAGTTGGCACACCCCCATCCCCCGTGGATCTTCTACTTTTACATATGCATTTAAACACATACTCCACAAGCTACTGCAGGGTGCGTGGCGGAGGGTACCGTGTACCACTATCAGTCGTTTCCTTTCCTCTACCCTGTTCCACTCGCAGACAGAGCGATGGAGAAACGACTGTTGATATGCCTCCCCGTACGAGCCCTATTTTCTCGTATCTTGTCTACATATTTCAAATACAGCTACACCTTAACGATTTCGTAATTTTGATTGAGGGAGCTCGATTATGGTGAAATGAACATAGTCTGTGCAGCTAAGTTAGGATGAGAGTGCAAAAGAGAGATGAAGCTCAATACAGTTACAGTTAAATCGCTGTTAAAACACGTCACATTTTTGGGAATTATATTTCACAGTCGATTCACAGCATGGTACCTTCAGAGTGTTTCCCTATATATAAAAACTACATTATACCAACATATTGACGAAAACTTTATAAATGACCATATTCTTTCAGCAACTATAATATTTTTGGGTGCTAATTGCGATATAAGTAAAAATTTAATTACTTTTCAGTCCGGCTTTCACTCATTGCGGGATATTGCGAATATTGTTAGTGTAGCCGGTATTGTTATCTGGTAAGTAAACCATTCAGAAGGAGTTGAGTACTGGAACTTTCTGAGTTTGCATGAAAGACGATGCGCTATGTTAGCACTAAGCAGCTTTTTGGCTACAGTGTGGGCTTTTCCTTAGGAGTGGCCGGACGTGTACGACCTGGACAACACAACTTGCAGCGGGTATCTGTGTGATATTTGGGACATCCTGTCAAAGAAAATAAATTTCACGTGAGTATTTTTCCCTGCTATATCCGCCACTTCACATAGTTATATCAGAGAATTATTTAATGCTGTTAGCATTAACTTAAATTGTAAGTAAAGGATTTTGATCGATTCTTGGTTGGAAAGTTGAAGCTCTTTATGAAGTAAATGAACAATATCTGGAGAACCTGTTCGTAGAAGTAGATTCAGAAACTTGGCAAACTACTGTAGTCTTCTTATAACCGGAAGTATCTTAGACTAAAGTAAAAATCAGTGACTTCCTATAGTCTTCATAAATATATATCGAAACTAGACTCTGCGGTTGGATAACTACATTTAGCCGGCCGCGGTGGCCGAGCGGTTCTAGGCGGTTAAGTCCGGAACTGCGCGACTGCTACGGTCGTAGGTTCGAATCCTGCCTCGGGCATGGATGTGTGTGATGTCCTTAGGTTAGTTAGGTTTAAGTAGTTCTAAGTTCTAGGGGACTGATGACTTCAGATGTTAAGCCCTATAGTGTTCAGAGCCATTTAAACCAATAACTACATTTACTCGGTTGTTTACAATACGCAGTCAGCTGTTGTAGGTGCTATTCGAGAGAAATGGGACTGTCAAAGTTGGCGCTTCAGTACCAATCGATGGCGAGGACAATAGAGACGGGACAGTAGCTTAATGGGACAAAAGTAAAAGAGGGAATCAGAACTTGTCCTGTTAAACAAACTATCCCGACACTGAAGCCTAATCTAAATTTTTAAAGAAATTCTTGTGAAGGACAGAACCTTGCTTGACGTACTACGCATCCAGTGTGTCTACTTGCCCGAGAGCAGTGGGCTAATTACTGACAGCGAATTTCGGTCCTTTTTCCAGTCCCAGAATAATCCAAAAGAGCCCGCTGTGAATGCTATGCTGTCGTAGTGGGGAGGAGCATGGATGTGGATTAAAGTTAAGTATCGTTTGCCTCATTCCCACTCACTCGGACAAATTATCGCTGATGCCGAACAAGTAATCCCTTCTCTCTCTATACACGCAGTACAAAAAGCCTTTCACCTAAAAGAGATGGCTAGGGTTTTCGAGGGGAGGAGGGGTCTCCCTTGGCAGCAAGGCAAATTTAGGGAATGGGAATGTCCTCCTAATATTCCTACGTTGGGGCTCCATCTGCCTCACTACCAGCTCACCTACTCACATCAAAAATGTTTTGCATCACCACAGTTCCCAGAACTCCTGAAGATAGACGTTGACTGTTGATATTGTATTACAGACAGAGTCCCTGTGACTGTTCAGAGATGTCACTAAACCCGCCCAAAGATGTAGACAACCATGCATGAGCAGCGTCAATTAAACAGAGGGGTTCCGACAGCCGATGAGTTCCAGTCATTCCACCAGGAAGGAGGTACATGGCTCGTGTTGTCTATAGTTCAACCATACCTAAACGGTGGATCACGTCCGTATTGTTGTTTTGTGTCAGGAAGGGTTATCAACAAGGGAAACGTCCAGGCGTCTCGGAGTGAACCAAAGCGATGTTGTCCAGACATGGGGGACATACAGAGAGACAGGAACTGTCGATGACATGCCTCGCTCAGGCCGCTCAACGGCTACTGATGCAGTGGATGCCGCTACCTACGGATTATGGCTCGGAGAGACCCTGACAGCAACCCCACCACATCGAATAATACTTTTCGTGCAGCCACAGGACGTCGTGTTACGACACAAACTATGCGCAGTAGGCTGCATGATGCGCTACTTCACACCCGACGTCCATGCCAAGGTCCAGCTTTGCAACCACGACACCATGCCGCGCGGTACAGATGGGCCCAACAACATGCCAAATGGACCGCTCAGGATTGGCATCACGTTCTCTTTACCGATGAGTGAGCATATGCCTTTAACCAGACAATCGTCGTAGACGTGTTTGGAAGCAATGCTGTCAGGTTGAACGCCTTAGACACACTGTCCATCGAGTTCAGCAAGGTGGACGTTCCTTACTGTTTTGGGGTGGCATTATGTGGGGCCGACGTATGCCTCTGGTGGTCATGGAAGGCCTTATAATGGCTGTACGGTACGTGAATGCCATACTCCGACCGATAGTGAAACCATATCGGCAGCATATTGGCGAGACATTCGTCATCGTGCCCCCATCGTGCACATCTTGTGAATGACGTCCTTTAGGATAACAACATCGCTCGACTAGAGTGGCCAGCGTGTTCTCCAGACATGAAGCCTATCGAACATGCATGGGATAGACTGAAAAGGGCTGTTGATGGACGACGTCACCCACCAACCACTCTGAGGGATCCACGCCGAATCGCCATAGACGAGTGGTACAATCTGGACCAACAGTGCCTTGATGAACTTCTGGATAGTATGCCACCACAAATACATACATCAATGCAAGAGGACGTGCTACTGGGTGTTAGAGGTACTGGTGTGTACAGCAGTCTGGACCACCACCTCTGAAGGTGCGACTTGTGGTTTTCATGGGGAATAAAAAGGGTGGAAATTTTGTTTATGATGATGTCTGTTCCAATTTTCTGTACAGGTTCCGGAACTCTAGGGACCGACGTGGTGCAAAACTTTTTTATGTGTGTATTTGGCTGGAAACTCCCTGCTCTACCGTGGGTGCAATCCACTGTAGTTAGAGAGTCGAAAGCACGCACAAAATCTGTTTCGCTACATGCCTATGGTAGAATGCTTCCGTTTAACAGTCAGCTCCTTACACCGTCCTTCACAGTCTGAGCTTATATTCCGTCTTTAATTACTTCGAGAGCACGAGTAAATATGAACTGTATTTCCTGAAAACAATAACAAACTATATAAACACCCATGCTCTATCCACATAACACATATTATGACAAAGAAAAGAGAGTGATTCCATGTTGTTGTTTTCTTTATTCCATGAGCACATATGAAATATGTCACATTGTTTGGGCAAGAACTTGTCACTGAAACAGAGCAAACCCAGCTTACAGGAACTGCTACTACATTTCAGTAAATAACCATTGTAATTACACAATCATATCGGAATTTTTTTTCTCATCAATTTCCTGGAAAGCTACCTAAAAATAACTGCCTGCTACTGAAGAAGTCTTTTCAGGATACAGTAAAGTGACAACTTTGTCTTGAAGTAACGATTCGACAATTTTTCCCTCACCATGTGACGAACACGAGACATATAGAAGCGGGTTTTGAATAAGATAGTACAACTCGGGTGATGTAGTGGTACACGATTATTCTGTTTTTCGATGTAGTAATTAACTTGAACTGTAGCACTGAGTGAGATAAAACAGTATTTTCAAATAAGACCATATGAAGATGATTTTCGAAATAAATTAAGATTTCACCACTCTTTTATGTTATGGTTTGATATTTGAAGGAAATTAGGAATTTGGAAGTAGTTCTTTGATCTTCAGTCTTCTCAAACCAATTATTTATTAGCTCTCGGGCTCTAACTCATTTCAGTAAATGTTACTCTATAAAGATTTGCCCTGTCGTGAATTAGCAGAGCACCTCCAAAAGCTTGTACATCACCTCAAGCCTGTGGTGCGTATGTCCACTGCAATGGACAGCTGTTAAAGTTTCTTCTTTACGTTTTCAATCAGCCTTGAGGCTGTAAATTCACGCAGTCCACTCCAGTGGATAGTTCCTAGTGATGCTGTGCCCTGCGAGTATTTGCAGTCTCTGGACCGGTTGAAAGCACCAGACAAGCCACATTAATAACTGTCCACTGGATTGGACATGTACACCACATGGTGAAGTGGATGGCAAAATGTGACCGCTTTAGAATATCAGCCGCATCCTGTTTTTCCCATCAGCGTTACGGAAAAACAGAAATTTGTAGTTAATAACATATGTATCGACTTATCAGTATTGTTTGTCAAGACACCTGCCGTAGGTGACCAATTCAATGTCATAAAATTTCTTTCCAGTAACGAACCCATGCTGTATCTTGAATTATGGAAGACACATGCGAATAAAAAGGACTGATCTTTCAATATGACGAATATGAGAACAATTATTTGTAGACACTGAAACAACTAATTCATCTGAAAAGGCCCACGTTCTCAGTAGACGGTACGTTTACATGAAACATAGTATTACGTACAACCAAGTAAGATAACTAAATAGAAATTCAGACGAATTCCGGCGAGAAAATATTTCTTGCGTTACAACCTGAGTTTAATGATCACGGAAATAGTTTTCAGTTCACAGATTCTACAGATTAAAAGGCCAGGTAGGTACCGTGGATTCTGATTTTCACCCATTGCCATCAGACAATGGCAATGAAGCAGTTCAACATCAAGGCTTTCGCTCTACATGCTGTTGTATACCGCACCTCTTGGGACTGATGACGCGTTTCTACTGTAGTTGGGGAAAGGATTCTAACCAAACGCACGGAAACAGAAAACAGGTATGTTTCCTCAGTTCTGCGAGGAAACGAGTCTACAAGTTTTTGTAGATATTCTATACCCGTCTGATGCCACTGATCGATAATTAACTCCTGTAGAGCTAGAACATTGTAGGGATGTTTTTTGCGCCATTCCATCTCACCTGCTGCTACAAATAATCCCAGATATTTCCTTCAGGAGCGAGATAGGATAGGCAACTAGCAAATCGAAGTGCCTTAGTGTTCGTCAAACCAGGTCTGTATGAATGAAATTCTCTGGACACGACTGTCCTCATCCTGGGAGCGTGCGAAGCACACGCATCAGGAAGATGTGAGAGCAACAGCAACACTTGTTCTCTGAGGATGTTAAGCAACTTGGTTCATGTTCACAGTAGGCTGAGTGAGTGTGACGACACGTACAACACATAACAAGTGAAACGCCTCATTCAGCGCTCAGTGCTCTAGACCAGCGGCCATCAATTTTTTTTTTTTTTCACTGAAGAGCCAATACTGACATTTTGGGTAGGCACCTCGGTCCACATGTGTACCCATCTTATTATTGTTGCGTAATCTTCATAAATTAGCATTTACGAGCCTCCAGTAGACCAGCAGTAGTAAAGGCACGATAAGTTGGCCGCCGGCCTCGAGGTACTGATCGTTAAAAGTCGGGCCCATGCGGAACACTTCGTTTCTACTGTTCTCTGTTTCAGATTGCTGCCACCTTGAGAGCCCCTAGAGTTGTGAAACTAAAATTCCCTCACGAAATGTTGGTTTGCTTTGTGTAGTCTGTGTTAGTGTATGTTTAATTGATTAATAACAGCACATTTCCCTTTATTTAAATGCGATACGCAATATGATACCCGATCACCAATCTTTACTAAATGTTTTGAATGTCATTCTTCTTCTACTCAATGCGCTGAATTACAACAGCATTCATTAATTTAATGTCCCCTGCTACCGATAAGTACTGTCTTTTTAGCCATCGCCATTTCTTACGTGGTGCTGCCCTACCGCTTGGTGCACATTGCTCCCAACTTTTGACTGTCCGTCATTTCCTGACGGAGTGCCTTTCTCTTAACCGCTTACTATTTACGTTTGTGTTTACTGTCTGAGTTATCGGCCGTTTCAGCGAGCGACGCGCGCGATTTCGACCGCGTTTTACTTGTTATCCGTCTTAGCGATATGGCAAAGGCCATTTAATTTTTAATTCTGGACCTCCGTTTCTCTATGGCGTATGTTATAGACCTTTCTCCACGTTCCTGTTTTTAGCTGTAGTCTTTTCCGTCGATTGGGGCTGACGTGTAGTCGTTTTTAACCCCTCTCTTTGTCTTGGTGTTTTATTCGTCTGACATGATCGCGTATAACCCTTGTTGGTTTTGCACCCTAAAACAAAACAAAACAAACAAACCACATTTGAAAATGATCGTCTCTGAAATGCACGTTTAAGAATCCACGCTACTTGAGAGTCAAAATTGACGCTGATAAGCCAGAAAATTATGATCACTTCCCAACGCGACGTTGGATGCCGCCTGCTGGCGTTCCAGGCACGTGACGGGGTAACAAAAGTATGTAAGCCGAGCAGACACCGACGGGGGATCACCCTGGTGAAGATATGGGCAGTAAATGGGGAAACCCATTGAAGTAAGCGACTCTAACAAAGGGGAGAGCCGGCCAGTGTGGCCGTGCGGTTCTAGGCGCTTCAGTTTGGAACCGCGTGATCGCTACGGTCGCAGGTTCGAATCCCGCCTCGGGCATGGATGTGTGTGATGTCCTTAGGTTAGTTAGGTTTAAGTAGTTCTATGTTCTAGGGACTGATGACCACAGACGTTAAGTCCCATAGTGCTCAGAGCGATTTGAACCATTTGAACCAAAGGGCAGATTATTATTACGCAGAGCCTGTAAACGAGAATATCGTAAACGGAGAAGCTGATCCAATGTTCGAGGAACGTGCATTGGAATCGGCGCTTTGAAATCCGCCGGACGAAGTGGCCTAGTGGTTCTAGGCGCTTCAATCTGGAACCGCGGCACCGCTACGGTCGCAGGTTCGAATCCTGCATCGGGCATGGATGTGTGTGATGTACTTAGGTTGGTTAGGTTTAAGTAGTTCTAAATTCTAGGGGACTGGTGACCTCAGCAGTTAAGTCCCATAGTGCTCAGAGCCACTTGAACCACTTGAACCACTTTGAAACCCGCCTGTTTCTTCAGACATGTTGATCATACTTTTGTCGCTTGGCCTCACGGTAGGAAGAATTTGAGTACCTCTTTAGAACATCTGAACTCGATCCACCAGAACGTTCGTTTTACGATGGAGGTGGAAGAGGATGGTTGCCTTCCCTTTCTTGATGTTTTGGTTAGGAGGAAGGTTGATGGATCATTGGGTCATGCAGTTTCCGGAACGCACTCACACTGATTTGTATTTACAGACTGATAGTTCTCACCATCGGCTCAGCGTGAAGGGGTACTTCGTACATTGGTACACAGGGCACATGTCATTTCCGACACTAAGTCTTTGTCAGCTGACCTGTCCCATCTTGAAGCTACATTTCGTCAAAACGGGTATAGTGAAAGACAGACTGAAAGTGCGTTGCGCAATCGTCCAACTGTGCAAAGGGTGATTGATGATAATACTGAGTCGACACCCAAGTCTACGGTCTTTTTGCCTTACTTAGGAAGCACTTCCAACAATGTGAAACGTGTTTTCCGACCTCCATCTAAAATGAGAGTGCTTTTTGGTTCTGTTAAGGATGATCTAGGTTTGCGTTAGGCGGATGTATATCGCATTCCTTGTAGCTGTGGCATGGCATATATTGGTCAGACTGTCAGGACCATGGAGGAACGATGTACTGAGCATAAAAGGCACACACGATTACAGCACCCAAGTAGATCTGCTATTGCCGAACATTGTTTGGATACTGGTCATCCTATGTTCTATAACAATACTGATATATTGGCATGCACGTCCAGCGATTGGAACAATGTTATTAAGGAGGCTATTGAGATTAAGTTAGCGAGCAACCTTGTAAACAGGGTGAAGGTTTTTGCTTAAACTCTGCTTGGAATCCTGCTCTCTCCCTTGTCAAAAAACAGAGGGACAGAGTCAATTTTGCCTCACTTGCCAGTTCGTAGTGTTTCTCTATCCATACCCATGACTTTGGCCATCTTTCGTGGCACTAGTGTTCAGCGTGTGTGTTATCTTTCCTGAATTACTCCAAGAACCGGGGTTTTAAATTTGCCTGTACATCGTTTATCCGTTGCAGAATCTGGTTAATTGGAATAACAAAACCCAAATTCGTTGTTGTAATAATCGTGACCGCGTTCGAAGTTCCTCAGTAAAGATGAAGATTCAATTGTACAATGAATTTTAAACAAGTTAACAAATCCCGCCAATGGCGGATCGGAAGCCACATCAGTCCGTTCCGTGGTGTCCACAATCGGTCTGAAAAGTATTCTGAAACTGATACGTTAATACACCAAAATTTAGGAGATAATGACTGGATAGGTAACGTAACAAGTATATTAAAAGTTACTTCAAATGTCATTATTAATCACGAAGTCACAGCTGTGACTGATCAGATCCAGAAGAGGATGTAGGACGGCAAGCACTTGTCTTGCTGCCTCAAATAACATTTATTGTTGAGCTTTCTTTTATTTATTAAGATACAAGTTAAAACCCTGGCAGTCATTTTAAAAACGTTTTAAATTATATCGTAAAAGAACAGTTTTTTGAAGGAGGTCTTATGATGCCACCTTGAATGACTACGAAGAAGCCCGTATAATGATGAGGAGCCTTTCAACGTACTGCTTTGACCTTTTAGGTCGCCTCGTAGATTTGTTTACCAGGTGTTCACGCACCCTCATGTAGTGGCTCCAGATTCCTGTAGTATATGAAACACAATTGTGCGACTACATCTGTCTCTTTGAAGGGGCTGCACGATTCAGTGCACATAATAAACCGAAATACATTAAGTTATTTACATAAGTATAGGTAAATCATACAAAGTCTTCTTTGCTGTTACTGTCACTACAAGTTTTATATCATATACAATAAAAATGCTTCTTTTATCGCATGCAGTTAAGTTTCAAAACTTAGATCTCATCCATTGTACAAGAATAACTTGACTTCGGTGGAATTAAACATTCTAGCTACTGGTTTGTGATAGTTTCTCCACTGTCAAGAATAATTAAAGGACAGTGAGGCACATTACTGTCTTGGAATCATAACTTTTCTTCCAAAATCGCATGTCAGCATAGTAATTTAAACATACAATAACGTCTGTCGCTTCACTGGGGATCGAAACGCTATACCTGTTCTTGGCGTATCGGGAACTTGGCCGGAGCCTGAAGGTTGGAAACTAAGTATATCGTCCACATGAAGTTTCTCTTTCAGATAGTTTCTTTTGGTGTCTTCTTTGAAATATTCGTGCGGATGAGTCCTTCAGCGTCATGATCTATTGATTCAAAAAGTTTTCAGTCTTTAGAGGACAGTAAACACCTATCACACTCTGTGAAAATGTTTGCTTGGAGAAAGTCTTTATAAAATTTCACCAGGAAGAGGGGTTACAATCCTGCGCTTGCTTCCATGGTGAGCCACTGTTAACCTGTTTACAGGTCACTGTTTCCCTTCACTGAATACATTTATTCCATATACATTTATTTATTGTCCTATATCGGTTACGGGCTTTTACCTCCATAATTTTCTGATCCAAGTCATTTTACCATACTGATAACTACTTTTCCCAGTCTTCTGCTTTACATTTACATTGATAAAATTTAGGTCAGTTTTTACAAATTGAATTGCCTGGAAATTGTATTCATAGAATCTTTTGATGCGCTCACTATTTTTACAGATAGGTCAGAGAAAATCACTGAGACACAAATCTACTTAAGCTCCATGAGTATTTGAACATACATCATTCTATACCAAAGCGAGAAAAAACTGAATAAGAAAATAGCTTAACTAAAAGATTAAAAGAAAAAATCGCGTATCAGCAGTACACTGCCGTCTTATTGCTTAATATTATATTAGTGTGAGCGTACTTCTGGTACTGGTAATGTAGCCTGAATCATGCACGGTGTGCACACGCGTTTTTATTCTCGTACTAGTGTGATGCTCAGTTAATAGTGTGACATGTCGGTACCGTAGTTCCACTCATTAAACAGCAGTAAGTTCCACTGCTCAGTTTTGTTATTTTGTTTGCTTCTCCAACCTGACAGACTGTTTTCTGAGTTTGTTATCAGTGTTCAATGCTAAAATACATGATATATATATTATAGCACACGCTGTATCCTTGTTTCGTTGTGAAATCCAACTCTGCATTCATGAAGATAAGCTTTAAACCTTTACAGTTACAAAAATCAAATAATCAAATAATCAAATAGACTTAACAAAGAAAACATAAATGAACTGTGATTGTGCTACAGCACATATTTCTTAAGTGAAAATACATATGTATGGATACGAGAATAAATAAAATTTACTCTGGATAAACTTCAATATTGCGAGTACATGTCCGTGATGTGAAATAATAACTTGTTTGTGATGACATTCAGTATTCAGTGCGTTTGTTTCGTTCGAAGATTGCCATGAATCATGTTTCTGCAGCTGTGCGTCCCTTCGGATATTGCTGTTCGCTGATTCTGCATACCGCGAAATTTCTTGAGATTCTTAGGTGGATAGAAGCCTTGAATTTTGTTGTTTCTAGGTCTTAACAATAAGTAGCAACCTGGATGGGGTCCTTCGTATAGTAATACCCATTTGGTGTTTTGTCGTTTATGCTGGGATTATTTCTGGTGAGTTATAAAGAAAACACCATTTCCTATTTTATACTTTTTATATTTTTTAGAGTTTTATCATATTGTAGTTTTCGGAGATGTCCCTCTCATGTGAGTGTGATTAAAAAAGATCTATTTTTTTTCTTCGTATGTTTCCGATATCAGATGGAACTGTGGAAGAGTATTTACTCATTCGTTGTCTTCTTTTGCATTTAACATTAACTGTGCAGGAGCATACTGCGTGTAATATATTGAAAGATGATTTACTGCTTGTTCAGACAGTTCTAAATATTGTACCCAATGAATGTGTTTGTTGTGTACGTAGGTCTGCATGAAATGGTTAAGCTAGCGAAATACTCTTGTGGAAGGGTTGGCTTGTGGCCTGAATCGTGATATCAAAATTATTTTTATGTCATTGTGTTGTAGAAATTCTCTTCATTTATACCCTGTAAAATAAGATTCATTATCAGAGAATTAGACTTTATATTTTTTATTACAAGTGTGTAATGATCAGAGATTTTCTTGACTATTGTTATTCCTGTGGTTAATTATATGCATAAAACGTTACAAATTTTGAAAATACATCGTACAGTGCAAAAACATACCACGCACCAACATGTGCATTTGGATATGGTCCGGTGACGTCGATGGCAACTGTTTCTCGTGATTTGCTTGCTAAAGTGGAACTCAATTTTGCTAGTCACAATGATTGCTTCGATTTTCTGATAGATTATACACTGGAGTCGATGAGCCTTGCGTCACATGTTCGGGAAATGATGGAAGAGATTAACTTTTGCACACATTTCTCTGTTCCAAAATGCCCTCGAACATGATGTGTGTACCAAATGAGTGTGTCATTACTGTCTGCAGCTATGCACAAGAGCCAGACCTCAGTGTTATGGTGTCTCCTTTAGGATAAAACATCGTTATACATAGTGTAGTTCTGCTGCCGAACAGTGTGTCACTAGTGCGCAAGTAGCAGCATTACTGCATTTACAAGGCAGTCTTGTATTTTAATAACCGTTTAAATTTTGTGTCGAATTATTTGTGCTCTCTGTAGATAGTTCAGACATTCTTTTCACAACAGTATTTAGCATGGATAGGGACTGCAACTGCTGTGTTCGGATGCGAGCTGAGTTGGCATCCCTTCGCTCCCACCTTCAGGCAGTGTTGGCTTCGGTCACACAGCTTGAGGCTGTTGCCAATGGGCATCACTGTGGGGGTCTGGACAGGGGTTTGTCGGGGACGGCCAGCTCGTCCCACGCATCCCCGATCGGACTATGGCTGTGGCTGCCCGGGATGTTGCCCACATTGAGGCTGACCCCTCATGTATGGCAGAGTGGGAGGTCGTCTTGAGGTGTGGCAGGGGCCGAAAGACATTCTGGATGGCTGAATGGAAGGGCTCTCCTGTTTGTCTGACGAACCGGTTTCAGGCTCTGTCTCCGGCTGATACTGATCTTCGGCCAGACATGGCTGCTTGTCCTGCTCCAGAGGTTGCCCCTCAGTCCGCAAGATACGGGCGGTCACAGAGGGTGGGCCTACTGGTAGCTGGGAGCTCCAACGTCAGGCGCGTAATGGGGCCCCCTAGGGAGATGGGTACAAGGGAGAGGTAGAAAACCAATGTGCACTCCGTGTGCATACCGAGGGGAGTCACTCCAGATGTGGAAAGGGTCCTTCCAGATGCCATGAAGGGTATAGGGGGCACCTGTCTGCAGGTGGTCGCTCATGTCGGCACCAATGATGTGTGTGCTATGGATCAGAGGAAATCCTCTCTGGCTTCCGGCGGCTATCTGATTTGGTGAAGACTGCCAGTCTCGCTAATGGTATGAAAGCAGAGCACACCATCTCCAGCATTGTCCACAGGACCTTTGGTACAGAGCCGAGTGGAGGGTCTGGATCAGAGGCTGAGACGGTTCTGCGACCATGTGGGCTGGAAATATCTCGACTTGCGCCATAGGGAGGTGGGGTTTCGGAGTCCACTACACGGGTAGCAGGGGTTGTTTGGCGTGGACTGGGCGGTTTTTTAGGTTAGATGGCCTCGGGGAAGTACAGAATGGGCAACAGCCTCAAAGGGTGTGGAGCAAAATCAGGACATGCGGGGACCAAGCAGCAATCGGTATTGTAATTGTAAACTGTCGAATCTGCGTTGGTAAAGTACCAGAACTTCAAGCGCTGATAGAAAGCACCGAAACTGAAATCGTTATAGATACAGAAATCTGGATGAAGCCAGAGATAAATTCTGCCGAAATTTTTACAAAGGCACAGATGGTGTTCAGAAAGGATGTATTGCATGCAGCCGGTGGTGGCGTGTTTGTCGCTGTTAGTAGTAGTCTATCCTGTAGTGAAATAGAAATGGATAGTTCCTGTGAATTATTGTGGGTGGAGGTTATACTCAACAACCGAGCTAGGTTAATAATTAGCTCCTTTTACCGACCTCCCGACTCAGTAGCATTAGTGGCAGATAACTGAGAGAAAATCTGGAATACATTTAACATAAATTTGCTCAGCATGTTATAGTCTTAGGTGGAGATTTCAATTTATCAGATACAGACTGGAACACTCAGATGTTTAGGACGGGTGGTAGGGACAGAGCATCGAGTGACATTATACTGAGTGCACTATCCGAAAATTACCTCGAGCAATTAAACAGAGAACCTACTGATAACAAACAGACCTGAACGTTCCGACTCTGTAAGCGTAGAACAGGGAATCAGTGATCATAAGGCCGTAGCAGCATCCCTGAATATCGAAGTAAATAGGAATATAAAAAAAGAGAGGAAGGTTTATCTGTTTAGCAAGAGAAATAGGAGGCAGATTTCAGACTACCTAACAAATCAAAACGAAAATTTCTCTCCCGACACCGACAATGTTGAGTGTTTATGGAAAAAGTTCAAGGCAACCGTAAAATGCGTTTTAGACAGGTACATGCCGAGTAAAACTGTGAGGGACGGCAAAAACCCACCGTGGTTCAGCAACAAAGTTAGGTAACTACTGCGAAAGCAAAGAGAGCTTAACTGCAAATTTAAACGCAGCCAAAATCTCTCAGAAGTACAGAAGCTAAACGATGCCAAAGTTAGCGTAAGGAGGGCTATGCGTGAAGCGTTCAGTGAATTCGAAAGTAAGATTTTATGTACCGACTTGACAGAAAATCCTAGGAAGTTCTGGTCTTACGTTAAATCAGTAAGTGGATCGAAACAGCATATCCAGATACTCTGGAATGATAATGGCATTGAAACAGAGGATGACACGCGTAAAGCTGAAATACTAAACACCTTTCCCCAAAGCTGTTTCACAGAGGAAGGCCGCACTGCAGTTCCTTCTCTAAATTCTCGCACGAACGAAAAAATGGCTGACATCGAATTAATTGTCCAAGGAATAGAAAAGCAACTGAAATCACTCTTGAGAAGAAAGTCCACTGGACCTGACGGGATACCAATTCGATTCTGCACAGAGTACGCGGATGAACTTGCCCCCTTCTAACAGCCGTTTACCGCAAGTCTCTAGTGGAATAGAAAGTTCCAAATGATTGGAAAAGAGCACAGGTAGTTCCAGTTTTCAAGAAGGGTGGTTTTGCAGATGCGCAAAACTATAGGCCTATATCTCTGACATCGATCTGTTGTAGAATTTTAGAACATGTTTTTTGCTCGCTTATCATGTCGTTTCTGGAAACCCAGAATCTACTCTGTAGGAATCAACATGGATTCCGGAAACAGCGGTCGTGTGAGACCCAACTCGCTTTATTTGTTCATGAGACACAGAAAATATTAGATACAGGCTTCCAGGTAGATGCCACTTTCCTTGACTTCCGGAAGGCGTTCGATACAGTTGCGTACTGTCGCCTGATAAAGAAAGTAAGAGCCTACGGAATATCAGACCAGCTGTGTGGCTGGATTGAAGAGTTTTTAGAAAACAGAACACAGCATGTTGTTCTCAATGGAGAGACGTCTACAGACGTTAAAGTATCTTCTGGCGTGCCACAGGGGAGTGTTATGGGACCATTACTTTTCACAATATATATAAATGACCTAGCAGACAGTGTCGGAAGTTCCATGCGGCTTTTCGCGGATGATGCTGTAGTATACAGAGAAGTTGTAGCATTAGAAAATTGCAGCGAAATGCAGGAAGATCTGCAGCGGATAGGCACTTGGTGCAGGGAGTGGCAACTGACCCTTAACAAAGACAAATGTAATGTATTGCGAATACATAGAAAGAAGGATCCTTTATTGTATGATTATATGATAGCAGAACAAACACTGGTAGCAGTTACTTCTGTAAAATATCTGGGAGTATGCGTACGGAACGATTTGAAGTGGAATGATCATATAAAATTAAGTGTTGGTAAGGCGGATGCCAGGTTGAGATTCATTGGGAGAGTCCTTAGAAAATGGAGTCCATCTCACAAAGGAGGTGGCTTACAAAACACTCGTTCGACCTATACTTGAGTATTGCTCATCAGTGTGGGATCCGTACCAGGTCGGGTTGAAAGAGAAGATACAAAGAAGAGCGGCGCGTTTCGTCACAGGGTTATTTGGTAAGCGTGATAGCATTACGGAGATGTTTAGCGAACTCAAGTGGCAGACTCTGCAAGAGAGGCGCTCTGCATCGCGGTGTAGCTTGCTGTCCAGGTTTCGAGAGGGTTCGTTTCTGGATGAAGTATCGAATATATTGCTTCTCGCTACTTATACCTCCCGAGGGGTTCGCGAATGTAAAATTAGAGATATTCGAGCGCGCACGGAGGCTTTCCGGCAGTCGTTCTTCCCGCGAACCATACCCGACTGGAACGGGAAAGGGAGGTAATGACAGTGGCACGTAGAGTGCCCTCCGCCACACACCGTTGGGTGGCTTGCGGAGTATAAGTGCAGATGTAGATGTAGATTAAGGGGGTAGTGTCATTGTGTTGTAATTGTACTCATTTTCTTGTAAGTTCTTCATATTTTTGCACATACTATTATAACAATAACATTTAATATTTATCTTGCGTAAGTAGGATTCGGTAGTCAGATATCTGTTCTATTGTTTCAGTGTCCTCGGTTAATTCTTGCAGTACTCAGGAGTCGGTTATAATATTCTGTTTACCTGAGAAGCGGATTGCTTAAAAGAGTGTTCTCGTAAAAATCACGCCCATCGTGCTAAACGTCTGTGTAAAAGTTTGCAACAAAGGAAACTTGTAGCCTGGTGGTCAGTGTAGACTTTTATGTTTCTACCATGTATTTAAAAACTAAATTTCATAAGCGACCACACGATTCAAGTGCTTCCTTTTCTGTGGTTGAATACGTATGTTCACATTCAGTTAAGGATCTGCTGGCTTACTTCTTGTTTTTCCAATTTTTTTATATTCTTGAACAGACACGAATCGAAACCTGTGCATGAGGCTTCACTGGCTATACAAGTCTTTATCCATAGCTGGATGGCATAAGATGTCTGAGCTTATTAGTGCTTCTTTAATTGCACTGAAATCATTTGTACTTCAGGAGTTCATAAGCATAAAGCGGTTTCCTTAAGCGGTTAAGTACAGTGGGACTATTTAACAACTGATCAAGAACGAATCTACGAAAGAATGAACGCAAATCTAAGAAAGCTTTCAATTGTATCTTTAGTTGTGGAAAAGGAAAATTTTTAATTGCACTAATCTTATCTGGATCTGGAAGTATGCTTCGTGATGTGATAATATGTAGCTAGAGCTTAATTTCTTCTCTAGCGCTTTTATATTTTTGCGAATTTGTCGTAACTTCTGCCTGCACAGATTTTTCTAAAGTCTTTCCCAAAAAGTGCAAATGTTCTTCCCAGGTACGTGTAGCTATTCAACTGTCATCAACAAACAATGTGACATTCCCGAGTGGCCCTGGACCCAACACAGGGAGAAGGTCGGTAATAAATACTCAAGAACTAAAATTTCATCCAAATGGTGAAGCACAAAATTGGTAGCTTCTATCTGCAAAGATAAAAGCACTGTACTTCCTGGATTCAGGTGTTAATTTTACTTTCCCATAAAAACTTTTTTAATCTATGCAGGTGAGGCATTTGACGCCTAGAAATTTCTGCAATTGTTCTTCCAAGTTCTCTGGCCTAGTATGTAGAAGTAGATTGATTTCGATTATCGCACGCACGTCTAGCACGAGCCGAATGCTTCCATTAGTTTTGTTCACAGAAAGAACTGGGCTGCAGTACGGTGACTTTGGTGGTTCAATTAATTTTCAGGCAAACACATGTTTAATCTCATCCCACTCTGCACTTCGTTTAGTCCATGGGATTTTATACGTCTTGCAACAGAAAACGTCATGGGGGTGAACTTCCGTGTTACACTTTTGAGTCTTGATTATAACTGGCTTCCGTGTAAAAACTTGTGTATATTGTAGTAACGGTTTATATAATTTACCTTGTTGCTCATTATCAGTTCCAGTAAATTCTTTAATCTTATTGCTGACGAGTACTTTCAAATGTGCTACTCCTTCACTAGCTACGGGTGGGCAATCAGTATAACTGTCATCATAACCTAACAGTTGCGTTTTACGACCCTGGTAGTATTTAGAATTGTTTAGTTTTTGCCTGTTCAGAACTACTTCAGTTATCTCTCCGCCATGCATTAAATAACATTTTCCTGATGAGATCTCAATAATTACGTCCTTGTCATCCAGAAACTCTACCCCGATCAAACTATCTGATTCTGTGATTTATTACATGAAGTGTGAATACCATTACTCCATTTCCAAGCTGCATTGTCACAAAACCCTCCCCCTACTATCCTCTTCTACATGATGATCACCCCTTCCCTGACACCCTTAGTAAGGCCAATCACTTTGCCTCCTACCTTTCCGATGTCTTTTCCATCCCCGATGATCCCCAGTTCGATTACTCCCTCTTCCCGGATGTCCGCGATCGAACTGACACCTCTGTCCCTCCCCTCGCACCTGGTTTCCAGTACCTGGACAACATTGCACACACGGAACTCAATGCCCCTATCACTACACAGGATCTCATTACTACACTCCGCACAAAGCGCAACACTGCTCCTGGTCACGATCATGTCACCTACCACCACCTTCGTGAAGCTCCTGTCTCTTTCCTCTCCACCCTGGCCAGGCTCTACAATGTAGTCCTGACCACTGGCTGATACCCTGACCTGTGGAAAACCTCCCGTATCCTGACGTTGCTTAAACCCGGTAAACCGCCGCCCGCCGTCTCCTCCTACCGTCCCATCAGCCTTACCTTGGTCTTCAGCAAGTTCCTGGAATCCATCCTCACCCGACGCATCCACCAGCATCTCCACCAGCACCGCCTCCTTCCTGTTACCCAGTGTGGCTTTCAGCCGTCCTGCTCTTCTGATGACCATCTTCTCCACCTCACTCATCTCCTTTCTGAACAGCTTAATTCCCGTCGCTCCGCTATCTTCCTCTCGCTGGACCTCGAACGTGCCTATGACCGTGTATGGCATTCCGGTCTCCTCTTCAAGCTCGAAACCTTCGCCCTTCCCATTAACTACGTCCGTCTGATCGGCTCCTTTCTCTCCCACCGTCCTTCCTCCGTCACCATCCATAACATGGATTCCTATACCTTTTTTCCCTCCACCGGTGTGCGCCAAGGCTCTGTCCTCTCTCCCATTCTGTACGTTTTGTAAACGGCAGACATGCCGCCGCCGTCACCCCCCCCCCCCCCCCCGTCCATCTTCTCCAGTTTGCCGACGACGCCGCCTTCCTTGCCCTCGCCCCCACTTTGCAGTGTTCCCAACACCTTCTCCAATCGCATCTTGACTGGTTCACCGCTGGTGCAACCAGTGGTTGCTCAAGGTCAATCCCTCCAAAACCCAGGCGATCATTGTAGGCAAAACCACCCCTTCCTTCCGCCTCCTTGATTTCTGTCTCACCATCTATGGCCGTCCTATCGTCCTCACCCCCACCCTTAAGTAACTTGGCGTCACCCTCGACCCTCGCCTCTCCTGGACCCCCCATCTCGAGACAATCCAAGCCAAGGCATGCTCCGACTCCATCTCCTCAAGCTCCTTCCTCCACCCTCCACACCTATAAATCCCTCATCCGCCCTATTCTCTGTTATGCCCATCCTGCCTGGATCTCTGCCCCCCCCTACCTTTTACAAATCCCTTCAGATCCTTGAACGCCATGCTCTCCGCCTCGCCTATCGCATCCATCTCCCCTCCCCCATGCGGATCCTGTACGACCTAATTCCGTTCCCCCACCTCCTCCTTTTCCTCGAATGGATACGGATCCTCTACACCTCCTGTAATATCGATCCTCCTCACCCGCTTGTCTCACCCATCCTATCCCGTCCCTGCCAGCTGCCGCCCCTGTATTCCCATGTTTCACCCGATCTCCATCTCTCCATCCTCCTTACCCTCTCCCAAGGTGGCTTCCGCCAGCTCCCCCTTCCTGATGATGTCCTCCTTCCCTCCATCTACCCCTCCTATCAACTTTGATCCTCCCTTCCATTTTCCTGTGTCTTTTCCTTTGGGCACCCTCCCTCCCATCTCTCTCGTTTTTCCCCCATCCCCCCTTCCTCCACGCCTCTTTCCCCAGGCTTCCCTCCCCCCTTCCTCCCTTCCCCTATCTCCTCTGCCTGTGGCATCTCTGCCCTCCCCTCTCCCTCTCCCACTCCCCTCCTCCTCTCTTGGCAGGTCCCCGGATTCGTACACGCTCAGTGGACATTCGCGCGCCGGAGATCATTACCATCAGTGTTTAGTGTGTGTGCCTTCGTTTGGTGTTTAGCGTTCATTAACCATCACGCCACCACTGTTCACCTGTGCCGTCGCAGTCGTCCGTGTCTTGTGCGCCGTGTCCGCAGGGTTTAGTGGTTTTTTCTTGTCTAGCGTGAACGGCTTCGAGTATATTGTTTTTCAGTGTCTACAGTTTTTTACCCACCATTTGTCTTGTATCGTCTGTACTTCCATTATGTCTTATATTGTATCACTCTCGGCTGAAGAGCAGCGTATTATGCTGCTAACAGCCCGCCTTTGTGCAAGGCGTTGAAAATAACAATAAAGAAAGAAGAAAAAAACCAGTCCCGTCAGTCTGCTACTCGCTCTGGGTTTCGTTTCTATCTCGGCGGTACTGCGTTCTGGTCGTTCCTCGTTGTTAACATTTGCCTGGCTCTGGTTCCGTGTGGATTTACTGTTCGTGTTTTGTGTTGTTGTTTCCACAAGCCTCCGTTGTTTATCTCTTCCTTGTTGTGTCGGTCATAGTCGGTCGTGTTCGCACCCGGTGGTGCGTGCTCCACCGCCGGCGGCTTCCCCGCCTGGCGGCTCCGATCCGCAGCCCAAGGCGTTCCCGCAGTTGGTTTTGGTTACTACAGACTGTTTACTACTTTGCTAGCACTGTGTTATTGTATTACTGTTACAAGACAGGTTGTTACCGTTGTTATTGTTGTTTTAATTATTGTTGTCGTAGTTCGAGACCGACACTTGTTTAATAATTGCTCATAATCAATGCAGGTCTTTGATGTCTCAGATGCCCACATGGAAGTTTCACCTTTAATTAACCTACTGTGTAGGTCATCTTTTGTCTGTCGGTCCAAGTTCTAGGTAAAGCAGATTTGAGAAAAACGATGGGGCGTACTGTTTTCTTCCCCTGAATATTTGGAACTGGCGGTTCTTAAGTAGACTTTCATCTAGTAATGCTGTAGATAGATTTGTTACTGCCCCCGTGTTGTACATCAGATCATGCGCAGGGTTCTGAGTAACATAACTACTCCCATTCCCGCAACTGCGTGGAGCTTCTATATGATTATCATTTTCTGGCGTCGGCGCAGCCGTAAGTGATGAATGTACTGTGTTCTCTCTCACTTGCATTAATTCATATTGCAGACACTACAGTTTCAAAGGCACATTCTATTGCCACTGCGGCAAGTCTTGGTCTAGAGTTTGCTGACGTTGTTTAAGTACAGTTGACTGTTCTTGCTTTAAGATTTCATTACTGGTAAGACACTCATTCATCGACCGCTCAGCTGCGCGGGGTGGTTCTTCACTGTCTTTCTCATATATCCATTTTGAAAGTTGCTACTAAATGTATCCACCTGCTCGTCAAATTGTAACTTGGTCGGTATTAAAATGTTTAACTTTTGATTGTAAAGCTTGAACTGTATCACTAACGGTGGTTTTTTTCTAATTAAGCTTATCTACGTTACTTGAAAAAGTAACATCACATAAAGTGTACACATTACTAGTCAATGCGTGCTGTTGTTTCTGTAGACTGTCATTTTCCTGTGCTAAGTGATTTACTTTTTTTTTCGAAATTCCATCGTACTGTATCCGTAGGTTACATACAGAAGCTGTTAAGTTAGAGAGTTGTGTTGTTAACTTACAAGGTTAACTTCACAAGGTCGACTGAGGATCGTACGCTTGCTCCCACTGTTTGATTGTCACTAGTATTTGGTTGTGGCTCCATATGAATATCACATGAGATTGAAATGTTTTCGGGTTGTGTAATGTTTTCTGGTATGGCAGCATTAACATCTTCCATCTCGGTATCTGTTACACGTTCATAACCTTCTTCACTCGGAACTATATTGTTGTGATTTCCACTAACCATGTTTGCCTTTTTACCAATGTTTACCATAATATTATGAACTGAATAATTTGCAAGTAAATGTTGGTAAGCAAGTACAGTAGACGTTAATGCTGACGTTCGCTAATTACAACACTAATGTTAATAATTACTGTGGGCCATTACGATCTGTGGTGTCACCGCTAGACACCACATTTGCTAGGTGGTAGCCTTTAAATCGGCCGCGGTCCGTTAGTATACGTCGGACCCGAGTGTCGCCACTATCAGTGATTGCAGACCGAGCGCCGCCACACGTCAGGTCTAGTCTAGAGAGACTCCCTAGCACTCGCCCAGTTGTACTGCCGACTTTGCTAGCGATGGTTCACTGTCTACATACGCTCTCATTTGCAGAGACAACAGTTTAGCATAACCTTCAGCTACGTCATTTGCTACGACCTAGCAAGGCGCCATATTCAGTTACTATAATTACTTCAAGAATGTATTCTGAACAGATAATATTGTGAATCATGTACCTTCAAGAGCGACGTTCATCATTAATGGATTGAAGTTAAGTATGAAACTAATTACGTCCGCTTTTTGAATTCTCATTCCTTGTCGTGTTCCAGACCTCACGTCAGTATAGTTCTTCCCTCCTCACGCCAGCCTGCTTGAGCTAAAACGCGTGCATTTCGGCCTCCACTCGTAACACGGTGTTGGCTCTTCTGCTATCACAAAACGATCTTAGGCTAACTACACTACGTATTGCTGGATTCGCTTTTATGAATCGTACTGTACTGTAGAGAAGATATGCAACTATCTCAATAAATAAATAAGCGAGAGAAATCAACCTAGCACTCATTGCACTCAAGCAGAAAATCGCAATCAGTCAATTTATCATACCTTTTGCTGTCTTCAGACTTCAAAAAATGGTTCAAATGGCTCCAAGCAATATGGGACCTAACATCTGAGGTCATCAGTCCCCTAAGACTTAGAACTACTTAAACCTAACTAACCTAAGGACATCATACACATCCATACCCGAGGCAGGCTTCGAACCTGCGACCATAGCAGTAGCGCGATTCCAGACTGAAGCGCTTAGAGCCGCTCGGCCACAGCGGGCGGCTCTTCAGACTTCACCAATTTAAGATTTTCTTTTGTGATTTGTTTCTTGCTATTTAAATTACCCCTTCCTTAATAACTTCGTTTTAATGTTATTGTGTCCTCCACATTTGTGTTATTTATTCCATACAGTCGCTCAATCACGCAACAAAGATAAACAATCATGAGTTATACAATACGAGTTTGAGAATAAATGTAGAGGTGCGGTCACCAGTGTACGTTACCTTACAATTAAATAAAATATTATCTTCTTCTGATCGATCTCCATATAAAAGTTCTACATTTCCTCTAGTGACTGTTCCAGGTCGCTGTTCGGAAACATGTAAGTTCCTGATGTGCTCCGTCATCATTTAGAATATGGTTAATGGGAATAACAAATCCCGACATGATAATCGTTCATTGCTGTGATAATCGTGATACGTGTTCGAACTTCCTCACTAAAGATGAAGATTCAGCTGTAGAATGGATTCTAAATAAGTCAATAAAAATATCGCCAATGGTGGATCGGTAGCCACATCAGTCCCTTACGTATCGTCCACAATTGATCTGAAAAGTATTCTGAAACTGACACGTTAGTAGAGCAAAATTTAGGGGAAAATGACTGGATCACTAACATAATGAGTACAGTAAATCACGAAGTAACAGCAGAACAAGAAAGAGTTGCTTGCACATGACTGATCAGATGCAGAAGAGGAAGAAGGACAGAAGCACTTGTCTAGCTGCCTCCCAAAACCTGTGAAATCTGATCCTTCTTTTATTTATAACGATAGAAATGAAATGTTGACATATATTTTAAAACCCTTACTGATTTTCCATGACCAGAAGCAGATTTCTCGTGTGCAGGTACCGTCTCCAGAAGACCTCGTTATATGGGTCCCGCTCCGTCAACGGCACGTGGAATGGTATCGTGGGTCGTGTGGCGAGCGGTGAGTTGGATGTCGGCCTATCCACCATGATGGTCACCCCGTCGCGCCATGAAGTGATCGACTTCTCAGTGCCGTTCTTCTTCACAAGGTGAGTCTGCCGATTAAGCAACTACAGAAACATACTGCTGAAACATTCTGCGACAGTTCTCACAATAATGAACCGTACATCCGAAATGCAACCAGTTAGTTAAATCTGACCTACACACTCAGCCCAGTGATAAGAACATACCTCCTGGAGCAACAAAAATTCCGAACCCATTACCGCTGCAGGATCAGCATGTTATGTTCCAATGAAATTTCATGTATGATACGTCATTTAGATGTTGCATTTATTAACATTATTGCTACAAATGATGTTCATTATGATCACCTAACTGTCTGACACACCAGTTGCCTGATGCAAAACGTTGCTGTAAGTTTAGTTGATTCCTCGTAGCATGCTCATCTTCAGTTCTTCAACATTATCGGTAATAGACGCATAAAGTCTCTCCTTTCCGTAGTGCCAAAAGGAAAAAATGGCAAGTAGATACACTACTGTCCATTAAAATTTCTACACCAAGAAGAAATGCGGATGATAAACGGGTATTCAATGGACAAATATATTATACTAGAACTGATATGTGATTACATTTTCAAGCAATTTGTGTGCATAGAACCTAAGAAATCAGTACCCAGAACAACCACCTGGTAGTAATAACGGCCTTGATACGCCTGGGCATTGAGTCAAACAGACCTTGGATGGAGTGTACAGGTACAGCTGCTCATGCAGCTTCAACACGATACCACAGCTCATCAAGAGTAGTGACTGGCGTATTGTGACGAGCCAGTTGCCTGGCCACCATTGACCAGACGTTTTCAGTTGGTGATAGAACTGGAAAATGTGCTGGCAATGGCAGCAGTCGAAAATTTTCTTTTTCGAGAAAGGCCCGTACAGCACCTGCAACATGGGGTCGTGCGTTATCCTGCTGAAATGTAGGGTTTCAAAGGGATCGAATGAAGGGTAGAGGCCGGCCGGATTGGCTGTGCGGTTCTAGGCGCTACAGTCTGGAACCGAGCGACCGCTACGGTCGCAGGTTCGAATCCTGCCTCAGGCATGGATGTGTGTGATGTCCTTAGGTTAGTTAAGTTTAATTAGTTCTAAGTTCTAGGCGACTGATGACCGCAGAAGTTAAGTTGCATAGTGCTTAGAGCCATTTGCCTCGGGTCGTAACACATCTGGAATGTAACGTCCACTGTTCAAAGTCCCGTCAATACGAACAAGAGGTGACCAAGATGTGTAACCAATGGTACCCCATACCATACCATACGCCGGGTGATACGTCAGTATGGCGATGACGAATACACGCTTCCAATGTGCGTTCACCGCGATGTCACAAAACACGGATGCGACCATCATGATGCTGCAAACAGAACCTGGATTCATACGAAAAAATGACATTTTGCCATTCGTGCACCCAGGTTCGTCGTTGAGTACACCGTCGCAGGCGCTCCGCTGATAGTCCATCTGCTGCAAACGTTGTCGAACTGTTCGTGCGCATGGTTGTTGTCTTTCAAACGTCCCCATCTGTTGACTCGGGGATCGAGACGTGGCTACACGATCCGTTACAGCCATGCGGATAAGATGCCTGTCATCTCGACTGCTAGTGATACGAGGCCGTTGGGATCCAGCACGGCGTTCCGTATTACCCTACTGAACCTGCCGATTCCATATTCTGCTAACAGTCATTGGATCTCGACCTACGCGAGCAGCAATGTCGCGATACGACAAATCGCAATCACGATAGGCTACAATCCGACCTTTATCAAAGTCCGAAACGTGATGGTACGCACTTTTCCTCCTTACACGAGGCAGCACAACAACGTTTCACCAGCCAACGCCGGTCAACTGCTGTTTGTGTATGAGAAATAAGTTGGAAACTTTCCTCATGTCAGCACGTTGTAGGTGTCGCCACCGGCGCCAACCTTGTATGAATGCTTTGAAAAGCTGATCATTTGTATTCCACAGCATCTTTTTCCTGTCAGTTAAATTTCGCGTCTGTAGCACATCATCTTCGTGGTGTAGCAATTTTAATGGCCAGTAGTGTATATCTGGGGAAAGTGGATGCCACAGCCCAATGCTGAAAACTCGCTCAATGGTGAAATCTGCGTGAGGGCGATGCAGTGGAACTTTTAGTTCCTGACACGGTGATGAGTCTTGTTTGGAGAAGCCGTATTCCTGTTCGTTATCGGTTAATTGTGCACAGAGCTTTTCTAAGCTGTAAAGCAAATTTCTGTATTGACGGTCCGGCCAGATACCAATGGTCCCACTTTACGATTACCGGAAACGACACATCAGACACCAGTTTTCTCATCGCGAAGCGGATGCTCAAATATCATTGAAGATTCCTCACCATCCAATACCTACTGTTCTCCTAATTAAGATGGCCGGAAAAATGAAACCTCGTGTCATCTGATATGAATTACGATATCAGGTCTGTCTGCCCACCAATACTGCTTTCGAGAAGCGAATTGCAACAATCAATTCGTTTTCGTTTTATCTGTCTCTTTCAGTTGTTGCACGATTGTAATGCGCAGTATTTTCAATTCTAATTCATGACGAATTCTACGACAAGATGTGTATTTAACACCAGATTACTGGGAGAACTTCCTTATTGATTTTTTTCGATTCGCTGTAATTCTTGCTTCAATATCGGCAATGGTCTGTTTATTTATTTAGAGTACGATACATAAAATCACAATAACACATAAAATACAGTACCACAGACACATTAAAATACAGTTTGGATCTTTAAGCCATTGATCCAATCCACCACTTCGGAAGTAACCGGGTTCAAATCCACTGGATTTCCAGGGAAGGCACGGAGGGGGCAATCCACTGCTATATGCACCATTGTTTGTGGAACGTCAGCACAGTCACAGTATGGGGTGTCCACCCAACCCCATTTATGAAGAATCGAAGCACTTCTTCCCACACCACATCTGGAACGGTTAAGCCTGCTCCAAGTTATCTTGGCAAGCTGAAACCATTGAGCCTTACTGTTGGATCTTCAACTTTAAGGATGCCCTGTGGAGTAGAAGATGTCCATTCTTTCCGTCAGCTGTTGGATCCTAATGAATGGTTACCTATTTTTTCTTGTGGTTGAACTTGACCCTGTTGAAGGCAATTTGTTCACTAAATCGTTATGCTACTCTTTGCTGGCATTCGGAAATATTCCTACAAGAGCTTGACATTTTTCTAAATAACTAAGCACTAACATATGCCTCAACTATGTGCTAGCCTATCCTGGATAGAATAAGGCATTTTACAGAAGCCAAACTGCACTCAAAATAATGCACCGCAGTGGAACGTATACTGCATTGCCACGTAACCATCTGACGAACGGCAGTAACAATAAGTAACAACATATACAGGCTGATTCCATGATGATATTACAGTAGAAGAGATGTGTTTTACGGTAGCAAAGATGCCCAAGTGGTCACAGTTCTTAAGGTATGCCTTTTAGAGACCATGTTTATTGGGTATTTCTTTCTTGTTTTGGTCCATACTACTTCCTCCCAAAATATGGGAACCAGGGAGTCTGCAATAGAAGCCGGCCGATGTGACCGAGTGGCTCTATGCGCTTGAGTCTGCAACCGCGCGACCGTTACGGTCGCAGGTTCAAATACTGCCTCGGGCATGGATGTGTGTGGTGTCCTTAGGTTAGTTAGGTTAAAGTAGTTCTGAGTTCTAGGGGACTGTTGACCTCAGATGTTAAGTCCCATAGTGCTCAGAGCCATTTGAACCATTTCTGCAATAGAAGTGGTCCACTGTCGGAGGTACCACACTTATTTGCGCTTACAACCTCCGACTCGGTTGTTTCCGGACCAGGGTACCTTACATCAAATTGATGCATTTACGTGTCTCCATCATTCCTGAAAGTTTGTAACATCATCACGGCATCGCCCTGTGTATCCTCTAGTTGCAGCGTTTGGCCAGACGGTGGAGACTGTTTGCCATCGTCCATCATGGAAGTCCAGTCAGGTAAACAACAGTCGTCAAAGAAGTTCAGGAGGAGGCGGAGGACACAGTCTGATGATCACGTGACACAGTCACAGGCAGATAATGCTTCAGTTCACCCAGACTATAATGTGCTGATCGAAGCCATGAAAACACGTAGCCTGTGCCCATATACTGGATACGCCCTTGTCAAAAGTGGCACAATCTGAAAATGATCTCCAGGGTGAAAAACGCTCCCCTTCATATGCAGCGCCAAAGCCGAACTCATTGGAGATGCTAAAGGCCGATGCCCTTCCCTGCCTATCTGTGCGGGCACATGATGACGACGAATATCCTGCGACTGAAGTTGTGACGCTGCCCGAGGCCTCGGTGGCTGATGATTATCAACTATCTGGTGAAGTTTAGACAGGTAGGCGCATGGGCAATGAAGAAGATGTCGAACCACCGCATACATCTGTTGGAGTGAGTGTCCATACACCTGCAAACCTGCAGCAAATCTACGAGATTGTTCCATCAAACTCAGCACCATCGATTCGAAAGTGAGGCTTCAATTGCTTCACCGTATGCTACGAATGTCAGACGTGGACATTAGACTCATGCGAGAAGTTTGTTTGGAGACCTTTCCAGACTTCTGCAGTTATGCATTGTACATTACACCTGATGATAATACCGGTAGCAGTATGGCCATACTGGTGCGAGATGGCATGGAGATCGACGAGAACGTATTTGCCGTTGGCCGGAGGGTCAAGGTACTCGGACTGTTAACATATGCCCCCTCCGACATGATCAAGAGCAGCGACTGCTTGCATTTTTATTCGAAAGAGATCGCGCCACACTTCCTGGGACCCTGTAACAACTGTCTCCATGGTGGGAACTTCAACAGCGTGCTTCATCTGAAAAATCAGCACCCACGCGTCCTCCGTCTATTGGAGCAAGAACTACGTCATCTAGATACTTGGGAAAGAGTGCAGGACGACTGTCCAGGATATACATACGTCACCAGTCACTCTGCGAGTCACCTCGATCGCATTTATGGTTCCCCTGATCTCACATCATCGCCGATGGACGCAGAAACATGGCCTATCCCGATTATAGTGCGTACATATGCACTGACTCCCTCCGCCATCAAGAGATATGGAGAAGTCGTGCGCGCTGGAAAATGAATGTAGCACACCTTCGGGAGCCAGAATGTCGTAGATTCATAGTAGACACATGGACTGCCTGCGAAGATAGACTGCTGAGATATCACTCCACATTGAAGTAATGCCTCGGATGCGCCAGACTTGCACTACGGCTTGCGATGCTGCAGTATCGTAGGGAAAGGTTCCTCTGGTATCTCCACATGACAAAATATTACTTTACGTTACTCCGAGAAATCATGGCAAGTCCACAATCCCCTGACTGACAGGCAGAGGTTCATTGCATCAAGGCGAAGATCATTTCACATACGCTGTGGCATCTCGAAAGTGTTGTGGTGCGAACACGATGTCAAGATCAGGTTTGCGCTGAACCTCCAGCTGTGCAGCATATTCTTCGCGAACGGCAACAGTGACGGTGAACGCTGATCCACGTTCTTGACATGCCAGATGGTCGCCGTTTGACTATATGGGCAGAAAATTGTGTATGCGTTCATTGACTACTACCGACGGTTTTATCGTGAGGTGGGTTACGATGATACAGCTTTGGCTGAAGTGTCACAGTCAATACTGGGTGCCCTCGATAGCCCTGCAGCAGAATCTCTTACGGCGCTAATTACTCATGCAGACGCCGAGGAAGCCATAGCAAATGGTGCAAGCAACGATTGTCCTGGTTCCGATGGTATCCCCTTGGACTTCTACTGGGCCTTTCTTGATTTTCTGATTATTAGATGGACATAGATGTATCAAGAGCTAATGACACCTACTGCTGTTCCGCTGACTCTCTCCTTTGTTAAAGACGTGATTATCCCAAACACCAAGCCAGCGGGTACAAGAGACTGAGCATTACTGTCTGCTGACCTTGCTCAACAGTGACTTTAAGATCTTCGCAAGGCTTCTGGTGTCACGCCCTAAGAGCACCTTGCCGCAAGTACTTTCTACAGAAAAAGCGCCCATGGAAGGAGCTAGTAATATCCAGAGGGCGCTTAGTGGTTATCAGGGTGTGACTGCGCCTGTAGCAACTTGTCGCCTCCAAGATGCCATATTAGGGTGGACTTTGACCATGCTTTTGACAGGATGGCCATCATTTCCTTGTAGTGGTGGTGACCGTCTTGCCTTTCCCCCTGGCCTTTATCAGTGTCATCCTGTGACTTCTCCATGGTGCACCATCGAAAATTCTGGTTACTGGATGTGTGGTGGGCCTTGAAACACCCTCGTCTTAATTCCTCTATTGGATTTTGTGTAAATTATCGTAGCCACCAAACAGTTAATTATTATGATTATATGACCGTGTGCTTAATGGAAGAAAGGCTATCGGTTTTTCTGCTGGTTTCGGGGGTATTTCAACCGAGTGCGGCTGTTCTGAGATTGAATAGTGGAAATGATAGAAAGTTTGTCTATTATTAAGGACCACAAAGGTTGCGATGTACAAACTGATATATATTTCCTACTAACACACAAATGCTGAGGCAGTTGCTACCTTCGCCTTACACGTCTAATCACAGTTATATCTTTTTATTGGTTGTTGATTTTCAGTACTTCGTCACACGCAATGCTGATGGTTAACATTCACAACAATCCTCACTGCAATCCATGGTTGTTGCTGGCCGACGCGGTTGACGCGAAACACGTAATTCGACACTTGTCACTTTCTGTTTCATATCACTCGCGAATCGGAATTAGTGAGGGTCCACCCCACGACGATCAGAGGGATGTGCTCACTCGTCATACTCCGGTGAATTTTACCGTTTACAACTCACTCGACCACCATTCTTGCCTGTCTCTCCAGCACTGCTGCTAGCTCGACTCTCTTTAGTACTACTCTGCGCACTCGACACTCGTTTCACTGCCTCCTGCAGCGCTTGAGAATCGACTCCTGTCTACTATCGACCTGGGCGTCGGATACTAGCATCTATGTTCGTGGGATCACGGATCCCTTACAGCCCCCTGTCAATTTCAAAATCTGTCAATCAAGGCTGCCCACTCGGAATAATCTTATATTCAGTTGCACTTGAACCACTTACCTGCAGATCTCTGCCAGGGATAACGCTGCTGGGGCACACATTTCATTGCGGGGCATATGCATATGATCTAGTCTTTCTGTTCTGTTCTGTTCCCTTTGAAACCCTACATTTCAGCAGGATAACGCACGACCCCATGTTGCAGGTGCTGTACGGGTCTTTCTCGAAAAAGAAAATTTTCGACTGCTGCCATTGCCAGCACATTTTCCAGTTCTATCACGATGTACAAGTCTGGGGCGATGAACATTGGTAGAGGCCTCTAGGAGGGCAGTACAGCGTTCCTGCAGTTGATGGACGTGATTAAATGACTGGGCATTCTTGTTAACCGTTATGACCGCTACACAGCTGCTATTAATTACAGGCATACTTAACGGATTTGAGGAGGTACCTGTTAAGAGCTTTGGATATGGCCCACCGAGTCATCTTCCTCAACACCCACATGACGTCGACAATATCGCACCTGCCCCACATTCTTCTGACGGTGGCTGTAATGGCTAAACACTACTTCCTGCATTTGGTTATTTCATCAGCACTGAATGTATCCTCAAGATACGGTATGACACTCTCCGCACATGCGACAGTGGCTTGGGGCTTGATAACGTCCATATAAAGGCAGCAGCACTGTATGTAGCAAAATGGTTAAGCTGTATTTGCATTGCTCCAATAATGTCACTAGTCTCCTGGCTAAAGCACCGACCCTGCGTCCTGCTTAATGTCCACTGTCGTTGCACACATCACACCATCTCTTTGATATATCAAAATCTGTTTACTTTAATATAGCTATGTGTGTGTGCTGACTTCCCAGCACCATAGCACCAACAACGGTGACGGAAATACAATGATGAGCCAAAGACGTTAGGACCACTTCAAAACGTGAGGTTGTGTGCTACCGGGTGGCGCTGAAGGCACATGATGCGGGGAGAGAGGTGTGAGTGGAGCATTGCGAATAGGGAATCATTCTAGCGACGATAAGCGAGAAAAATTCGGAAATCCGCTGACTTAAGCGACTTTGACAAAAGCAAGATTGTTGTGGTCCAGTATCTGGGAGCGAGCATCTCGGCAACGACTAAGGTGATGTGTTGCTTGCGTGGTACTGTCGTGGGCATCCATGGAAAGTTTTTGAAGCGTGCCGAAACCACAAGTAGGTGGAAAAGTTCGACGTCCCGACTTCCACACCCCAACACAGAACATACGGATCGTAGGCTTGTCCGCTCTCTAAAGCGGGATAGCGCATAGTGTTGAAATTGGTGCTCTGCAGCAGAGGGCCCCTGCGTGTTCTCACTTTGACCCAACAACGTCGTCAGTTATGAATACAGTGGGCATAGGGTCATCGAGATTGGACCACGGATCAATGGAATGGTGTCGCCATGTCGGGTGAATCACATTTATTGTCAAGCCAGGTCGAAGATCGTATCCAGGTACGCCGTCATCCACGCGAACGGCTGCTGGAAACATGAAACACGCCACAGATGCGAGGCAGTGGCAGCAGTATTATGTTGTGTGGGACATTCAGCTGGGCTTCCGTAGGACCTGTGGTAGTAGAACGAAGGCATCATGACAGCTGTGGTGAACACTTTTAGGGACCGCCTGTAACCCCTTATGCTTGATGTGTTCCTCAACGGCGAACACATCTTCCAGCACTATAATTGTCCGTGATTTTATGCTGCAATGGTTTGAGGAGCATGATAGTGAGCTCACGTTGATGTCTTGGCCACCAAATTCAGCTTTCTGAGTCCTATGAAGCCCAATGGAGACTCTATCGGGGGCCAGGTCCTCGCACACAAACCAACCGCTCGTAAATTGCGGGAAGTGTGTGACCTCTGTGTAGGCATCTGGTGCTACAAACCACTGGAAACCTATTGAGTACTCATCTAATCCACGGCACGCAAAATCACTGTTGAGTTGCTTCTAGAAGTTGACCAACATTCTTTCAAGTAGGCGGTCATAACGTTTTGGCTCATCAGTGTATATCATCCAGTGAGGAACCATACCTGGAATGTAATTGAGAGCCGCTGTCCCAATGCTCGATGGCCCGTGGTTCAAAAATGGCTCTGAGCACTATGGGACTCAACTGCTGAGGTCATTAGTCCCCTAGAACTTAGAACTACTTAAACCTAACTAACCTAAGGACATCACACACATCCATGCCCTAGGCAGGATTCGAACCTGCGACCGTAGCGGTCTTGCGGTTCCAGACTGCAGCGCCTTTAACCGCACGGCCACTTGGGCCGGATGGCCCGTGGTATGGTGCACCTTGCGCTATGGCTATTTTGGTAAGGTGGTGCGTGGCTCCTGGAACCCTGTCTTTAAAGATAGTTTGGACTGCAAAATATCGATATGGTTCGCCCCTGCCTCTGCACGTAGTGTCTCCTGATGGATACGGGCGAACATCGCCAAGTGTGTGGACCCTCAGAAGACGTGCGGTTGCTCTTACAGAGGATCCTCGCCTTTTGTCTTCAAACTGCGCCACGGACGATCGAGCTACAAATACTGCTCTGGCCGGTCGATACGTATTTTCGATCTATGAAGGCCCATGCTCTGACGTGGATCAAAGGGCTACCAATTTACTATCTTTATACAGGGTGGTCCCGAATTCATGGTACAAACTTTAATGGTAGGTACAGGACATTGTAACAAGGATTTATTGTATAGGAATGTATAGTCGCAGGTGACGCGGTGAGGCGTAAACAGGGGAAAGAGAAATGGAGTGATCGGTTGGTGTCACTGCCGGTAGAGGGCAGTAGATGAACATGATGTATCGCAGTAGGGACAAGCGCCATTCACAATTGTGCTGCCGTAGACGATGGGTGACTTTACGTATGCAGAAAAAGCAGACATGCATTACATGTACGGCCGTGCAAATGGTAACGCCAGAGCTGCGTTACGAATGTATCGCGCGGAGTATCCTAATCGACGAATGCCGGATCATAGAATTTTTCAACGGTTACATCGTCAACTTTGTGAAACAGGTACGTTCGACGTCAACAGACATGACGCTGGTCGATTAAGAGCTGTACGCACTCCAAGACTGGAAGAACGCATCTTGAACATAGTGGCTGATAGACCCGAGTCAAGCACAAGAACTGTTGCGCGTGACGTACATGTGAGTCATCAGACTGTACGCAGAGTGTTAAATGAAAATCGCTTACACCCCTTCCATTTTCAAAAAGTACAAGCATTGAATCCGGCAGATTATCCTCTTCGCGTGAACTTCTGCCAGTGGTTGTTGCAGCAATGTGCGTTGCAGCCGGATTTCGTAGGTCATGTGCTATTTACAGATGAAGCGACATTTTCACGCGAGGGTGTCTTTAATGCGCACAATTCCCATGTGTGGGCAACAGATAATCCACATGCAACGCGTCCACATGCGTATCAACAACGTTTCGGTATTAATGTGTGGGCTGGTATTGTGAACGACTTTTTGATTGGGCCATACTTACTACCCACGCGACTCTGTGGCGA
The DNA here is from genome assembly GCF_021461385.2 of Schistocerca piceifrons. Taxonomy (NCBI): domain Eukaryota; kingdom Metazoa; phylum Arthropoda; class Insecta; order Orthoptera; family Acrididae; genus Schistocerca; species Schistocerca piceifrons. The sequence goes on from NC_060139.1 coordinate 846,620,705, forward strand.
AAGCTATCTTATTTTTCTGCAAGAAGTGTTACCAGAACTGCTGCAAGATGTTCCGCTCGCCATTCGTAACCGCATGTGGTTTCAGCACGATGGAGCGCCAGCACACTTCAGCACTGCTGTACGGAATTACCTGAATGCCACGTTTGGTGCTAGATGGATTGGGCGTGATGGACCAGTCCCTTGGCCACCCCGATCTCCTGATTTCTCTTGCCTCGATTACTTTTTATGGGGACATCTTAAGAGTCTTGTTTATGAGACTCCAGTTGACTCAGATGAGGATCTCGTTGCTCGCATATCTGTAGCTGCTGCAGGTGTGCGTGAAATACCAGGCATCTTTGAACGTGTACGCCAATCGCTGCACCGACGCTGTCAAGCATGTATCGCTCATGGTGGACGCAATTTTGAACACTTACTGTAAACATGACACTTGTCAACAACGATTTCAAAAAAACTTTCGTTTTCCTTTCGGCCGTTATTTCCCCTGTTTACGCCTCACCGCGTCACCTGGGACTATACATTCCTATACAATATATCCTTGTTACAATGTCCTGCACCTACCATTAAAGTTTGTACCATGAATTCGGGACCACCCTGTAGAGTGTGTGCTCTACTATTAGGCATTTTTACAGTACTGTCATTGCTCTTTGATGAAACTATCACGTTACAGTCAGCTATCCGCCAATTATTAGAACAGTGTTTTCACGGACCCCCCCCCCACCCTCCCCTCCCTTCCAGTTGGGGCATACTGCTCTTTTTACAGAACCTGACGTGGAACGTAGAATTACGAATATACTCCCTGAGAAGACGCGCCAGTCCGCGAGCCAGTCCTTAGCCATAATCCACTACTAGTTTATTCTTTCCATTTCACTATGTTTCCCGAAAGTGTTTTGCTTTTGCTTGAGGGGCTCTTCCATTTTTTGTACACATCTAAAGCAAATAAACAATTACTTTGTATTAAAATAAAATTAATGTAAGTCATTCAAAAATGGGTGCGCTTGGAGAGCTGTACCAGCGAGCTTCAAGGACTGCAGAACGTTTAGACGTCCTGTGAACAGCAGATTGTCCTTGTTGCTTGGTCGCGTAACTGATACGAAACATCAATGTTGCCTCGCTGGCCGTACAATTTTGACTATAGTGGCACAATTTAAGGGTGTGGTTTCGGTGGCGGCTGTTACATCTGTTCATTATGTTATTGTCTTTTTAGGCTTTTCTAAGACATTTGATGGCGTTAGTCTCGCCTATTGGAGATTGTTGGCATACCGCTCCTGCATGTGTCGTTCTTACAAGAACGCTGCAGCGTCAGTGGTTGTCAATGGATGGCTGACGTTGCCGGTTGTTATCTGTGAGGAAGTGCCTGAGGGCAGTCCACTCTTTACGTCTTGTTTGTCTTTTGAACCGTTGTTGTGGCAAGTATCTGATCGGCTGTCATGTTGCAAAACTCTTCTGGCGGGAACCTCACAGTGAGGGCGTAAACCAACGACGTGGTGGTCTTCCTTCGTCGAAGAGAGGAAGTCTCCTTGTTATAAATAATTAATAAATTCAGCAAATAAGTACAGAGTAATAATTCGTATTTCAGATGCGCGCTTAAATGATGACAAGCGAAAATTCCTCATCCTACTCGGCACTGAGTACGTTGTCCATTCTTGGGCACATTTTGTGAATCGGCATACATCTTTGGGATTTGTCGTTGGTAGTTGCACGCTGAATAACGCGGTTCGGAAATGGAAATATTACTGACATCAAGGGTGCCGTACTGGAATATGAACGACGCTCACTTATCATTTTGCAGAAAAACGAATATTTTGTGTATGTGGTATTATATCGCAGAGATCTCTCCCCTTCCCAAAACGGTAGCAAAAAAGTTGTGTAACTGTCTGACCGATTTATATGGAAAGATCATATCTTTACAAGATTCTGGCGAAGCCGCGCACGTAATGAGGCTTGGCTTTCTCAGAAATCACATGTATTGTACCGGGTGATCGAAAAATCGGTATAAATTTGAAAACTCAACAAACCACGGAATAATGTAGATAGAGAGGTAAAAACTCACACACATGCTTGGAATGACATGAGGCTTTATTAGAACGAAAAAAAAGTATTGCTAGACGCGTGAAAGATCTCTTGCGCGAGTCGTTTGGTGATGATCGTGTGCTCAGCCACCACTTTCGTCGTGCTTTGCCTCCCAGGTCCCCAGACCTCAGTCCGTGCGATTATTGGCTTTGGGGTTACCTGAAGTCGCAATGCTGAAGGACAACAACCGACGCCAATGCCTCACCATATTTCCGGACATGCTTTACAGTGCTGTTCACAACATCATTCCTCGACTACAGCTATTGTTGAGGAATGATGGTGGACATACTGAGCATTTCCTGTAAAGAACATCATCTTTGCTTTGTCTTACATTGTTATGCGAATTATTGCTATTCTGATCAGATGGAGCGCCATCTGTCCGACATTTTTTGACCTTTTGTATTTTTTTTTTTTTGTTCTAATAAAACCTCATGTCATTCCAAGCATGCGTGTCAATATGTACCTCTCTATCTACATTATTCCGTGATTTATTCAGTTTTCAAATTTATACTGACTTTTTGATCACCCGGTAGGTCTGAAGTATGATACTGATTGTTACCCGGGCCCAGTATGGGGGCGGAGGCTGCAGATCTGACTACTACGCTGGCTGCGCTGGAACTTGCGTTGTTCCAAAACTGACATTTTCTACGAAGAAGCGTTTACGAAGTTCCGTTGAAAGTGGGTATGTCTAACTGCAGGGAGCATCTGTATATCCGAGAGCCGGAGAAGGAGCAGTTCGAGTGGGATGGTTTCCGGCGCCCCTTCGATGGCCGCCTCTGCATCTGCACCTTTACCCTTATGCTGGTCGTCTGGGCCGTCCTCAGGGTGCACCGAAGATATACGGAAACTGGCAGAAACCCTCTGGACGGGGGACGAGTCTACAGCGACTTCCTGCACGTCATCGGAATATTCTGCATGCAAGGTACGCCACTGTTCCTCGTTTACCTTAGCGACAGTCTAAAGTATCACAAAACCGTCCTGCAGACATGTCAGAGGTTCTAATAAACTCTTCTGTCTGATGTAAGGTTACAATTCGCACGGTTTTGTGTGATCGTGTACCAGAGACCAGGACGATTGTGGAGAAGAAAAAAAACATTCGGCTGTATACTGAGTAGGCCACTGATCTCGACACTATACTTGTAACCCGACTGTAGTTCAAATGGTTCAAATGGCTCTGAACACTATGAGACTTAACATCTGAGGTCATCATAACTTAGAACCACTTAAACCTAACTAACCTAAGGACGTCACACACATCCATGCCGAGGAAGGATTCGAACCTGCGACCGTAGCGGTCTCGCGGTTCCGGACTGAAGCCGCTAGAACCGCTCGGCCACAACAGCAGGCCCGACTGTAGTACACTCCTGGAAATTGAAATAAGAACACCGTGAATTCATTGTCCCAGGAAGGGGAAACTTTATTGACACATTCCTGGGGTCAGATACATCACATGATCACACTGACAGAACCACAGGCACATAGACACAGGCAACAGAGCATGCACAGTGTCGGCACTAGTACAGTGTACATCCACCTTTCGCAGCAATGCAGGCTGCTATTCTCCCATGGAGACGATCGTAGAGATGCTGGATGTAGTCCTGTGGAACGGCTTGCCATGCCATTTCCACCTGGCGCCTCAGTTGGACCAGCGTTCGTGCTGGACGTGCAGACCGCGTGAGACGACGCTTCATCCAGTCCCAAACATGCTCAATGGGGGACAGATCCGGAGATCTTGCTGGCCAGGGTAGTTGACTTACACCTTCTAGAGCACGTTGGGTGGCACGGGATACATGCGGACGTGCATTGTCCTGTTGGAACAGCAAGTTACCTTGCCGGTCTAGGAATGGTAGAACGATGGGTTCGATGACGGTTTGGATGTACCGTGCACTAATCAGTGTCCCCTCGACGATCACCAGTGGTGTACGGCCAGTGTAAGAGATCGCTCCCCACACCATGATGCCGGGTGTTGGCCCTGTGTGCCTCGGTCGTATGCAGTCCTGATTGTGGCGCTCACCTGCACGGCGCCAAACACGCATACGACCATCATTGGCACCAAGGCAGAAGCGACTCTCATCGCTGAAGACGACACGTCTCCATTCGTTCCTCCATTCACGCCTGTCGCGACACCACTGGAGGCAGGCTGCACGATGTTGGGGCGTGAGCGGAAGACGGCCTAACGGTGTGCGGGACCGTAGCCCAGCTTCATGGAGACGGTTGCGAATGGTCCTCGCCGATACCCCAGGAGCAACAGTGTCCCTAATTTGCTGGGAAGTGGCGGTGCGGTCCCCTACGGCACTGCGTAGGATCCTACGGTCTTGACGTGCATCCGTGCGTCGCTGCGGTCCGGTCCCAGGTCGACGGGCACGTGCACCTTCCGCCGACCACTGGCGACAACATCGATGTACTGTGGAGACCTCACGTCCCACGTGTTGAGCAATTCGGCGGTACGTCCACCCGGCCTCCCGCATGCCCACTATACGCCCTCGCTCAAAGTCCGTCAACTGCACATACGGTTCACGTCCACGCTGTCGCGGCATGCTACCAGTGTTAAAGACTGCGATGGCGCTCCGTATGCCACGACAAACTGGCTGACACTGACGGCGGCGGTGCACAAATGCTGCGCAGCTAGCGCCATTCGACGGCCAACACCGCGGTTTCTGGTGTGTCCGCTGTGCCGTGCGTGTGATCATTGCTTGTACAGCCCTCTCGCAGTGTCCGGAGCAAGTATGGTGGGTCTGACACACCGGTGTCAATGTGTTCTTTTTTCCATTTCCAGGAGTGTATTAGCTGTGTACGCAAAGGCACTAATTTCAGGCTGGTACATCAAACGCCCTTTGAATACTGGATTTGGCCAGATAGGATCCAGTAAACGTTAACAAAAACTGGGCGGTTGTTGCGCTCATTATTGTCAATGTGAGATTTTAACATACAGATTTTTCCAGCACAAATTCTCACGCTGCAGTGGAGAGTGTGCTGGTTGATGCTTCCTGACACACTAAAACTGTGACCCGGACCGTGATTCGAACCTGGAACTATTGCCTTTTGTGGACAAGTGATTACCGACTGAGCTGTATAAGTACGACACAGGTCCCTCTTCACATCTTTACCTCCGCCAGAACTGCTTAGCGTTCCAAAGGATTGGAAAAGGGCACAGGTCATCCCCGTTTTCAAGAAGCGACGTCGAACAGATGTGCAGAACTATAGACCTATATCTCTAACGTCGATCAGATGTAGAATTTTGGAACACGTATTATGTTCGAGTATAATTACTTTTCTGGAGACTAGAAATGTACTCTGAAAACGGTCGTGTGACACCCAGCTCGCGCTGTTCGTCCACGAGTCTCAGAGGGGCATAGACACGGGTTCACAGGTAGATGCCGTGTTTCTTGACTTCCGCAAGGCGTTCGATACAGTTCCCCACAGTCGTTTAATGAACAAAGTAAGAGCATAACGTGTATCCACAGGACATGTGGCCTGTAATTGAAGAAGTGTCATGATGATCTCTCCATTGGCAAAAGATTCCGGAATAGTCCCCCATTCGGATCTCCGGGAGGGGACTGCCAAGGGCGAGGTCACCATCAGAAAAAGATTGAATAATCAACGAAAGGATAACGTTCTACGAGTCGGGGTATGGAATGTCAGAAGCTTGAACGTGGTAGGGAAACTAGAAAATCTGAAAAAGGAAATGCAAAGGCTCAATTTAGATATAGTAGGGGTCAGTGAAGTGAAGTGGAAGGAAGACAAGGATTTCTGGCCAGATGAGTATCGGGTAATATCAACAGCAGCAGGAAATGGTATAACAGGTGTAGGATTCGTTATGAATAGGAAGGTAGAGCAGAGGGTGTGTTACTGTGAACAGTTCAGTGACCGGGTTGTTCTAAACAGAATTGACAGCAGACCAACACCGACAACGATAGTTCAGGTATACATGCCGACGTCGCAAGCTGAAGATGAACAGATAGAGAAAGTGTATGAGGATATTGAAAGGGTAATGCAGTATGTAAAGGGGGACAAAAATCTAATAGTCATGGACGACTGGAATGCAGTTGTACGGGAAGGAGTAGAAGAAAAGGTTACAGGAGACAAGGAATGAAAGAGGAGAAAGACTAACTGAGTTCTGTAACAAGTTTCAGCTAGTAATAGCGAATACCCTGTTCAAGAATCACAAGAGGAGGAGGTATATTTGGAAAAGTATACGGGAAGATTTCAATTAGATTACATCATGGTCAGACAGAGATTCCGAAATCAGATACTGGACTGTAAGGCGTACCCAGGAGCACATATAGATTCGGATCACAATATAGTAGTGATGAAGAGTAGGCTGAAGTTCAAGACATTAGTCAGGAAGAATCAATACGCAAAGAAGTGGGATACGGAAGTACTAAGGAATGACGAGATACGTTTGAAGTTCTCTAACGCTATAGATACAGCAATAAGGAATAGCGCAGTAGGCAGTACAGTTGAAGAGGAATGGACGTCTCTAAAAAGGGCCATCACAGAAGTTGGGAAGGAAAACATAGGTACAAAGAAGGTAGCTGCGAAGAAGCCATGGGTAACAGAAGAAATGCTTCAGTTGATTGATGAAAGGAGGAAGCACAAACATATTCCGGGAAAATCAGGAATACAGGAATACAAGTCGCTGAGGAATGAAATAAATAGGAAGTGCAGGGAAGCTAAGACGAAATGGCTGCAGGAAAAACGTGAAGACATCGAAAAAGATATGATTGTCGGAAGGACAGACTCAGCATACAGGAAAATCAAAACAACCTTTGGTGACATTAAAAGCAACGGTGGGAACATTAAGAGTGCAACGGGAATTCCACTGTTAAATGCAGAGGAGAGAGCAGATAGGTGGAAAGAATACATTGAAAGCCTCTATGAGGGTGAAGATTTGTCTGATGTGATAGAAGAAGAAACAGGAGTCGATTTAGAAGAGATAGGGGATCCAGTATTAGAATCGGAATTTAAAAGAGCTTTGGAGGACTTACGGTCAAATAAGGCAGAAGGGATAGATAACATTCCATCAGAATTTCTAAAATCATTGGGGGAAGTGACAACAAAACGACTATTCACGTTGGTGTGTAGAATATATGAGTCTGGCGACATACCATCTGACTTTCGGAAAAGCATCATCCACACAATTCCGAAGACGGCAAGAGCTGACAAGTGCGAGAATTATCGCACAATCAGCTTAACAGCTCATGCATCGAAGCTGCTTACAAGAATAATATACAGAAGAATGAAAAATAAAATTGAGAATGCGCTAGGTGACGATCAGTTTGGCTTTAGGAAAAGTAAAGGGACGAGAGAGACAATTCTGACGTTACGGTTAATAATGGAAGCAAAGCTGAAGAAAAATCAAAACACTTTCATAGGATTTGTCGACCTGGAAAAAGCGTTCAACATTATAAAATGGTGCAAGCTGTTCGAGATTCTGAAAAAAGTAGGGGTAAGCTATAGGGAGAGACGGGTCATATACAATATGTACAACAACCAAGAGGGAATGATAAGAGTGGACGATCAAGAACGAAGTGCTCGTATTAAGATGGGTGTAAGACAAGGCTGTAGCATTTCGCCCCTACTCTTCAATCTGTACATCGAGGAATCAATGATGGAAATAAAAGAAAGGTTCAGGAGTGGAATTAAAATACAAGGTGAAAGGATATCAATGATACGATTCGCTGATGACATTGCTATCCTGAGTGAAAGTGAAGAAGAATTAAATGATCTGCTGAACGGAATGAACAGTCTAATGAGTACACAGTATGGTTTGAGAGTAAACCGGAGAAAGATGAAGGTAATGAGAAGTAGTAGAAATGAGAACAGCGAGAAACTTAACATCAGGATTGATGGTCACGAAGTCAATGAAGTTAAGGAATTCTGCTACCTAGGCAGTAAAATAACCAATGACGGACGGAGCAAGGAGGACACCAAAAGCAGACTCGCTATGGCAAAAAAGGCATTTCTGGCCAAGAGAAGTCTACTAATATCAAATACCGGCCTTAATTTGAGGAAGAAATTTCTGAGGATGTACGTCTGGAGTACAGCATTGTATGGTAGTGAAACATGGGCTGTGGGAAAACCGGAACAGAAGAGAATCGAAGCATTTGGGATGTGGTGCTATAGACGAATGTTGAAAATTAGGTGGACTGATAAGGTAAGGAATGCAGAGGTTCTACACAGAATCGGAGAGGAAAGGAATACTTGGAAAACACTGACAAGGAGAAGGGACAGGATGGTAGGACATCTGCTAACACATGAGGGAATGACCTCCATGGTACTAGAGGGAGCTGTAGAGGGCAAAAACTGTAGAGGAAGACAGAGATTGGAATACGTCAAGCAATTAATTGAGGACGTAGGTTGCAAGTGCTACTCTGAGATGAAGAGGTTAGCACAGGAAAGGAATTCGTGGCGGGCCGCATCAAACCAGTCAGTAGACTGATGACAAAAAAAAAAAAAAAAAAAAAAGAGAGAGCATATGGACTATCAGACCAATTGTGTGATTGGATTGAAGAGTTCCAGGATAACAGAACGCAGCATGTCATTCTCAATGGAGAGAAGTCTTCCGAAGTAAGATTGATTTCAGGTGTGCTGCAGGGGAGTGTCATAGGACCATTGCTATTCACAATATACATAAATGACCTTGTGGGTAGCATCGGAAGTTCACTGAGGCTTTTTGCAGATGATGCTGTGGTGTATCGAGAGGTTGTACCAGTGGAAAATTGTACTGAAATGCAGGAGGGTCTACAGCGAATTGACGCATGGTGCAGGGAATGGGAATTGAATCTCAATGTAGACAAGTGTAATGTGCTGCGAATACATAGGAAGATGGATCCCTTATCATTTAGCAACAAAATAGCAGGTCAACAACTGGAAGCAGTTAATTCCATAAATTATCTGGGAGTACGCATTAGGAGTGATTTAAAATGGAATGATCATATAAAGTTGATCGTCGGTAAAGCAGATGCCAGACTGAGATTCATTGGAAGAATCCTAAGGAAATGCAATCCGAAAACAAAGGAAGTAGGTTACAGTACGCTTGTTCGCCCACTGCTTGAATACTGCTCAGCAGTGTGGGATCCGTACCAGATAGGGTTGCTAGAAGAGATAGAGAAGATCCAGCAGAGAGCAGCGCGCTTCGTTACAGGATCATTTAGTAATCGCAAAAGCGTTACGGAGATGATAGATAAACTCCAGTGGAAGACTTTACAAGAGAGATGCTCAGTAGCTCGGCACGGGCTTACGTTGAAGTTTCGAGAACATACCTTCACCGAGGAGTCAAGCAGTATATTTCTCCCTCCTACGTATATCTCGCGAAGAGACCATGAGGATAAAATCAGAGAGATTAGAGCCCACGCAGAAGTATACCGACAATCCTTCTTTCCACGAACAATACGAGACTGGAATAGAAGGCAGAACCGATAGAGGTACTCAGGGTACCCTCCGTCACACACCGTCAGGTGGCTTGCGGAGTATGGATGTAGATGTAGATGTACCTACTCCTTCTCATTCGAACTTGCGAAAGGCAGTGTTCTGGGTTAGAGTTCCGTTCCGAAACACAATTTTGAGCCGCCAGGAAGCTTCAAAACGGCTCAGTTCTCCGCTGCAGAGTGAGAGCCCCCCGGAAAGGACTTTTACATTAGTTTTGATATTTTTCTAGGCACTAAACTCTACGGGACCTAACGACATGGCACAGACAATCGATTCAGTCCAATGAAATTAATACCAATGCCTGAACTCGGATGTTGCGTAAAAAATTAGAAGGATTTTATAAATGAGTGCTTCAGTAAAACGAATTGTTGTGAAATACTTAATGCATACTCAAGAACTTACTTGCTTTGGAAGAAAGGTCTGGGCCATAAGATCGAACATCATTGGTAACGTTCATACATGTCAACATAATTTATTGAACTCACAATTATTACAATTAAAACAGATTACGTTAATTAAGAAAAGAAGACGCAAATATTGAATTTTGAGACTTTGGAAATATTTGAAAACCAAGTCAAATTAATAAAATTCAACAATTAAGTACAGTGTGTTAATTGAGAGAAAACTTTCATCATTTAAATACACTCCTGGAAATTGAAATAAGAACACCGTGAATTCATTGTCCCAGGAAGGGGAAACTTTATTGACACATTCCTGGGGTCAGATACATCACATGATCACACTGACAGAACCACAGGCACATAGACACAGGCAACAGAGCATGCACAGTGTCGGCACTAGTACAGTGTACATCCACCTTTCGCAGCAATGCAGGCTGCTATTCTCCCATGGAGACGATCGTAGAGATGCTGGATGTAGTCCTGTGGAACGGCTTGCCATGCCATTTCCACCTGGCGCCTCAGTTGGACCAGCGTTCGTGCTGGACGTGCAGACCGCGTGAGACGACGCTTCATCCAGTCCCAAACATGCTCAATGGGGGACAGATCCGGAGATCTTGCTGGCCAGGGTAGTTGACTTACACCTTCTAGAGCACGTTGGGTGGCACGGGATACATGCGGACGTGCATTGTCCTGTTGGAACAGCAAGTTCCCTTGCCGGTCTAGGAATGGTAGAACGATGGGTTCGATGACGGTTTGGATGTACCGTGCACTAATCAGTGTCCCCTCGACGATCACCAGTGGTGTACGGCCAGTGTAAGAGATCGCTCCCCACACCATGATGCCGGGTGTTGGCTCTGTGTGCCTCGGTCGTATGCAGTCCTGATTGTGGCGCTCACCTGCACGGCGCCAAACACGCATACGACCATCATTGGCACCAAGGCAGAAGCGACTCTCATCGCTGAAGACGACACGTCTCCATTCGTCCCTCCATTCACGCCTGTCGCGACACCACGGGAGGCGGGCTGCACGATGTTGGGGCGTGAGCGGAAGACGGCCTAACGGTGTGCGGGACCGTAGCCCAGCTTCATGGAGACGGTTGCGAATGGTCCTCGCCGATACCCCAGGAGCAACAGTGTCCCTAATTTGCTGGGAAGTGGCGGTGCGGTCCCCTACGGCACTGCGTAGGATCCTACGGTCTTGGCGTGCATCTGTGCGTCGCTGCGGTCCGGTCCCAGGTCGACGGGCACGTGCACCTTCCGCCGACCACTGGCGACAACATCGATGTACTGTGGAGACTTCACGCCCCACGTGTTGAGCAATTCGGCGGTACGTCCACCCGGCCTCCCGCATGCCCACTATACGCCCTCGCTCAAAGTCCGTCAACTGCACATTCGGTTCACGTCCACGCTGTCGCGGCATGCTACCAGTGTTAAAGACTGCGATGGAGCTCCGTATGCCACGGCAAACTGGCTGACACTGACGGCGGCGGTGCACAAATGCTGCGCAGCTAGCGCCATTCGACGGCCAACACCGCGGTTCCTGGTGTGTCCGCTGTGCCGTGCGTGTGATCATTGCTTGTACAGGCCTCTCGCAGTGTCCGGAGCAAGTATGGTGGGTCTGACACACCGGTGTCAATGTGTTCTTTTTTCCATTTCCAGGAGTGTATTTAACCAAGCCTAAAATCCTGATAAAATTAATCAATAGGAAAGGGGCTTTAATAATTTCAGGGGGAAGCTTTCTCTGCCGCACAATTGTGATGTGTGGCTTCAGTTTCACAAGCGTGTGAGAATCAAGAGGAGCAATGTCACCCCGACGTCACAGATTTCCATCCCCTCCCCCTCCCTCCCCTCGACGGCAACCCAAAAAAAGGCTTTGGGACGGCTTACATTTAAGTAAGAATTCTGCTGCAAAGGGAGGGGACAATGCAGACGCTAAGAAACCCAACTTAGCAAACACTGACCAAGCGGAACACAGTAAAGAATACACCCAAAACAGCAGCTTAAGCTCCCCGTCTGAACAGAAAAGGAATAAGGTGCTGCCTCACGATACCGAAGATAAATTACATGACAATATGCTTTCATCGTGTAACAGAGGCGAATTTACAGAGCCACTATGAAACCCATATTTGCAGAATACCTCTTCACGTAAAAAATGCCGCTTGGGACGAAACACACTTCAGTAAAAATTATAACCCATCACACATTTTGATTTTTAAAATAGTCTTAAAAAGCCAAGACACATTGTAATTAGACTAAATAGTGCAGACACTTAAGTGAGAGCCTGAGCGGAGCACCTGGTTAACAGTCAGTGTCTTAAGGAAAAAAATTCAAATAGATAAAGATACGGCCAGTGAGAGGGATTAACTGCCACCGATTCCACTCCAAAAGGTAACGAACTTGCCGGCACTCCAACATCAGAGGTTCTCCAAACAATTTTGCATTATTAAGCGGCCTAAAAATCACCAAGTACTTAAAAACCTGATGACCATTTAATAAGTCCTGTGGCGATGGTCGGACACACAGATGTCAGCATAGACACGAGCGGTTGCCGTGGAGGTCACCGATCAAGAAAAGAGGCACAGTTGACAGCAAGAGGACCGCGGAATAAAACGACTGAAAATACGCTGGCCAGTAATCCGAGCCCCGATGAGGAACTTCTCCTCGCATGCACTACACGCCACTATCGGCGCCTCATAAGTCGACCCAGCAGCTCCGGCCCGTGTGCCTCGAAGCCCTGCTAACCACACATTGAACGTCACTACTCGACCTGGCAGCCCGACCACACCCCCGCCTTCCTAGGCAAAGATGGAATTTAAAAACATGGGGCGACTATCTCTCGTGAGCAGACTGATCACTTTTCCCCCCACTATTTGTACGCTCCTAGTCAGTTAGTTACGTATTTCATACATCATTTGAACGATTCTTTTATTGAAATGGTGTAGGACGAGTCAGTTTACGGGTTATGTATACCTGTTTAGTGTTAATATTAATGACCACATTATTTGTAGTACTGTTCATGCAACGACACTTAAAACTAGGTTTTTGTTTTCAGAAATTCTTGTATTCTGTATAGGGAGTTGTCCAGGAGATTAATTTCAGCAGTGAATATATGTAATGCAATGGTGCAGTTGAGATGCATAACTCATCGAAGAGATACCTACATGACGCCTGATTATGAACACAACAAGTTCTTAATCCTCCCTTTTGCACAATTGACACTATCTTTCTAAGAGATGACTTACCTCAGAAAATTATTGCTCAGTGGAAAATGCTAAATATATGATGAGGTTGATCCGCTTGTTACCAAGACCAGCAATTAAACGAAAAGCAAAAGTAGCTGACATTAATTACTGCAGATGCTCAATAATATGTTTCTTTCAATTCAATTATTCAACAATATGTACACCCAAAAATTTGGAGCAAGCTACCCTATTTACTGACTCTTTCTCATTTCCTACATCGTTGACATGACTGTATTTCTTGCACAGAATTGAGGATAGCGTATTGTTTCAAAATTGAGGAAAGGTCCACTTTCTGAGAAACAACAGTTCTTTGAAAAACATGGTTAGGGATCTGGCCTGTCGCTTTCTCTGTAATGGGATTATTTATAACACTAGTATTGTGTTGCAAAAAGTGCCAATGCTGCTTGTTGAATGTTACGTGGAAGGTTATTCACATATATAAGGAATAGTAGGGAACCAAAAACCGAGACATATGAGGATCCCTTTGTGATTTCTCCCCAGTTACTACAATTTTCTACCTTTCCAACATTGTTCAAATTATTCAGCACAACGTTTAGCGGTCTGTTTTTTAACTATGATTCAGACTATTTGTGTGTAAAGCCATCAGTCCGTAAAGCTTAAATTTTTCTAAGAGTGTGAGATGATCTACACAGTCAAACGCCTTGGAAAGCACACAACTAATACCAACTGGCGAAACCTTATTATTTAAAGCTTGTAGTATTTGGTCTATAATTGGTATTCCCAGTCAAGCAAACCTCCGGGAATGCAAATTGTGATACGCTATGCAAATTGTTTCTCCTTAAATGGGAAACTATCTAGAGTACAACACTTCTTCGAATATTTTGGAGAAATAAGACTGTAACGAAACTGGACGATAATTATTTAAGTCTTTCTGATCACCTTTCTGACTAAACGGTTTAAGAACTGCATATTCTAATCTGTCTGGAAAAGTCCTCTTCTTTGCTTATGCAACACAGAGGACATTACAACAACTTTTCAGGATTCTGTTTGAAATTCCATCAGCATCATATGAACTCTCGTTTTTTATAATTCTTATAATTCTGTTAATTTCAGTGAAGAATGTCAGTGTTACCTCTAGTTGCTTTAAGTTTTGTGGAATGGTATTTTTAATATATTCTCTTACTTCTTCTACTGAACCATTTAATCTCATTTTTGGTGACACATTTAGGCGGTGATGTTACAAGTACTCACACCTCGTGAATATGCAGTTTCAACTATGTTATTAAGTGTATTATTTAGTTTAACTGTTATATTATCTCGTTGACTGATTGGCTGTACTGTTTCCCATATACTTTTAATCGTATTATTTACATTATTTATTTCTGTCAGAACATTCATAAGTCTGCATAATTTAATGACTTTCCTTAAAATACTAATTTTTGTAGTGTGCAAGTAATGTCAGATCTTGACTTATTCTCACATGCATAAATTTCCCTCTTACATAAAATTTAAATTACCTTAGTTATCCCTGATTTACTTTTTTTGCAAATGGATTTAATAGATAACGTTTTAGGAACACAGCTTCCTGATGTTGACGCAAATACACTATGAAGTAAATTGATTTTGACATTAGGGTCTCCTTCTCTATGTGCCTCATCCCATACCACCTCATTTAGCTTAACCTTAAAATACTGTATCCTGTTCACATTAATAAGGCCTCACTGCTTGGTATGAACCTCATGGTTGTAAGCTGCTGTATTGTTTAATTTTATTAATTAAGTATCATGATCATCCATTAACAAATGGATGCAAATTAATTGTTTCTGCGGGAACACTGCCTATAAATACGTTATCCATTAGGGCCTTGTTATATTGCCGCGCACCACTTGTGAAATCTATCTTGTGAATGAAAATACGTTGCATACGTTGGAAATCCATTTTCTGACCAACCGAAAGTGTTCTATAATGCAAACCAACGTATGTAATGGTGAAAATACGAACATCCTTGCGAATGTATTTCGTTAGAAGAAAATTCAGACGGACATTCCCCGTAAGCTGCCTTCTAACACAAATATGTAACGCAATCATTTTGGTTACATGTTTGTAATTGTGAATTATTGTTTTTCCTAGGGCACCTCACCAGGAAACCAGTGTATGATTTGTTTTGACGGAAGCATGAAAAACCGTCAGATGTTGAATTGTTCGAAACGGTAACGGTACTTTTTGAATAAAATAACCTAAAAGTAATTTGTCTCTGGTTTCTGTACATCATCAACAGTTTATTTCATATAAGAGCCATGGTCGTCAATCATGACTTTATCCGACAAATACACATGACTAAAAGAAATCTACAAAAGTGCGATTAAAATTCTGGGTGAAGGGATTTCAGTGATAAGATTGGCTATCCTCAGTGAAAATGAAGAAGAATTTTAGAATCTGTTGGATGTTATGCACAGAGTAATGAATGCAGAATAAGGGTTCAGAGTAAACTGCGAAAAGACAAAACTAATGCGACGTAGCAGAATTGAGAAAAGTGTGAAACTTAACATCAACAGTGGTGACCACGAAGTAAATGATGTTAAGGAATTCTTCTGTTTTGGAAGCAAAATAAGCCATGACGGACGAAGCAAGGAGGACATAAAAGTCCGACTAGCACAGGGGAAAGGGACATTCCTGTCCAAGAGAAGTCGACTGGTATCAAACATAGGCCTTAATTTGAAGAAGAAATTTCTGAGAATCTATGTTTGGAGCACAGAATTGTGTGATAGTGAACCACGGACAGTTGAAAAGCTTGAACAGAAGAGAATCAAAGCGTTTGAGGTGTGGCGCTACAGAACAATGTTGCAAATTAAGTACAGTGGTAAACCAAGGAATGACGAGGTTCTCCGCAGAAAGAAACATACGGAAAATACTGACAAGGAGAAGGGGCAGGACGACAGGACACATGTTACAGCATCGGACAATAACTTCCACGTTACTAGAGGGAGCTGCAGTGGGTAAGAACAGCAGGGTAAGACAGGTATTCGAAACAAGCAACAAATCAACAAATGATCGAAGAGTCCATGGGGATACTGCCGGTTCACAGTGTCCAACGAACAATATTTCGGCCATGAGCCATGTGGCCATCGTCAGGTGCGCTGACGAACTGAACTCCGACACAGCCGACTAATGTCCCCTGCCCCTGAGTCGCACCGTCCGCAGTCCGCACCCGCGACCGCAAGTCGGCGTCTGCGATAGCTTTGAGTAAGTTCCATGCCCGCCATGTTCACCAGATCGTTTTCTTTGTAGCCATTCTCCTTAGCTAAACTCAGTGTCGGATCCCATACATTGCTATCATTATAACCGTAATCCCGGTTGATGAGATCGTCCTCGGTGTGAATTTCTACGACCTGTCTAACGACGCTGTCCGAGTATTTGGAAGTCTGTGCCAAGATCCATGTACGTTTGTACTCCATGGCGCGATTCTCGAACAAACAGTGCTTTGCGACTGCTGACTTCTTGGGATACATCAGTCAAGTGTGCCTCTGGTGTTTTCGGGAACGATCTTCGAATGTACGCATTGTCCATCCAATATATGTCCTCCCACATTGACACGGAATCTGGTATACGCTGGCCTTGACGCTTCCAAAGAATGCTCGTATTTTATTGGGCTTCTTTATTGTGCGTCCGATTTTTCCCGGTAGTGCGCCAGTATACGGTATAAAGGCAGTGACTGCCGCGTCCTCGATGACTTCCTCCGTGACTTTTTCCGCCTGCACAAATGGTTCAAATGGCTCTAAGCACTGTGGGACTTAACATCTGAGGTCATCAGTCCCCTATACTTAGAACTAACCTAAGGACATCACACACATCCATGACCGAGGCAGGATTGGAGCTTGTGACCGTAGCAGCAGCGCAGTTCCGGACTGAACCGCCTAGAACCGCTCGGCCACAGCTGCCGGCCCGTCTGCACGGATTGTACTGTTGTGGTGGAGCGGAGAGCGCCCCTAAACTTCCATTCTGGGTATCAGTTTTTTTTTTTTTTTGGAGAACGGTTCTGAGTTGTTCCAGCTCCTGGGGCAGACTCTTTGCGTCTGAATTTGCGCGCGTCTTGTGTATCGGTGTTTTTAGTACTCCATTTCTCTGCGAAGGGTGGTGGCAGGTGTGTGTACGCAGATACAGGTCAGTCTGCGTTTTCTTCCGATACACGTCGTGACCCAAGGTGCCGCCAGCACTTCTCTTGACCATGACGTCCAGGAATGGTAATCTTCCTCGTGCTAAGTTCTCCATGGTGAATTTGATGTTGGGATGTGTGCAGATCAAATGTGTAAAGAAGTCAAGGTGTTCGCCTTTTACATGGGGCAACATAAACATTATCCACATAACGGAAAAAGCACGTGGGTTTCTATTTGGATGACACAAGAACTTCCTCCTCGAAGTACCCCATACACAAATTAGCGACCACAGGAGAGAGTGGGCTGCCCATTGCGACTCCTTTCGTTTTATCATAGTATCCTCCATTCGACAGAAAATACGTGGAGGTCAGGACATGTCTGAAAATATCGGTGGTCGTTTCGTCAAATTTCTGACCAATGAGTGACTCTCGTAATGTACCCTGGTGAATAACGAAAAGACATCAAAACTCACCAGGCTAAGTTTTTCATCCCGAAATTTTTGAGATGTTTTACAAAATCCACAGAACTGCTGATATCATGAGACCGTTTACCCACATAAGGGCTTAACATTTCTGTGAAGTATTTTGGCAGCCAATACGTAGGTGGCCTAATGTTGCTGACAATGGAGCGCTACCGCACCCCTTTTTTGTGAACTTAAGGGAGTCTATAAAGTCTTAGGGGTACAGGTCCTTGAGGTAACAGTTTCTTGGCGACCCCCTGTGGTAAATCCACGTCCTTGAGAACAGCCCTGGTCTTGTTCTCCGCCTTTTTTATGGGGGTGTGGGAGGTTAGCGTTGATCTTCTTGTAGCAGTCGACATTTATCAGGCTCTGCATGTTCTCAGTGTAGTCCCAGAGGGAAAGGACAACAGCAGCGTTGCCTTAACCAGCAAGTAGGACACCAACCTCAGGGCACTCCCTCGGGTCCCGAACAGCCGCCCTCTCTCTGCTGGTAATTTTCCACTTCCTAAGATTAGTTCTCCTAAGAGCACGGCAGGTTTCACGATGTACGTCTTCAGCTGCTTCAGGCGGTAGTCGCGCCGCAACTTGTTCAAATGCGCTGACGGTGTCCACGACCGGTGTGATCTTAGTGTGGGAGAAAATTTAAATCGCTTCTCCAGAACTGAAGCCGCATCGTCAGCCAGCTCGATATCAGACAGATTAATGATCGTCTTGCACGGGGCATCCGGTGACGGTTTGTCAGAGAGGCATGAGAATTTTGATATTTGACGTCCTGAGGACTTCCTGTGGGTGGACTCGGCTACCAGCCAGGTAACACCATCAGTCCAATCCCAGGTCCAGGAATTAAAAAGACTGGCCTGTTTTAAATGCAGTATAAATAATTCCTGCGATTTGTTGTCAATGGTCCGGTGGGTAAAGTGCAGGCCCTCACATATCAAATCAAGACTGGTCTGCTTCTTAATTCTCATAGGTCATGCAGAATCGTTGTGATGCACGACTTTTGCAAAGGTCGACACAGCATGCTGGGCACGACATCTCTCCAGAAATGCAAGAGCACTCAGAAAACGGATCTTCGGTGTTGCAGCTTTTCGAATTCCTCCACGCTGCGACGCATCTCCCCCCCCCCCCCCCCCACCCCGTAAACCTATATGACGGGATTCTTCAGTTCCTCCTGGCGCATTAGTTGATCGAACAGTCCCCTGGTATACTGCCGGTTCATAGTGTCCAACGGGCACAATGTTTCAGCGATCAGACATGTTGCCAACGTCAGGTGCGCTGACGAACCGAGCTCCTGGGGGCGTGCAGCCGACTAATATCCCTGGAAGTCTGTGGCAATCTCGTGGTACTCCATCGCGTGATACTCGGATAAACAGTGCTCTGGGATCACTGCATTGTTGGGATACTTCAGTCGAGTGTGCCTCTGGTGTTCCCGGCAGCGATCATCGACTGTGCACACTGTCTGTCCAGTCTATTTCTCCCCATATTGACATGACAGCAAACAAAACGATCTGGTTACCAGGGTGGACAAAGAACTTACATCAACGATATCACAGACACCAACCAGCGTCTCCGCGACCGCCGAAGTGGTGCTGCGGGCACGGACCGCGGCTGGAGCGGGAGAAACTGGAGTCAGATCAACAAATAACTGCACCAATGAGATGAAAATATTGGCGCAGGAGAGGAATCCGTGGTGGACACTCATCATCAAACCACAGACTAGTCTGAAGAAGATAGACTGATACGGACAACTGTGGATGTGAATGCACTGTGAAAAGGCAGCGGTGGAGGTTAAATTGCCCGCTACAGTCTCTGTTGGCCTCTGCCGTCCGCAAGGCTGCCGTGTGCTCTATTCTCTGTAGGTATCGTACTTGTATCGACTGTACAAAGTAGTAAGTGAAAGCGATGGTTAGTTGTTATTCTTTCCTTTAAATTTTGTAGGGCAGTTAATCTTCTTTCAAGTTATTTCCTTGAATGTTGTTAAAAAAAACAGCACCTAAGTTTCACGGAACCCTTGAGTGATCTCCGTGCCAGCTGCTGAACCAATATGACGAAGCCAAATGCAATCTGACATCATTCGTTCTCATCGGAACCTTCACTTGGATTGTCCATCTTGATGCAGTACACAGAACAGGGAGTCGTCTGAAAAGACGACACAGTACCACTCCAATGTTCAGTGTTGCCGTTTGGTATACTACGTTCGACTCGCCTCTCGCTTCCACTCCAAGAGAATTCGCGAAAGTGGTTCCTATGCCGACATTCTGGGGTGCTCCAGACGTCGTCGCTCTCTTCGTTTGCATGCAGTCGTGGGATCCGAAACAACGCAAGCAACAATACTGCAGGACGATTAACTGCAGACTCGAAGGGCCGCAGTCCAGTCGCTAGCGGATTCCGACACGTGCTGGCAGCCCCTTCTCCTCCTTACACGAGGCATAACACGGTCTCCTAGCAATCAACCATCATTGAAATATGATATCTGCATGAGAAACCTACTACGTAATCTTGCCTTGTATACGGAATGTAAATAGCATTACTCCTACCTCCTTTGTGTAGTTGCGGTGAAATGTCAGTTATGTGCATGTGCAATCATGCAGTATATTCTATAGCAATTGATATTTATTTCATGTCGTTTTCATGAATGTTGCAATCTTAATAGCCAGGAGTGTAATTTCTCTTACACTGATCCACAGCTGTTTTAGCAGGTAAGATTGAGTCTGTTTGTAGCTAGGAATTTTAAAACATTACTCCCGGCCGGATCGGATATTTTCTTCGATAAGGGAACGGTGTATTTATTGTCCTACTCATTTCATCTCATATTCGTCGACCCGCAAGTCAAAAAAATGGCTCTGAGCACTATGGGACTCAACTGCTGAGGTCATTAGTCCCCTAGAACTTAGAACTAGTTAAACCTAACTAACCTAAGGACATCGCAAACATCCATGCCCGAGGCAGGATTCGAACCTGCGACCGTAGCGGTCTTGCGGTTTCAGACTGCAGCGCCTTTAACCACTTCGGCCGGCGACCCGCAAGTCGCCAAAGTGGCTTCACATAGAAAGACTTTCACAGACGGCCGAACAACACCAGATGGTGTTTACCGGACAGTATTCTCATACGATCATTTCATTTTTAAAAAGTTACCATGTCTTTGTTGGGAGCGAGGGGGCAGAGGTCATACTATTTGCTTGATTCTCTCGAAGGGTTGACCCATCAAGTCACTGGAAAGGCTGTACATCCTCAGTCCAAATGACGCCATTCGTTTTAGTAAGGATTGGATGACTGTGTGCACGTGAAGCCGCAGCGTTATGCTATGTTATGGATGTCGATAGAGAGAAGACGAAGGGCACATTCTGGTGGCGGTACATAGTTTATTCTTCTTGAAAAGCATCAGACAGGCTACTGAGTGTCCCGAGCTGACGGATACCTGTCAGTATATAGCCAGTTGATCTCGAAGTGCACCAAATGCGCCAGCGAGCTTACCATCTTCATAAAACAGATAGGTGCCATTACATAGGCTAATTTCCTCAAAGAACACCTGATTTCCAGTGACCTATATGCCACCAACCGACGTATGGGTGTGATAACATACGCCATTCCGTTCGAAGTGCACCAATTGGGTCACCGAGCTTTGCATCCAACTGACGGATGCCAGTACGTGGCAAACACCTCTCTAAGAGCAGCAAATGGTCCACGGGGCTGAACACCCCTATGGGAAGGATGGTTACACATTCATAACATGTTTCTCTAACCCTCGAACCTTAGCATCCCCATCCAATGGATGGGTGTCGGTACAAAGCCCATTTCTCTCGAAGAGCACCAGATTTGCCAAGTCAACACCCCTATCCAATGTGTGGGTGCTGATACATATCCTATTCCTTTCAAAGGGAACCAAATTGTCCACCAAGTTTAGTGACCTCTTGCAATGTACGGATCATCCTCGACAATGCCACAATCCCTCTCTCCACGAGATAATGAATGGATGTCTGTATTTTAACGTAGCACGTAGATGATAGTTTGATGATCAGGAACTGTACGCCTTCAGCTGTTTGCCACAGTTCGGCCGAACACTGTTGGTGAAATTTCTTCTACCAACAAGATCGGAACTAGCTAACTCCTGTAGCCAAGTTTGGGTGATGTAAATACATTACATCAATCATAAACTAGGACGCTGATGTACAGCTTTTGCTAGGACTTTGTAATTGGTGCACTCAGGGTGTGCCACGGCAACTCGCGACAGCGTGCGGGTGTCCCTGCTGGTGGCGTCGACCTCTGCGCTGGTGGTGTACACGGCCTACTGCGGCGCCCTCACGGCCTCACTGGCCACCCACCAGCCGCGGCTGCCCTTCACCGACCTAAAGGGCCTGCTGCAGGACGGCTCCTACAAGCTGTTGCTGCTCGCCGGATCCGGAGAGATGACTCTTTTCGCAGTGAGAAACAGACAAATTAGTCTTATCTTTTCCTACTCGTATGTAACTGCCTCTATATTAAGTGCGTTACTGTGCTTTTAAAAAGGTAAGCCTCACAACAGTGCTGTCCTAGGCGTGGTCCTATTGCGGGGTCGTGTGCAGTTGTCTTCATCCAGCCTTTGAACTGACATACTGAGCCAGTTATTGGGGACCTTCTGTTTAACGTGGACTCCGAACTGCAAC
The DNA here is from genome assembly GCF_021461385.2 of Schistocerca piceifrons. Taxonomy (NCBI): domain Eukaryota; kingdom Metazoa; phylum Arthropoda; class Insecta; order Orthoptera; family Acrididae; genus Schistocerca; species Schistocerca piceifrons. The sequence goes on from NC_060139.1 coordinate 846,643,066, forward strand.
ACAATGTTGTTTTTTCACGTTATAAGACTTTGGAACAGGAGAATGAAGTGATATGCGTCAATGCAAAAAACTAGAAGTCACCAGGAATGGAACACGTGTTCTTCGGACGTGTAGTCTGACATTTCGTTACTATTTCTTTCAACTTTTACCATTATCAACACATCCTGCAGATTATTTGTATTTTTTTATTAAGAAATTAAATAAAAGTCCCCATGACACACCAAACAGTACCTTTGTCCCTACAGAATATTCATACGTATTCTCCAAGCAGTTTGCATTTTAAATATCTTTTCTTTCTAATTTTGCAACGTATTCCCCGCTGTATCATCGTTTTCAGTTCTTAAGCTGTCTGGGGAGTAACGCGCAGATATTTGTGGCTGATGGTACGATCTGGCTCCTGAAAGAATTTCGATTCCAGTTAATGCAGCAACAAAATGTCAATAAATTTCTGCATGTCAGTGCCCGTGAGAAACCTACATGCTAATGTACGTAAAGTAACATTTATCGTGTAGTGTTTATGTGTGCAATCTCGGTTATTAGATCATCTAACGATTCGTTTCTGGCTTTTATCACACGAGACATGAGCTAAAAATCGCCATCACCGGAAATTTTCTTAATGATGATCAAAAGCTGGATTCGGAAGATGACACAATATTACCAATTGCTATGGCAGGAGAGGGCGCTAGGGTAAGACATATGAGGAACAGTACCATCTTCTATGCATGCTGTAACTCTGATTGCATGGTGCAGAATGTATTAGACGAGAGAATCTATAACAAAGTGTGATTGAATAAACGATCTCTAGCATGGAAACCACACATTTCTGGGCATAAGGTCAGTAGACATTTTTATTCCGTGTCGTCTCGTAGATCAATCCCTAGAGTTTGTACACGATGAAAGGCATTCTAAATGTACTGGATGTCCAGCGAAAGAGTCCTTGATTAGAAAAGAAGAAACATCTCGAAAAGTAATATAGACAAGCGAGTGCAACAAATGGTATGTTTAATGTGAGAGCTGTTTGACTTTTACGCAGAAGTAACACAGAACGTCTTAAATATTTCGAAAAGCTGTAAAGTGATGGCGCTGTACGCTGCGCAGCTCGTACGGCGTAAGCGTGACAGTTAAACTAGTTCTCTGAAAGCAGTCTTAGCTATCAGGCCACAATCTTTTCGGAATGTGCACTACTCGCAGTATGGAGGTGGCGCAAACAAACAATGAAATTTGCCACCGCATCGTGTTGTGTCAACGGAAATGGTTTCAAATGCCACCCAGATCCCAGCTCGTCCAGGGTTGTGGGGTGATTCCAGCAGATAGTGTCTTTCAATAGACCCCACAAAAATTAGTGACGAGTTGTCACAAGGAGGGCGATCGGGCGAATAAGGAGGCCAATCCGTCCCTGCACGACTAAATTTACAATAATCCAACGCTACGGCTCCGTTAGCCGGCCGGTGTGGCCGAGCAGTTCTAGCCGCTTCAGTCTGGAACCGCGCGACCGCTACGGTCGCAGGTTCGAATCCTGACTCGGGCATGGATGTGTGTGATGTCCTTAGGTTAGTTAGGTTTAAGTAGTTTTAAGTTCTAGGGGACTGATGACCTCAGATGTTAAGTCCCATAGTGCTCAGAGCCATTTGAACCATTTGAACGGCTCCGTTCCTGAAATATTTATCAAGAGTGAAACACCTGTTCGGTGCGATGTGGTCTGGGCCCATCTTGAAAGAACCATTTGGTGTCTGATCGAGCCTCCAACGCTAGCTGTGTGGTGACAAATTTTTCCAAAATTGCAACTTAACGTTCAAAAATGGTAGTTTCTTGCATGAAAAACCGGTCAAAACTGCCTCTGCTGCAAACCGCAGCCCATGCAGTGACTTTGGGAGAATACAGGTGTTTCACTGCATGTAGGTGGGTATTTTTGGGATCCTAAAATCGTCAGTTTTGTTTATTCATGACTTCATTGAGGTGTAAGTATGCAGTGAACTTGATGCAGCCACCATCAAATTCTTCATTATCAATCATTGTGAGAATCTATCTCGCAATAAGCTTTGACTCGGTATTTTCTGCAAACTAGTCTCTACTGTAATTCTTCGGCAGATTTCCTTGGATTTTGTTGAATTATTCCAGAAACCGGGGCGACATTTTCAGGAGTAGCTGCTGTTTTTCTGAGCCCGAATTTCCCACTGGATCATCAGCCACTTTGCCTATCCATTGGAATTTGGCGAAGAGCTTAGGAATGGTTTTCCCACCGGGACCCTTTGGAATATTTATAACGTGTTTGAAAACTGCGCCTTGTTGCCACAGAATGGCGTTCTCATCCGTGGTATTTCAGTGACAGAAAAAAAACATTGTTCAGTTAAGTAAATGATTTCAGCCTCTTCCTTCGGTACGTTTCAGCGGTGAAAGTGATAGCTCGGAGCTGCGACGTACTATTTATATGCACTACGTATTGCGATTAGAGCGCCGTCTGTTAGCAACTTTTCAAACTAGAACGAAACTTCTGCTGGCCTTTTTTGTAACATGCTTTCAGCTTTCACAGTAAACATATCACTTGTTGGATAAGTCTAAGGATATTAGTTTTCGAGATATTTAATTTAGAAATCATGAACTCCTTTGCTGGACATCCTGTATCAATTTGATTGCAGTAATTCCACTTCAGGCTGTTAAAATAATATTTTACTGTGATTGCAATTTCAACTCATGAATAGTGTCAAACAGTGTGAAATGTTGTAACACACTTAATAAGATAAATCTGTGACAAGCTGGAACATAGATCCCAGCAGTGTAAAAGCAAATTTATGCGCTGTAACATATACCATGCGAGCACATGGTAGAAAGCTGGTGAAATAATAGTAGATACGATAAACACTTAAGTCAAGATCTACATCTACACCTACATCTACATTTATATTCCGCAAGCCAGCCAACGGTGTGTGGCGGAGGGCACTTTACGTGCCACTGTCAGTACCTCCCTTTCGTGTTCCAGTCTCGTATGGTTCGCGGGAAGAACGACTGCCGGAAAGCCTCCGTGCGCGCTCGAATCTCTCTAATTTTACATTCGTGATCTCCTCGGGAGGTATAAGTAGGGGGAAGCAATATATTCGATACCTCATCCAGAAACGCACCCTCTCGAAACCTGGGCAGCAAGCTACACCGCGATGCAGAGCGCCTCTCTTTCAGAGTCTGCCACTTGAATTTGCTAAACATCTCCGTAACGCTATCACGCTTACCAAATAACCCTGTGACGAAACGCTCCGCTCTTCTTTGGATCTTCTCTATCTCCTCCGTCATCCCGACCTGGTACGGATCCCACACTGATGAGCAATACTCAAGTATAGGTCGAACGAGTATTTTGTAAGCCACCTCCTTTGTTGATGGACTACATTTTATAAGGACTCTCCCAATGAATCTCAACCTGGCACCCGCCTTACAAACATTTGATTTTATATGATCATTCCACTTCAAATCGTTCCGTACGCATACTCCCAGATATTTTACGGAAGTAACTGCTACCAGTGTTTGTTCCGCTGTTATGTAATCATACAATAAAGGATTCTTCTTTCTATGTATTCGCAAGACATTGCATTTGTCCATGTTAAGGGTCAGTTGCCACTCCCTGCAGCAAGTGACTATCCGCTGCAGATCTTCCTGCATTTCGTTGCAATTTTATAATACTGCAACTTCTCTGTATACTACAGCATCATCCGCGAAAAGCCGCATGGAACTTCCGACACTATCTACTAGGTCATTTTATACATTGTGAAAAGCAATGGTCCCACAACACTCCTCTGTGGCACGCCAGAGGTTACTTTAAAGTCTGTAGACGTCTGTCCATTGAGAACAACATGCTGTGTTCTGTTTGCTAAAAACTCTTCAATCCAGCCACACAGCTGGTCTGATATTCCGTAGGCTCTTACTTTCTTTATCAGGGGACAGTGCGGAACTGTATGGAACGCCTTCCGGAAGTCAAGGAAAATGGCATCTACCTGGGAGCCTCTATCTAATATTTTCTGGGTCTCATGAACAAAAAAACGAGTTGGGTCTCACATGATCGCAGTTTCCGGAATCCATGTTGATTCCTACAGAGTGGATTCTGGGTTTCCAGAAATGACATGATACACGAGCAAAAAACATGTTCTAAAATTCTACAACAGATCGATGTCAGAGATATAGGCCTATCGTTTTGCGCATCTGCTCGACGACCCTTCTTGAAAACTGGGACTACCTGTGCTCTTTTCCAATTATTTGGAACTTTCCGTTTCTCTAGAGACTTGCGGTACACGGTTGTTAGAAGGGGGGCAAGTTCTTTCGCGTACTCTGTGTAGAATCGAATTGGTATCCTGTCAGGTCCAATGGACTTTCCTCTGTTGAGTGATTTCAGTTGCTTTTCTATTCCTTGGACACTTATTTCGATGTGAGCCATTTTTTCGTTCGTGCGGTGATTTAGAGAAGGAACTACATGCGGTCTTCCTCTGCGAACCTGCGCAGGAGAGCTTCTGTAAAGTTTGGAAGGTAGGAGACGAGATACTAGCAGAACTATAGCTGTGGGTACCGGTCGTGAGTCGTGCTTCGGTAGCTTAGTTGGTAGAGCACTTGCCTGCGAAAGGTAAAGGTCCCGAGTTCGAGTCTCGGTCCGGCACACAGTTTTAATCTGCCAGGAAGTTTCAAATCGGCGCACACTCCGCTGCAGAATGAAAATCTCATTCTGGTAACATAGTACCTCACTGAAACGTATTCTGGACGTTGGAGCGATCGCTGTGGAATCATTTCTTGGCCTCAGAGGCTACGTGATCTTACTCCATTAGATTACTGTTTTTGGGGTTGGCTTAAGAGCAAAATTTACACGCGCAGAGTGTAGACAATAGAGGAACTTCTCGCTCGTGTTTTACATGCAACCATCGCCCCATGCGCAAGTGAAGTGCCCATTGAAAGGGTCAGTAAAGACAAAACTGTGTAGGCTAATGTCGCTTTGGTTTTGTTCACATGTGAGTGCAAGTGAAGAAGGACATGCGATTGAGTCCCAAGTAAAGGACCATATTAATGATATCAGATCAGCAACACAGCAGCTGCAAAGTTTATTGCAGTTGATGGTCGTTAATCTGAACATACTTTGTGAGGAAATACATATTATTAAATGAAACATTAGATCACAGTGTTTCATTTACTATCACCTGCATTTGTCCTGTTCCCCATTATTTTTATTAGTTTCCTCTGAAACCGTTAAGAATAGAACAAATGTTCATATGACTTTTTTGTTCAGAATCGCTAATGCTGTCACCCCTCAAAGAATGTACCTTGTCTCCTGACTCATCCTGTGTATTTACTCAGTACATATTTGTTATTTTTTATTTTTCTGTGCTTCTTAATTTGTTAATATCACTTACTTTGTGTACTTGACATATCTTACACTATTATGCTTAATTTGTTAATATCACTTACTTTGTATACTTGACATATCTTACACTATTATGCTTAATTTGTTTTGCTTTGGTCTCTTTTATACAATCCTGGAAATGGAAAAAAGAACACATTGACACCGGTGTGTCAGGCCCACCATACTTGCTCCGGACACTGCGAGAGGGCTGTACAAGCAATGATCACACGCACGGCACAGCGGACACACCAGGAACCGCGGTGCTGGCCGTCGAATGGCGCTAGCTGCGCAGCATTTGTGCACCGCCACCTTCAGTGTCAGCCAGTTTGCCGTGGCATACGGAGCTCGATCGCAGTCTTTAACACTGGTAGCATGCCGCGACAGCGTGGACGTGAACCGTATGTGCAGTTGACGGACTTTGAGCGAGGGCGTATAGTGGGCATGCGGGAGGCCGGGTGGACGTACCGCCGAATTGCTCAACACGTGGGGCGTGAGGTCTCCACAGTACATCGATGTTGTCGCCAGTGGTCGGCGGAAGGGGCACGTGCCCGTCGACCTGGGACCGGACCGCAGCGACGCACGGATGCACGCCAAGACCGTAGGATCCTACGCAGTGCCGTAGGGGACCCCACCGCCACTTCCCAGCAAATTAGGGACACTGTTGCTCCTGGGGTATCGGCGAGGACCATTCGCAACCGTCTCCATGAAGCTGGGCTACGGTCCCGCACACCGTTAGGCCGTCTTCCGCTCACGCCCCAACATCGTGCAGCCCGCCTCCAGTGGTGTCGCGACAGGAGTGAATGGAGGGACGAATGGAGACGTGTCGTCTTCAGCGGTGAGAGTCGCTTCTGCCTTGGTACCAATGATGGTCGTATGCGTGTTTGGCGCCGTGCAGGTGAGCGCCACACTCAGGACTGCATACGACCGAGGCACAAAGGGGCAACACCCGGCATCATTGTGTGGGGAGCGATCTCCTACACTGGCCGTACACCACTGGTGATCGTCGAGGGGACACTGATTAGTGCACGGTACATCCAAACCGTCATCGAACCCATCGTTCTACCATTCCTAGACCGGCAAGGGAACTTGCTGTTCCAACAGGACAATGCACGTCCGCATGTATCCCGTGCCACCCAACGTGCTCTAGAAGGTGTAAGTCAACTACCCTGGCCAGCAAGATCTCCGGATCTGTCCCCCATTGAGCATGTTTGGGACTGGATGAAGCGTCGTCTCACGCGGTCTGCACGTCCAGCACGAACGCTGGTCCAACTGAGGCGCCAGGTGGAATTGGCATGGCAAGCCGTTCCACAGGACTACATCCAGCATCTCTACGATCGTCTCCATGGGAGAATAGCAGCCTGCATTGCTGCGAAAGGTGGATGTACACTGTACTAGTGCCGACACTGTGCATGCTCTGTTGCCTATGTGCCTGTGGTTCTGTCAGTGTGATCATGTGATGTATCTGACCCCAGGAATGTGTCAATAAAGTTTCCCCTTCCTGGGACAATGAATTCACGGTGTTCTTATTTCAATTTCCAGGAGTGTATTTTATAATATGCTTTTATTATATTTATTTCTTGACCGTTTTATTATGCATTCCTCTTATCTTTATTTCTCGACAGTTGCATTTTATATTGAATGGTTTGCTTTTGTTGTTTGCTGCATATCAGGCCCATTTTAGTTAATGCCCTTCGAACAATAATACGGTTTTAGTGCTATTAGTAGCGGGTGGCGTTGAGAGCGGTCTTGTTGTTAGCTTTGATTTCTTCAGTTTTCCCTCCCGCCTTCAGTATTAGTTCTAGCGGAGGCCAGTGTATGACGTACACATGTACTGAGGTGTCTCATTTTGGTCTACGTGGCAGTCTGTTGACTGGTGTTGCTGGGGTGTCTACGACACGCGGTGAGCTGGGCACTTATATGGTAAGCTACTTTTGAAGTTCACAGTTTGTCATTCTACGGAACTGATAGCGATCATTTTACTTTCTTGAACCTACACACATGCCAGGCCGTTCGCAGTTGGTTCATAAGTTACATTAGTCTGGCAACTTGTTGATTCATTCCTGTTTCTCCGGTTAGGCCTCGTTTACTTGACGTGCTACTGGTTGACTCAAAGAATCGTTTCGTATCTCACCTACATGGGATCTCACATGTTACTTGATAAAGTTGCTGAATTTTTTACGTGACTTCTACGATTTTCTCGGACTCGCTCAGGGTGAGGTAAAATGTTCACAACTGCAAAGACCCTTATAATGTTAATTTATTTTATGGTATCCCTCTTAGTTACCCTTGTTTTATGTAGCACCAGAAGATGGGAGTTACATACTGAAACCCAGGTCGTGTGTACGATTTTATTCAAATTAACGCTGTGTCAAATGCAAGTGGAGCGGATTTATAGTGCTGCCAAGCCCTGTTGTCCAGCTTGCTCGTGTTGCGCTTCCAAGTCTGTGTGTATTAATAGGCAGCAGTGGAGGTGCCAGAGCTGTTATGCACCTCCTGAGGTCGGTGTTTTATCATTACGTGGAAAACGGTACGAACAGTTTACTGGCCACAACTCTCAGTCAATGATATTTGGAAAGGTTTCTCTTTGTGCATAAAATCAATCAAGAGAGATAGCTGAAATCGCTGGGACATACTTATAGGTGACGGTATTCGGCTTCAGTGGTCTCCAAACATCTTGGAATGCTATTTCCGCTTCTGATGGGTGAAAGATATCGCACAATATTGAAGACTCCGCTCAGAAATACCGGTGCACGCAAAAATGTGAATAGCTGCGCTCCAAGCTTCGTTCCTGAGGGAGCATAAACGCTTATCAACTGCAAGTCGTGTAACCGAGAAGCATGATCGCGGGCAATTTGTGGGGTAGAGGGTCACATTTGTGAGAAAATCTGATTTGACCTCTCGGTTGTCACTGTACTGCATACGACAGGGTTCAGTTCCGAAGAGGTCGATGTTTCGAAGCAAATACAGGGTGTTTATAAATGAATATCGGGGTTTTAACGCTTCATAATATTTATTACATTAAACTTGCAGTTATAAATGATATGTCAAATGAAAGTGCAACTCAAACAGTTGTAATTTTTTTCATAATGTGGGGCCATGGTCATAATATATTTCTTTAAAGTCAGTACCGCCATTAGACTGTTTTTTATTTTCATTGTTACTTTTCACGATCATGATTTCGGCTTTAAAGTGCCATTATCAAGTGTTTTAATGTTACACAGTGCCTAAGATGGCATACAGTCATATTTAAAATACACTATTAGACACATTGTCTAAGGGCCAATATTTCTGGTAAAAGTCTACTGCTTTGTTTTATCACTGAGCATACCATCTTGAGTCGACTCGGGCGGTGGCCGGAAGTTGATAAAATTAAGACGCGACTTGCATAGAATCTAACTCCTCAAGCATACCGATCTGATATCACACTAGCTATCTCAGTACTCAAGAGAGTCGTTGCTGTGTCACTGGTCGGTATCTTAAACGGTCTCTTCCCCTTCCCGAAAATGATCTCTCGTGTATGAATGACCAGTGGGGTGAATGTCTTTATTGTGAGAGGGCTGGCAATATAAACTACATCAGTATTCAATTTGTTCTCCGCACCTCTTTCCCGAACCGCATCCTACCCCTATCAAGAAAATTAACAGATTAACGATTGCTGGTTCTAGGCGCTACAGTCTGGAGCCGCGTGACCGCTACGGTCGCAGGTCCGAAACCTGCCTCGGGCATGGATGTGTGTGATGTCCTTAGGTTAGTTAGGTTTAAGTAGTTCTAAGCTGTAGGGGACTGATGACCTCAGATGTTAAGTTCCATAGTGCTCAGAGCCATTTGAATCATTTGATTAACGATTGAAGTCACTGGGGTTTATTAAGACGAATCGTGGGCTCGTACATATTACAGCGTCAATAAATGCTGGCAGAATGGTAGTACCGGAGGAGTATTGTCAGATTAACGTGCCTTTCTAAGTTTAATTCTCGTGCTATGTCGTGCAAGAATAATATACATAAGATAGGAAAAGGAAATTTCAAGAGCTCTTAGATGACTATCAATTTGGCTTTAGAAAAGGTAAGAGACCAAGAGAGGCACTGGGATCCGTCTTCGTAGCTGAGGGATTTTTCTTCGGTGGGACGTCAGGCATGGGGTGTGCTCAGCCTCATGAGGCCGACTGAGGAGCTACACGACTGGTTCCTAAAGGTTCGAAGATTAAGATATCCGACAACGGCCGGTAGATTGGTGTGCTGACCTCTTGCCCCTCCATACCACATCCGATGACGCCAGTGACAGAGGATGACAAAAAATAGTTCAAATGGCTCTGAGCACTGTGGGACTTAACATCTATGGTCATCAGTCCCCTAGAACTTAGAACTATTTAAACTTAACTAACCTAAGGACATCACACACATCCATGCCCGAGGCAGGATTCGAACCTGCCACCATAGCGGTCACGCGGTTCCAGACTGAAGCGCCTAGAACCGCACGGCCACACCGGCTGGCACAGAGGATGACACGGCGGTCGGTAGAGCCCAATTGGACCGCCTAGAGCCAGATTGCGGAACTCTGCATTCCCTGTTACTTAAAAATGAAAAAAAAAACATAAGAAAATTCTGGACCCATGAGTTGGATTTGCCGGCCTATAAAAAGTGTGAGACAATGTAAGTGTAATAGGCTCGAAGTTTAGGGGTAAATAGGATGGAGAAAGAAGGATAATATACGGTACGTACAAGGTACAGTGATTATTAAAGCTTACACACTAACATCAGATGCAAAAGATTAGGAAGCATACAAAATATGAGAAATGTACGAGGAAAACGTGAAAGGACAAGTAAGAATTGTAGCGAGAGGGACTGGAATAGTATAGTGATGAATGGAAGAAGAAATAACGTGGTTGGATACTATGGCAGAGAAAGACCAGTGGAGGGAGGAAAAACGAAGAGCGTTTTATGAACGTTTGATCCCTCGATTGCTAATACTTGGTTCAAGCACCATCAACGAAGATTATATACATAGAAAGCTCCAGGTGATATTGCTAGATATTGAAAAGACTTTGTTATAATGTACCAGAGATACAAAAACAGAATTGAGATCGCAGAAAACCTTTCCAGGAACAGACATCCATACAGACCATAATTTAATCGTACCAGATATTAGGACAAAATTAAAGCATTTTATGTAAACATAGCAGATAAAGAAGTGTGGTATTAGGAAATTGAATTGTGAGAACTTTAGGAAAGAGGACGGTCACTATATCGGAAATCACTTGGAACATGTAAGGAGAAGTGGAGAAGGCGCTGAAGAGTGCAGTACCGTTAAAAATACAATGTTGCAAGGATTAGAGACAGAAATTGGAGAGGTGGAAAGAACATGAAATAAGAAAGAGTGGATAACAGGAAGCATGTTGGATAAAATGGATGAGTGCAGGAAATGAAAACTTAAAGAAGGCTGAAGACAATACAGAAAACGGAACAATGAACTAAGAAAGTTAACTAATCAAACTAGAGAGGACTGGATGAGGAAACAATGTAAGTGAACTGGAAAAGAAAGGTAAATGGAAGAAATGTGCAGAACAATGAAATCCATAATACAAAGAGAATTAAGAAAAATAAGCGAACAAGGAATGTTAAATAAACATTTGTGGAAGCAGTAACTACACAAGAGGAGAAGAAAATGTGGATGAGTTATATGGAAGAGTTATACGGCGGACAGGTGAATAACAACATAACTTCTTCTGTAAGGTGAAGGGCATCAGAATGAAGAAGACTGAGGTCCTAAGATACTGAAATTGGAATTAGGAAAAGAATTTCACGATCTCTAGTATAGTAAAGCACATGGCACTGAAGGCGTTATCTCCAAATTCCATAGCCAGATTGACTGAGATAGCAAACAGAATTTACGACACAGAAATTTGTCCTCAAGATCAACTTAATACCATTCTAGTATCTTTGCCTAAAGCGTGCAACAAAAAAGAATGGGAAGACTATAGGACAATTGGCTTTATCAGTCATGTTATAAAGTCTGTAACGAGAGTCATACTAGGCAGTGTTGGAAGGAAAATTGAAGAAAATACTGGGGAAGACCAGTCCGAATTCAGAAAGCGTAAAGGTACAAGAGTCTGTAGGCTGTCTGTGGGTGATTGGTGAAAGAATGATAGAACTGAACAAGGAAGTGTATATTTGTTTATCGGCTGGAAAAGGCTTTCGATAGAGTGAACAGGCATATACACCTGAGAATTTTAAAAGGAGCTGGCATGTACTGGAAAGACAGAAGGTCAATAAAGGAGATGTACAGAAAGCAATAAGTGACAGAGTAGGGACCGATGAGACGGAAGAGGTGAGCATTGGAAGAGGTGTAAAGCAAGAATGTTCGGTGTCACTGAGGATGTTCCATACATTTGGAGAACAATTGACAGGCCAGGCCATAGGGAACGCGAGGGTATTGTAACTGACAAAGAAAGAAGAAAGACTATTAAGAACGCGAATGAACAAGCATTGCTGGCAGAACTAGATTAGAAACTGCAGCAGATGTTGAAGAGGATGGGCGAGGGGTATGGAATGAAGATAAATATAGGAAAGACAAAAGCGATGAGAATAAGCAATAAGGAAGTTCCAGCTACCATATTCTTATAGGAAAAACGATAGGACAAGTAAAATTCGTTCTGTACATGGAATCTCATTGAGTGGAGTAGATTTTCCTTGAGTGATGCGTCCCGCATCGAACACAGCTCCGATGACGTGTCTGGAGACACCCCGGAACACCAACCTGTCATCCGCCATACGGCCTGACAACAAGGAATGATGGCCTGGGATGCCATTTCATTTCATAGTAGGACCCTTTGGTTACCGTCCGCGGTACCCTTAGAGTACAGCGGTACGTCGGCGATATTATGCACCCGTTTCATTGCCCTTCATGGCAAGGCATCCTGGGCTTACATTTCAAAAAGATAATGGCCGCCCGCACACGGCGAGAGTTTCTACTGCTTGTGCTAGTGCTTGCCAAACACTTCCTTGGCCAGGAAGGCCGCCGGAACTCTCCCCAAGTGAGAACGTTTGGATTATTATGGCCAGGACCCTCCAACCATCTCGAGATTTTGACGATCTAACGCATCAGTTGAGCAGCATTTGGAACGATAATTCTCAGGAGGACATCCCAGAACTCTAACATTCAATGCCAAGCCTAGTAACTGCTTACATAAGAGTGATAGGTGGACCAATGCGTTGTGGACTTGTACAATTTGTTTGTGTTTATGTGTACATCACATCTACCGATTTCCGTTCCATTCGGATAATTTCTTCGTGTTGCGTGTTTCTTTTATCTGAGAGTGTATATTAAGACTGAATATAGTTAAAATGTTAGGAATTATTCACTGAAAGCTTTTGTCTGGAGTGTAGCCTCGTACAGAAGTGAAAGGTGGGCGATGAACACTTCAGACAAGACGAGAGTGAAACTTTTAAATTTTATTGTTACAGAAGAATACTGAAGTTTCGGTGTGTAGAAAGGATAAATAATGGAGCGGTACTGAATCGAGTCGACAAGAAGAAGGAATTGGTCGGTAGGAGACATCCTCAGACAGGAAGAAATATTTAATTCGTTAATGTAGGAAAATACTGTGGCGGAGTTGGAGGTAGAGGGGGGGGGGGCGGAAGAGGGCACACAAGTTCTTGAGGCTCGACTATGGTAAACAATTTCGAATGGATACAGGTTGGAATAGGTAAGCTGAAATTAGAGACTGTTGAGGGATTGACTAGAATGGAGGGCTGCATCAGACTACAACAACTGTCTTATTCGAAGTTATTTATGAATTTCCTCTGACTACCCATGGTACAGATATTGTGTAACATCTTTCAGGATTCTGAAGAGTCTGTCACCAGACAGATATACAATAATATCGTGGTGAAGGAGAACATGCCAGTACACCCGACACAAGCATTCGACCGGCTGTGCAGCACAGACAAGCACGCGTTCCTGTCTCACCTGGTGGAGTTTAGGCTGCACGAGGATTCCCTGAAATGTACCGTGACGTCCACCCAGGAGTACATCAGCACACAGCTGGCAATTGCTTTCAAAAAGAGAAGTCCTTACCGCGAAATCATCAACTACCAGTAAGTATTGTACCACATTCATAATTAAAATTTATTTTTAATTCAAGTGCTTAATGAACTCTCATGTCTCTTTCTATCACAATTATTCTTTCAACTCGAGATAATGTTTCTAAAGTTCAAAAACTTTTTTATTACGAACAGACATATGAATTATTACATTTTATTTTTGAGTTCTTATTTGCATTTACGCCTGAAGCTCCACACTCTGAAGGTAGAGATAAAGTTTCAGTTACGACATCGAGAAAAATCATGCTGCGACCACGGAACTTGGCGTCCCTCGTACGAAGACCCAATGGCACTGTACGCCTGTACAACAAGAGGAACCCGGTGATGAACCTAACAGGTACAGACAGTGAAGGCAATGCCTGCGGACAACTCGATGGAAGACCTGGAACAGCTGGTCTTCCACGAAAACGGCGGGCGGTGTCCGTCCCTCCGGACTGTAATTCAAATTAACTGCTACCTCGGCCAGCCAGGAATACGCTGTATTGTAGAACTTCAGTGTTGATTATTAATGAAATACGACGTGATTCAGTTGAGCTGCTCACGTCAAATATTTGCTCAACCGTTAAAGAAATTTTCACCTACATAAACTGTAAGAAAGTTCCAACTAAACAATGATGATTGGATGTTAAATGAGACTAAGCAACTACGATTATCAGTCTCTCATTCACTATACCCCCCTCCTCCCGCAAAGTGGAATCTGTGTATCACACTATCACATATGCCAGCGTCCGCAGCTCGTGGTCTCGCGGTTGCGTTCTCACTTCCTGCGCACGAGGTCCCGGGTTCGATTCCCGGAGGGGTCAGGGATTTTCCCTACCTCGTGATGACTGGGTGTTGTGTGTTCTTCATCATCATTGACTTGCAAGTCGCCGAAGTGGCGTCAACTAAAAAGGACTTGCAATACGGCGGCCGAACCTCCCCGCAAGGGGCCTCCCGGCCAACAATGCCATACGATCATTTCATTTCATCTGCTAGCATCTGACTTTTTTTCTACAAGAGCCAATACTGACAAGTGCGACGGCACCTCAGACCGCATGTATACCAATCTTATGACGCGTCTGTAACGTATATAAATTGGAATGATATGAGATCCCAGAAAACTAGGTATACTAAGAGCGCGACAAGTTGACTGTTGACCTGAAAGTACTGATAGTAAAAAGTCGGACCATTCGGAATACTTCAAGTCGATTGTTCTATGCCGGCCGGGGTGGCCGAGAGGTTCTAGGCGCTACAGTCTGGAGCCGCGAGACCGCTACGGTCGCGGGTTCGAATCCTGCCTCGGGCATGGATGTGTGTGATGTCCTTAGGTTAGTTAGGTTTAAGTAGTTCTACGTTCTAAGGGACTGATGACCTTAGAAGTTAAGTCCCGTAGTGCTCAGAGCCATTTGATTTGATTGTTCTATGTTTCAGATTGCTGTCACCCTCAGCAACTCTAAATTTGTGACACTGTAATTTTCTGACGAAATGTTGTTGTGTCGTCTGTGTTAGTAAATGATTAATTGGTTAATAACAGTATCTGTACTTATGTTTCAGTGCATTAAGCATTATAAGACACGATCACATGTATTTACTAAATGCTTTGAATGACATTTTTCTTTTACAATTTGGCTTATATTACAACAGCCTTAAGTTACTACTATATTCCTTGCTACAAGTACTGGGTGGTTATACTCAAACTTTGTCTATTTAACATGTTGTAACACAGAAACTAATCACCGTATGAGTACCAAACATGGTAGTACCAATGTCAAGGACATAGGGAAGTGAAATAATGCAGAATCAATTTAATTTGCTGATACGATACATGATACCGTTACATACCGGTGCCACTACTGCTACAAAAGCGGCTCAATACGGCCCCATCAGTGTTCAGAAGAGTCTGAAAGCACCGGATTGCATTCTGCACAGCAGAACGAAGCATGTCCGTAGGTATGCTGGCTATGTCCTTGATATTCTGCACCTGAGACGAGCACATGTATGAATGTTCCCCTGGTAAACCATGTCCGTCAGTAAGCCTCACAACCAGAAATCACTGGAGTGGGATCAGGTGATAGTGCCAGCCATTTGGAAACGATCGGCTGATAATTCGATCATTTCCAAATGTATTTCGGGGAAGCAGGTGAACTGCACAAGCTATGTGCGGTGGGGCTCATCTTGCATGAAAACTGTTCAGTTCAACACGTGTCTCTCCTGCAGGGCACGTATGACATGTTGGCGAAGCATATCGCAGTAACCCTGGGCAATCACACTGTACGTTTTTTGATCCTTGAGCGCCAACCTGTTCAAAAAGGAATGGGTCAATGATAAACATAGCCGTGAAGCTACCCCACACGGTGACACGTCCACCGCACAGAGGAACTTCATGCACAGTGACTGGACGTGAAGATCCCCACATTCAACAATTATATGTGTTCACCCGACCCTCAGAGAAAAATAAACTTCGTCTGTCCATAGGATGGTTCAGGGCCAGCCTTCGTCAACTTCAGTCCTTGTGAGAAAGTGGAGATCGAAGTCTACACTTTGATGTGCTTCCTGTGGCGCAAGCTGCTGTACTATATGGATATTGTACGGATACAATTTGAGAATGGTTCGATGCACCTTCCGTACAGTGGACCACGGGATGTTCAACTGTCGTGACGCAGCACGCGCACTGCCCGACGACGTGGAACTGCGCCCAGCGTTGTCTGCCATAGCAACAGCGATTTCATCAGCCACCTGTGGTGCAACCTGTTGTCGGCCTCTTCCCGGAGCGACGCCCAGTTCTCCAGTTGATTCGAACTTCTTCGTCATGCTCCGCACAGCAGGTGGAGAAAGAAGACCCTTCCGTAATTCTTTCAGCCTGCGATATTCTCGAAGAGCAGCTGCACCATTATTGTCGTTTTGGTGGTAGAGCTTCACCAATAATGCCCTGCTCCTTTTGTCCGAACTCATGCTGACACGTCAGGTGTGCGAGACTATGAATGACGATGACTGATCACGGCACCTGGTGGCCATATTTGGAACTGAACGGTAGCGCTGTGATGCATGGGAATCATGTACCCCATACTCTGGACATTAATGCTACAACGTTTGGTACTGGTACAGTAATTACTTTCCGTGTTATAAGGTGTTAAAAAGAGACAGTTTAATTTTAACCACCCGATATGTACCGCTTTTGAAGGTGACCATGTGTTCAAATGTTCAAATGTGTATGAATTCCTAAGGGACCAAACGGCTGAGGTCATCGGTCCCTAGACTTACACACTACTTAAACCCACTTGTACTACCTTACGCTAAGAACAACACACACACCCATGCCCGAGGGATGACTCGAACCTTCGGCATGAGGGGCCGCACAGTCCGTGACATGGCGCGTCACACTGCCCGGCCACTCCGCGCGTCTTAATACACTTGAAGTTTGTTGTAAGTTCCTATGGAACCAAACTGCTGACGTCATCGGCCCCTAAGCTTTCACACTGCTTAATCTAATTTAAAGTAACTTACGCTACGGACAGCACACACATCCATACCAGAGCGAGACCGTCTGTGTAATGCACATTGACGAATCCATCTTACTTACGGTTGAAACTGATCCCGTAGCAGCTGATGGGTAAGAGTCACGCAAGTCGATGAGTTGTCGACACTGGAGGACAAACTAGGAAGCTTTCCCCCTATGACGTAACCTCACCACGCAACGACAAATCGATCTCCAGCTACACCTCTGAGGTCACTGGCCAGCTTTTGGCACCCCATCTGTAATTCCGCCGTATATTTTTCATTAGACGAAGGAGTCAGGTATAGCCAACAGTCGCAGAATGTTTCAAATGGCTCTGAGCACTATGAGACTTAACTTATGAGGTCATCAGTCTCCTAGAACTTAGAACCACTTACACCTAACTAACCTAAGGACATCACACACATCCACGCCCGAGGCAGGATTCGAACCTGCGACCGTAGCGGTCGCGCGGTTCCAGACTGTAGAGCCTAGAACCGCTCGGCCTCTCCGGCCGGCAGAGTCGCAAAGTGTAGTTATTTATACTCTACTGGATTATAAGTTATCTTTTTTCGGAAGCTATTATAAATTATAACCTGTTAGAAATGAACGTGTATATTCGATACCTGTAAAGATTAAATGCTTATCATTCGCAACTGTTGGACGTATCTGACTCCCCTGTCGAATAAAATTAATGTGCAGTTGCTAAGAGTGATCAGCCACGTTTATGACATTAAAATCCTACAATACAGGGAATAAGAATTTTAAACTGTCGTGTGCCGGTTTGACAACGATTGGGTTTCGACGTACTTAGTGACAGGAGAAGAGCGTCTACGCGGGCCGTTTTCACAACTACCAGATTTTTGAAATGTGTACATTATAAACTCCTTTTCTGAATTGAATTTGAAAATAATATTACTATCTCTGTAAGTGTTTTTGTTGATTACTTTGCAGGAAAACTATATTCCTAAGAAGCTTTTCTTGGATTCGGCTATTAGGTACTAGATTGTAAATTTATGGTAAAGTCCTATGGGACCAAACTGCTTTGGTAATCGGTCCCAGCCGGCTTCTGTGGCCGAGCGGTTCTAGGCGCTTGAGTCCGGAACCACGCAGCTGCTACGGTCGCAGGTTCGAGTCCTACCTCGGGCATGGATGTGTGTGATGTCCTTAGGTTAGTTAGGTTTAACTAGTTCTAAGTCTAAGGGACTGATGACCGCAGATGTTAAGTCCCATAGAGCTTAGAGCCACCATCGGTCCCTAAGCTTACACACTACTTAACCTAACTTAAACTAACTTACGCTATGGACAACACACACACCCATGCCATAGGGAGAACTCGGATCTCCGACGGGGGAGCCGCACGGACCGTGACAAGACGCCCTAGACATCGTGGCTACCCCGCGTGGCTCTTGGATTCATATTACATATTATAAAGTACAACTGAGAAACGCGGATCGCTAGAGGACTTAATTCGGGCCGCATGCGGCCCGAGAGCCGCAATTTGACGACCACTGGTCTAGAGCATATCTCGTGCGCAAGTATGCGAACGCTCTCTAAATGTTGTTTGGGTAGCACGCGTCTAAGGCGGAAAGTGGGTACCAGACCGATATTCACCCAGCTGAATGAGGGAAACCGCAGAAGAACCACATGCAAACCGGTCAGCTCAACAGCCCTTGTCGTTAATCCGCGAGGCAATCTCGATCCGGGGTGCTTCATCTTCACAAACTTTTGAATAGTTTAAAACGCAACTTTCGGTGTCAGAGCTGCGACGCAGCTTGTTACTCTGCTTTCTTACCTACAGAAACATCCTATCTTTGGTCAAATATTCATAAATCCGGCCTGCCCTGAAGCGCAGTATAATGTTCCTCAACTAACAAAAGCTCTAAAACCTTAGTTGCGCTACGTGTGTGAACCGGGTGCTTAGAAAGTTAACTGATTTCATCAACGACATTGTGATCAATAAATGAAAAAACCTTGCGTTAAAATATTTGTTCTATATTATCTCTTCAGTTACACGCGGTTTATACCAAGTCTGTTCTATGAAACGTTTTCCATTTTGGAAATTAACGGTCGAAAATAAAACCACTTTATAGTAATCCTTTCACATATATAAGAGCCAGTCAAATGAAAAGGAGACAGATGAAAAAAAAAGTAAACCGTTTATTACTTCAAAAGTAATCGCCGTAACTGTTAATATCAGATTGGTGCACAAATTCGTAGCGTTTTTGTTTTACATGTTGGTATTCCCGTTGCTATGGATTTATTTATTGATTGTCATTTTTTATTTGTAGTTCACTGTTACATATCGTCATTTCCTCATTTGGAGGTACTGAGTGGAACTGTGGAGCTAGAAAATGGTATGCCAGTTGCTGAAATCGGGACGTTTCCGATATATTATTCTGTTTGATTTAAGTAGAGAGCTGACAGCAGCAGAGGTATTCAGAAGCATTTACGCCTGCTACTGGGATAATGTCACTGGACAGAGCGTGACAATAAAATTATTTTCTCGTTTTATGGAGGATCCTTTTGACATTAATGACTCTCCACGTTCAGGAAGATATTCGGGGTTTGATGAAGACCGTTTAAACGCATTAATCCACAGTTATCCACGTCAGTGCACACCAAAACTGGCAAACGTGATGAAAAGTAATCTTTCCATCATCGTGGGACATTTGCAAACACTGAGGAAGGTTAAAAAATCTGGCGTAAGAGTACCGCAGGCTCCATGTAAAATCACACAAATCAGTGGGTGGCCATAATTGCATCTCTGCTTGCTCGCCAACAGCTGGCTCATGAACTAACCGACTATTCGCATCCTGTATAGTTACTGGTGACGATAAAAGGTGTCTTTATGCTAACTTAAGGGAAACAAAGAAATTGTTGAGCCCAAATAAAACAGCAATACCCCATTCAGAGACATGCATGAGTCCACAACAGATAATTTGGAGCAGCGGCGGTTTGATGTATTATCAATGGCTTCCCCGTGATGAAACCACACTGCTGAAATTTAATGTCAACAACTGAGAAGTCTTGCAGACACAGTCCAAGAAAAACGACCAGGAAGACTGCTTGAAACAACGCTAACGTATAACGCCCGCCTACTTTCTGCTAGACTGACAAAAACACTTTCTCTCGAAAAACCTTCAGGGAACTTCCTTTTCGGTTGAAAATGCCCTCCGAGCATGGCTCCACGAGTTCTTCTCCTCAAAATCGCGTAATTTCTACAGCGGATTCGAAAAGTTACCCCAGCTTCGGCAGAATGTTGTAAATAGTGAAGGAGAATCCATTACCCATGACAAAATTCTCTGTTATTTGCATCTGTTGTGTCTATTATACTTATGGAGAAACGCTACTAACTTATACACAAATTTAATGCACATCGCTCGCTGAAACTAGAGGGTCGATGCCTTCATAGAAAAATGTTTACAGATGCCTACGGAACCAGGATTGAACCCAGGTGCACACATCTTCGTCCGAAGCAAATTGATGGCCGCGAATGTCTTTCTTCGGGGCTTCAAAAACATTGGGGTGAGATCGGGACTGCATGGAGGGTGTGTAAAGGCTTCCCAAAGAAACTTCTGCCGCGTACTCGAAATAACTTTGGCAATTTGTGGGAGGCCCTTATTCATTCTCTGTACAGTCTCTATCACTCCTCATGCGATTTCCATATTTTTGAGCACTGAAGAAAGACATTCGTGCTCATCGATTTGCTTCGCACAAAGAGGCGCACCCTGGATGCTGTCATGTTTCCGCATGCAACAGAAAATATCATTGATCGTCCCTTCTCACGGTGGGATTAAAGTATTTACAGTTATAGCGATTACTTTTGAAATAACAGTTTATTTACTTTTACCACACGTCTCGTCTTCATTTGACTGCCCCTTCTACGTACAAGAATGGTCTAAAGCTTTCTCGACCTCGCTCAAGGACCGCAGCACGAGGTGAGTAATCTTCTTCTTCAGAGGTTCGACCAACTTTGAACAAGCTCGGCCCGAAACTACACGCGATTCTGTTCAGTAGCTGTCTGTTGGCAGCTGTCTAGAAAGACAAGGGGCATAAATGCTGGGAAATGAAGGAAATCGAGTGTCGTGAAGTGATGAAAATTCATAGAAACGTTGGTTTGACGACAACTAAAATTCATTCAAGGCAGACGGTGACACTTTTCTCTCAGTTTACGCTATAAATAAGTTGATATCTACGTTCAAATTTGGTCCGCAGCTGCGATGAAAGGTTTAAATGATGCACTCACTTTCATGGTTCCGTACCTCAATCGCTAAACACGGAACACTATGTTGTTGTCTGTCTGTCTGTCTGTCTGTGTGTCTGTCCGACTGGTAAGAACCCTATATCTCAGTAACGCGTAGATATACCATTTTCCAATCTATATATTACGTACCAACGTCGATGGTCACTTGCCGGTGTGAAAAATTTAAGCTTTTACGTCAATGCAGCCACAAGATACAGCCATTTATGTTACTCATTTTGATACTCACTCATCAAACCTGTAGCGTACTGCCCCTTGACATGGAATCATGGAATTTGGCAAGAACGAGGTTTTGGAATACAAGTAAAGGAAAAAAATCTGAAAATTATTACTCAGTAATTACGTGACACGAAAAAATTTTTTCTGTCTTTTTTTGTTATCCCAGCGGTTTGTCTTTCCGTCTCTTAAGACCTCTGTTTCTCACTAACGGATTGATGTGTCAAGTTGAAATTATGTCACACACTAGGGTATCGATATCGATAACAGGCAAAAACCGTTGAAATTGTGGATTTTATTAATGAATGAACTACCATTATACGTAATTAAGTTTGTACGGAACCTTTGCTGCGAGAGTCCTACTCATACTTATCCGAATTTTATTATTTCGTTCGTCGAAATACTGCAAAATTATATCTTATACCATTTTAGAGTACCAGCACAAAAAGGCAGCTTAGTGTGCAATACAAGTTTATGCACACACACACACACACACACACACACACACATATATATATATATATATATATATATATATATATATCATTTAGAAAGTGATAATTGTCTGCTGACTTTAAGTCCCACTGAGAACAACTGTACGAAAGTGGCTCAGTATAATCCCCTGCTGCTGTATCTTCTGTGGCGAACACTGGCTGCTGCTCCACCCAAAAGATGCCTCTGGTTAACTTCAGGCATTCCCCTTGTTGATGGTCCACAACACCTCCGCCTTGTTGCCTCAAAGCTATCCACTCAGACTCCAGGCGGCCCTGCCGAGCTTTCTCCAGGATGTGTTTGTCTCTGCCGGCTGATTCGAACTTCTCACTTGCTCCTCTCTGCCACCTGTCGCCAACCAGAGGAGGGGCTCGCAGCACACACCACATGCTGCTAGTTACCTCACGCATGACCTGCCACCGACTCAAGTCGAACTCATCCTGCAAGTGATGTGAAAGACAAACGGTGCTGCAATACACTGCAAAAGTGAAATAAATAAGAATAAGATTACACCAATTCTTACAGCATGACCAGAGGCGTTTAAACAGTCATTATTACAGCACTGTATACGCAAGTGGAATGGGAAGAACCCCTAATGTGTGGTACCATTCTAAGTAACCTCTGCTAACAAGGAAAACTCCCCATCGCACCCCCTCCCCCCCTTTAGATTTAGTGGTAATATGGACCAGTGGATAGCCCGACAAAAGCTGAACACGGTTCAAGCATGAAAACAGGAAGAAAGTGCACTGAACTGTGAAAAATAGCAAAATATAAACAGTGAACGGTCCAAGCTCAGCAAGTGGAATATTCAGGGTATCTTAACAACCACGGCTTCACGGTTAAGTAGTTGCACTGAAAACCGGAGGAGCCGTAGTCTTAACTCCCTCGTGCCACTCATTTTTATTTAATTTTTTCACATTACAAACTGTCCATCCAGTCATTGAAATGTTTGTTCTCTTCCTGCAGTCTTGGCAGTTGTCATTCTGTACACTGGTTATAGAATATGTGACATGTGTCAAGAATACTTTACCTTCGAAATAAACGTGATGAATAGTGAGCGCAGGCGAGATAGCACATGGACATGTTTCCACTTGTTACTGTCCTTCAAAGTAGTCACCAGCTTTGTGTAGAACCCTTTGCCAGCGATGTGGAAGGCGTGGTATACCGTTAGCTGAGGCTTTTCTGTTGATGGTGCGAATGGAGCGGTCTACTGCCTGTCGAATCTCTGTAACAGTTATGTGGCGAAATCCACGAATGGTTCCTTCATCTTCGGAATCAAATCAAAGTTACAAGGACTTAATTCCGGGGAGTTGGTGGATGGTACAGTACTTCCCAGGCCCATCGACCGAACAGAGCAACCACAGTTTGCGCTGTATGCGCCTGCGTATTGTCGTGCAAAATCATGGGTTGGTTGTGCAGAAAGTATCGCAAAGCTGGTCGCAGATGATGCTCCAAAAACGAACGGTAATACTGTGGATTAATGGTCTGCCGTGGAGGAACGTAATGTGTTAGGATAACACCATCACAGTCGTACACGAGAATCACCACAACTTTAGAACGCGCCATTCGCACCATCAACAGAACAGGTTCAGATAACGGTGTACTAAGCCATCCACATCGCTGGCAACAAGTTCTACACAACGCTGGTGACTACTTTGAAGGACAGTAACAGGTGCAAACATGTAACTCTTTTGTATCAGTTGTGAGTAAATACACTCCTGGAAATGGAAAAAAGAACACATTGACACCGGTGTGTCAGACCCACCATACTTGCTCCGGACACTGCGAGAGGGCTGTACAAGCAATGATCACAAGCACGGCACAGCGGACACACCAGGAACCGCGGTGTTGGCCGTCGAATGGCGCTAGCTGCGCAGCATTTGCGCACCGCCGCCGTCAGTGTCAGCCAGTTTGCCGTGGCATACGGAGCTCCATCGCAGTCTTTAACACTGGTAGCATGCCGCGACAGCGTGGACGTGAACCGTATGTGCAGTTGACGGACTTTGAGCGAGGGCGTATAGTGGGCATGCGGGAGGCCGGGTGGACGTACCGCCGAATTGCTCAACACGTGGGGCGTGAGGTCTCCACAGTACATCGATGTTGTCGCCAGTGGTCGGCGGAAGGTGCACGTGCCCGTCGACCTGGGACCGGACCGCAGCGACGCACGGATGCGCGCCAAGACCGTAGGATCCTACACAGTGCCGTGGGGGACCGCACCGCCACTTCCCAGCAAATTAGGGACACTGTTGCTCCTGGGGTATCGGCGAGGACCATTCGCAACCGTCTCCATGAAGCTGGGCTACGGTCCCGCACACCGTTAGGCCGTCTTCCGCTCACGCCCCAACATCGTGCAGCCCGCCTCCAGTGGTGTCGCGACAGGCGTGAATGGAGGGACGAATGGAGACGTGTCGTCTTCAGCGATGAGAGTCGCTTCTGCCTTGGTACCAATGATGGTCGTATGCGTGTTTGGCGCCGTGCAGGTGAGCGCCACAATCAGGACTGCATACGACCGAGGCACACAGGGCCAACACCCGGCATCATGGTGTGGGGAGCGATCTCCTACACTGGCCGTACACCACTGGTGATCGTCGAGGGGACACTGAATAGTGCACGGTACATCCAAACCGTCATCGAACCCATCGTTCTACCATTCCACGACCGGCAAGGGAACTTGCTGTTCCAACAGGACATTGCACGTCCGCATGTATCCCGTGCCACCCAACGTGCTCTAGAAGGTGTAAGTCAACTACCCTGGCCAGCAAGATCTCCGGATCTGTCCCCCATTGAGCATGTTTGGGACTGGATGAAGCGTCGTCTCACGCGGTCTGCACGTCCAGCACGAACGCTGGTCCAACTGAGGCGCCAGGTGGAAATGGCATGGCAAGCCGTTCCACAGGACTACATCCAGCATCTCTACGATCGTCTCCATGGGAGAATAGCAGCCTGCATTGCTGCGAAAGGTGGATATACACTGTACTAGTGCCGACATTGTGCATGCTCTGTTGCCTGTGTCTGTGTGCCTGTGGTTCTGTCGGTGTGATCATGTGATGTATCTGACCCCAGGAATGTGTCAATAAAGTTTCCCCTTCCTGGGACAATGAATTCACGGTGTTCTTATTTCAATTTCCAGGAGTGTATTTGCCACTATTTAAGTTCCAAGCCTCTTACAAAAAAATGTTCAAATAAGTGTGAAATCTTGTGGGACGTAACTGCTAAGGCCATCAGTCCCTAAGCTTACACACTACTTAATCTGAATTATCGTAAGGATAAACACACACACCAATGCCCGAGGGAGGACTCAACCTCCGCCGGGACCAGCCGCACAGTCCATGAGTGCAGCGCCTTAGACCGCTTTTGTTAGCAGAGTACATGCGTAGGTTATAAGCTAGGTGTGTAGTGGTTTGCCTGGTGCGCTCGTGTGATGCTGTGATGCCGGGCTGTTGCAGCCTGCTGAAGCTGTACACGGAAGGCGTGGTGCCGCGACTGATACGGAAGCACTGGCCGCTGAGCGCGATGGAGCCGCAGCAGCTGCGGCAGCGCCAGCCGCGGCGGGTCCAGTCCCTGCGGCCGGTCTACATAGCGCAGGTGGCGCCGCTGCTTCTGGTGCTGGCCGCCGCGGCTCTGCTCTCACTGCTGCTGCTGCTGGCAGAGAGGCTCTGGGCCAGGAGCACACCAACTGGCAGGCAACACGAGAGCGCAGACGGGGCGCCAACAGCGCACTCACCCGCTGCGTCCCAGACCGGCGACACCAGGCGCGTCGCCTGCGTCTCAGTGGCCACCCAGTGTGAATAGCCAGTCACGGCGCTCATTAGCCCCAAACTCCTGGAGCTCTACTTCCACACACCTCACCCAAGGACCTAATACGAGGGGCATCGAGCAACTAATTGGACACATTTTTTGGGAAATTCAGGTCGAAAAAATGCAGACTGTTGTGGAACATCGTCGGATGTGCCCTCTTCAGCCCATTTAGTTCCATGAGATCTGATCGGTGGCGGCGCTATACGAGTATGTAGCTTTCAAAGTGGCGTCTGTAACGAAGGTTTGTTCCAAGCAGAGAGATGTCATTGATTCTTTTTTTTTCCACAGAAAACCAGGGATTGCAGATATTCATAGGCGCTAGCAGAATGCCTATAGAGACCTCAAAGTAACTAAAATCACGGTGACTCTTCGGGCGACGCATCTGTCATCATCGCAACAAGGTCGCACAAACCTTACCAATATCCTGTGCCCTGGCTGGCTGTGCACAGCTATGGAGTGTTCGAATGTGCTGACACACTCATTTAAAGCGATTGATGGATCTCAATCGGACATCTCGTTGCACAACTGGATGTCTCTGTTGGTAGTACTGACACATACGTCCACCAAGTGGGGCACTAAAGGTGTGTATCCTCACTGCCTAACACAAGACCATACAGAGCAACGACAGAATATCGTTGTGGAATACCTTGTACGTTATGTGGCTGGCCGTGACATTTCTTGCTGATAATTGTAACAGGCGATGACCGATTGGTTCATCACTTCGAAGTGGAAACAAAATGGCACTCTTTGGAGTTACCCCCCACCACCTCTCCTCTGAACAAAACGTTGAAAGTCACACCCTCAACCAATAAAGTCATGGGGACGGTCTTCTGGATCCCTGAAGGGATTATTCTGTTTGATGATCACCCTCATGATGCAACGATCAACTCTAAACAACATTGTGCTACATTCAGGAAATTTAAAAAGCGACTTCTGCGTGTTCGTCACCACAAAAATCCAAAGGAACTTCCCTTTCTCCATAACAATGAAAGGCCTCAATCTCACACGTCTGCACACCCGAGCTCACAAAACTTCATTCCGACTTCGGTACGTTTTTCCAATGAAAAATGACTCTGCAGGAAGCAGTACATGGATGATGGGGAGGTTATTCATGCAGCAAGACGTTGGTTCTGACGTCTACCAGTCGAAATGGTACTATGCAGGCATACAGGCCCTTCCAGTAAAGTAGAGTAAGGCCAGCTAATTGAATTGAGATTAAGTTAAAAAAAATAGGGTCTTGTAGCGAACAGTGTACTGGAATCCCGAGTACAACCATTCTGCTTGCGCACCCCTCGTACCATTCACGACATCTTTCTGCTACTTAGGCACTGAAAAATAGAGTAAAAGATAATAAAGCAACGGTGCCAGATGAAATTCCATGGACCATCCCATCTAGCCTTGATATTTGTTTCACTTCCACCGAGAAGTGAGTCCATCAATTTCCTCAGGTACACCATAACCTGTAGAAGTGGTTAGATCCAGCAGAGGTATCAAATTGCACGGATGTCGAGTATTACTTTTCAGTCTCTATTCAAAACAACCCCATGCATTTTCTGTGGGATTAGTTCCCGGTGATTAAGAAGACCTGTCGAGGAACAAAATCATGCCTGCTAACACGACTTCTGTAGTCTTGTATGACATGAATGTTCACAGCACACTCAGCATAAAGGTATACAAGAAAGGGCAACGTTTCCTCAGTGAGAATGTTGTTATAAACATCCTGTTTTGCATATACCTTTACCTAAATGACTGAGTACAAGCTGTGATAAGAAAACTCTGTCCTAACAGGTCTCGGAAGACCCAATGGTACCGATCGACCGCCATGTCACCCTCAGATGATAGGCATAACTGGGAGCAGATATGGAGGGGCATGTGACCAGTGCACCGTTCTCCTGGCATTTGTCAGTTTTCGTGGCCAGATCCGCTACTTCTCAATAAAATAGCTCCTCAACTTGCCTCACAAGGGGTGTACACTCCAATCACCAACGGCGCTCTAGAGACCCAGACAGTCACCTATCCTAGTGCTAGACAAGTCAAACTGTTCTTAACTGCGGTGATATGACGAGAACTGCTGTTACCACTGTGGCAAGACTGTTAGCTGTGACGAGCGGTTCTAGGCGCTTCAGTCCGGAACCGCGCGACTACTATGGTCGTAGGTTCGAATTCTGCCTTCGGGATGGGTGTGTGTGATGTCCTTAAGTTAGTTAGGTTTAAGTAGTTCTGAGTTCTAGGGGACTGATGACCTCAGATGTTAAGTCCCATAGTGCTCAGAGCCATTTTTTTTGGTTGACTGTGATAAGAAAACATTACCAAAACGTCGCAGAACCACATTTGACCTCAACTATATGCTCCACACATGGCAGGTTAAACGCCTCATGGCCCCTCAATGGACCCAATGTCTTGCTTCATTTGAAAAGAGGCAAACTATAGCGTGTAAGAGTACACTATCCGTTTCCAATCAGCTGCTGTGTAGTATCTGTGTTCCTAGGCCCTTTGAAGACGTGCAAGTGTATGTGCCACTGTGCAGGGTCCTTTTACAAGGTACGTTCATAGCATTCCGTTCGTTTCACAATGTTCATTTGGAAAGTGATTGAGGTGGGCCTGTGCTGACTGCCAAGGGGAATGCATATACAAGATATTTATATCTGGTTTGAAACCGATTTTCATTGACATTATGAGCCACTCGTCACCAGACCCCATCACTTAGGATCTGTTTACGTCCACTGTTCTTATGTTATTTATCATGGAACAGAATGTTACACCTTTACTTGTCGAAACGTTGGACAGCCCGCTTTAGTACACCAACAAAATGAGTAAATTCGTTCGAGGTGTCCCCACGAGCATGTTCGAAAATGGCAGCTCCTTTTCTCCATACTATCGTATCTCCAATTCGACCCATCTTACTGCTCTCATTCCGTACGACCAATTGCGACATACACACCAGTGCACTGCCATGGCTTACGCCATGCACGTCACATGACAGCCTGCTACCAGCTCTACAACATACACAGCACTTCAGATCGACCAGTGTGGTCCTTTATGGCTGTGTTAACATTTTGTATGGTGAGCTTACACCAGGATAACGATCGCCTTATATTGCTGTAGACCTGGGAACAGGTGGTATTGGACACCAGTTTCAGCAACTTGTTTATCATTCATTTATTTCGTTTCAGTGTTGCTATTGTGCAAATGTATTATCACAGATATCATCGACGTCTTCTTGAGAGATAGTGTTCTACAATATTTTTACTGTTGTCACAGTTGCTCAAATGATGTTGTCACTGATGGATACCAAACCAGACCAGACGCTGTCGTAGCTCGTTCTACTCACACTCTAGAAGACTGGTCTTGTGATTGTGCAGGTCCGGGGAGATACCGACCATCTTGGGGAGTACTTCAGATGAAGTGTTTGCACGCTCATTGTCCTGCTGGTAGAGCAAGCAATCGTGACATTGGAGGAACGGCAGCTGAATCGACTGGATGTTGTTCTGTTCATGTTATGCAATGTACACCGTTTCTGTATCACCTGAGTAACATCATCTCTACATGGTACAGGCTCCCCATAATGTGACACGTGGAGTTAGCCCTGGATGCTACTGCCCCACACACTCTGAGAGTTGTTGTTCTCCATATTGACACTCCACTCGCAGACGACCATCGCTGGCACCATGATGGTACCCACTCCCAGCACTAAACACAATTTCAGTCCACCATCTGGCTTTGTTAAACCATTATGATGTCTGAGAACAAGTGTAACCAGATAGCACTGTCGCTTACAGCCCAGCTTGCAGTAATCACTTTCCGATGGCCATGTCTGACCTTCTGCGGCCAACATTCTTCCCAGTTTGTATTGTTGTAGCCATGTGGTCAGCAGTGGCTGCCTGTCTGAAACCGTTGTCTAAGCCCCAATCTCTATGTCGCTACTTTACAAAACAAGTACTCCCTTTGGAGTACGATTCCCAACATTGACATACAGTTAACATCTCACATCCACAATTTGGAGAATTTTTTGTAAAGACCTTCCAGCTATCTGTGGGGTACCGTTTTCTGTTTTATTATCAATCTGCCTTCTACAAAACAATTCTTTGGTTTCTAATTTTTACGGTCTTTCATGCTGTTATCAGCACTATAAGGAAGGATAATAACTCAGCTTATAAATTTAATCTTTTTGGTTTAAGTTAAATGTTGAAATTGAGGTACTAATGCCGTTATGAATTGCATAAATACGAGGGATGCCCCACCACGACTATCTAGAGGATTTGAACTAAACACTGTGGGGTATATGAGCATAGGCTTCCACCGTGTTTTCTTATTCAACAGTCTTCTGGGTATGTCAATGTCAATTTTTTTCTAAATACACAGTAAGGAAGACTATTTAACAGTGACCGAAACGTCGGAGAATTTTGCACAGTACGGTCACATAACCAGAAGAATTGTATTGACAGTGGGATATTTGTAATGTAGACAGAGAAGGTGTGCGTAAATAATTACGTCTGTCACTGAGCATGTAGAATGGATCAAGCTAAAAGTTAAATTTTGTGAAGGATGTATATGCATTTTTTATGTTGGAAGAATTTTATTTATAAAATAGGCTATATTATAGAAGAAGAAATTTATGAGAATAGCCGTTTCATGAGAGTGAATCATGGACTGCGGCAAAATCTGAAAAGACGGGAATCGAAGGGTTTGGGAGGAGGCACTATAGAAGGACGTTGAAAATTAGGTGCATTGCTTGGACAAAAATGAGGAGGTTCTTTGTAAAATTTGAAAAGAATGTTACATGTGGAAAACACTGACAAGAAGAAAGGACAGGATGATAGGACATGTGTTAAGGCATCAAGGAATAACTTCAATGGTAGTAAAGGGAGCTGTAGAGAGTAAAAACAAGACAAAAATAGGCTTATATTCAGCAACTAATTGAGAACGTAGGTTGTAGTCCGATTACGAGATTAAGAGTTTACCACGAGAGAGGAATTCTTATATTAAAAATCCCTAGTGTTTCATACGTTTTGATTAGTTATAACTCGTCAGTTTCAGCATACCAAGCAACCAACTAGTGAAGTAACAATAGTCAGTGCTAACTGCTTGTGTAGGTGCGAAAGGCTGAGCGAGGTAAAACAGAGATCGAGATATTGGTTGGTTGGTTTAAAGAGGGGTCAAAGCATAAAACTGCTAGGTCATAGATCGATCGAAAAATTGATCTCGCATCTGGGAGATGAGGGTTCACCATCTGGCCTACGCCCCGTGAAAAAGAGACAGTCTTCGAACCCGATCATGTGGTGAGTCTGGAAAGATCTAGTTCGCTCTCCAACCCCACCCGCCAGCCCCATGTACTGAACTGGAATTGAATGTGAGCCATCACTGGAAGAAGGGAAGTCGAATGCACAATGGGAGTAGGAAAAGCTACGCTTTTCTCGTATCCCGTATTTTCCAAGATCTTAACCAAGCAAAGAAAATGTGTGGGATGTGCAATATGCAACATGTTAATAACAGAAACTTATTACACATGTATTATTAAGCCATAAGACTGCATACCATTAATTAGGCATACTTGTGTAGACAGAACTTCTGATGATCACTTCATTTTAGAAGTTAGTTCAGGGAAATAAAACTTTAAAAATGGTTGTGTGTGTGTGTGTGTGTGTGTGTGTTTGTGTGTGTGTGCGTCTTTGTTTGCACAGGGGACTAAATGAAATATTTTAATATTAATTGATTTTGTTGCACATTTACTCAATTCTTCTAATTTTTTCATCTAATATTTAACCTGATATGTTATGCACCTTGTACATAAAATGACCGAAATAATTTTTTAAAATGTTATGTACTATTGTGCGCTTGCCTTCTATATAGGTCAAAAATAAAGAGGATGAAAAAATTATGAACATCCACATTGTAATAGACCTATTTCTGTCATGCTAATAAACTGTTTATGGCTGATAAATGTCAATTTGTGCTGTTTATTTGTGCAACAGCTATACTTTTGTTCATAAGATCTATTCTATGATGAAAATGGTTGTGAAAGAATCTGCGACTTGCAATATATATTCTTGAACATTGTAACACCGTAGCTTTTATATTCACAAAGTGTTCTGATGTGTCTTATACGTTTGAAGCAGTATGGTCACGTGATGTGTATAATAGGCTCTCTGTTACATGTAAGTTGGTTGTGAGCTCTGGTTGAGTGCGGCGTTCTTTCTTTCATGGTAATTCATAGGAAAATGATCAAACAAAAGAAAACACCTGCAACTAATTCGTTATTAGTGTTAATTTATTATTTACACTTCGCTTGGTGGCATCAAATGTTAATACACAAGATTAACACAGACTGCACCATACTGATTCTTGTCAATAGTTTAATATACGATAATAGTCACACCTATTTCTTGCCCTCGATATTCTACTCCAAAATTGTTAATTATTCTAATCTGAAGGCAGGGAAGACAGTGACTGGCAGAACTCATTTATTTATTTCATTTCGAGCGCTCTGAAGCCAAAAGAAACGAAGAAACTACATATTCTTTAAATGAATAAGCCATGGTTTATGATCTTGTTTTCCATTATCTGGACGTGTCCAGCACTGTCTTAAAATCATTTTTAGCCTTCACTTTTAGCGTTGTTTTGGGCTAAGAACATCTGTCACCTTGGGCAGTTGGCGATTTCTGCCTGTTCCAATGAAAATATTATTGTGCTTAAATTAAGTGAATATTGAGTTCACATCAGTTATTTTATAGAAAGAAAATGTAAATTTTCTTATCGATTTCTCTTTCTTTGGGTATTGGGAGGTGAATGTTTTAGTAGTTCTGTTCACTGAACAGTGTTAATCTGTGGTCAGTCCTGTTGAGAATGACTTGTGTGTAATCCCTTAACATTTAATATTTATTTTGTGTTACTAGTGAACTGGTGACAGAGAAATAGAACGGGTTGAAAATAAAAAAGATGTTCGATGGACATGTTTATTTTCCAAGGACAAACCCACCCATACACCCACCTTCCTATTGCCTTCTCTCTGAAATCCGTTCCGTTCACTTCAAAATTATTTTTATACGCCACAGCTTGACGTGAAGGCTGGAGAGACCCGTCATCCTGCAGTAACTGAAACTCATCAGCATGGCAGACCGTCTTTGATGAGGGCAGACAGATCCATGGCGATGGAGCTCCGCCACCTAGGAGTCCAGTCGAAGGTGCAACCCAAACCTAAGTGCCCACACGATAGTAAAGTTCATAGCGTGGACTCTGGGCTGACGTCGTACTGGGCATGTACATGTGCAAAACGGAGGTAGACGAAGACAAGGCGAGGAAGTAGTTCAGGGCTTCCTCGAGAGCCGACGCCGTCATTACTATCATTATTTGCGTCGCAAACGTCCTGAGCAGCCATTGTACCACAAGATTAGGCATTGGATGTGAAGTGGTAGTGGTGAGGTACTCGACACTATTCTAGCAGAACCTGTAGAACTCAGAAATCCTGACCAGATACGATGGGATGTAGAGTACACTCGATCGTGAAACGGTTCGCAAGGCATGGTGGTATACTCCATCTGTGACTTTACACAAGAAAAATATTAAAGTGCATCTCCAAATAGCGAGAACATGTTTCGTTTAAATGGCTCGCTGAAGTCTGACTGATTTTATTCCCAAGGGCGTTCAAGTGTTAGCTGAATCATAGCATTATTTGATGCAAAAGTGTGGTATGCACAGACTGTGTGTTCTCTGTCACGCATGTCAGACGGCATCTTACGGATTTTGTTCCGATAGTAATGATTGCCGTTAGTGCTTTCACTACTCTTCCTCCTTAGTTGCAGCTGTTACTGATACAGATCTAGAAACTTCCAATATTGTCGGAAAACAGCTTGCAGAAGTGAATATGACACTCAGCAGCAAGGTTGGTAGATACCAAGATAAATTGATTTGTGCTGTTAGGTTCATGCAGCTAGTCCGTGGAGACACGAAGCAGTAAATTCACGTGTTACAGTATCAGCACATGATGTCTGTACGAAAGTGAGTTGCCAAATGTGAATACAGCGTTATCAACGCCGAGAGAACACCTTTACAATTAAAACCCAGTTAAGTCCGAAAGAATAACAAGGCCACACACTGACATCGATACGGCATATTACTACTGACTTCGTATACGAGCAGGAAATGGTTGTCTGTTGTGTTGTCTCTATATTTACAGTAGCGGTTTACCAACTGTCAGAACGTCGTTACGGCTTTTGAGTGTGCCTGCGAGCCGACCCAGAAGAGTTTTCGCTCACTAACAGGTTTCCAGTAGACCCGGTGTTGGAATCGATATCCGGTGGTATTAGGTATAAAAGGAAGAAGAAAGGTCGGATTTCGTTTTCATGGATATAAGTGCTCTGAAGAACCGATGGTGCTCTGCAGTAGAAAGTTTACAGAATGCACATCGAACAAGGAGCACGCTGAAATCATTGATGGTCCCACCTACAAAAAACTATTATACACAGAACTTCGAAGAGGAATTAAATTATTTAACTAAAAACTAAAAAATAAATGAGTACTTTGATAAAGTGATAAACAAAGGATTGCATCCTAGACAGTCAGAAACTACCGACGTGAAACAACCTATTAAAGCAAATGTTAAAAAAAAATAATGGAATATAAAAGATTTTAAAACCGTGAAAATTATGCATGAAGTCTTGGACTGCTCAGATGACGTACTTCTCCCCCTAACCACAGCAAATGTCCATAAGTGTGATTACGTCCACACTGGAAACAGTAAAAGCAACCAAGTAACACAGAAGCAATTATTGTCTTTGTAGCATTAATAAATTAGCAATGGCAAGTAATTCATCGAGGCCAGAGACGACCAAGAACGGTTCTCTGTAACTAAAGCTTTGTCCCGGGTCAGTCATTACATTTTTCAAAGCCACAGAAATTTATGAGCGTGAAAATAATTCCATCAGAACTGAAAGAGGTCTCAGATTTGACAAGTGGTGAGATTTTTGTATAGAACGTAATAAAATTACGTTTCGAATAAACTCCATGAGCCATTTCGGCCCCACTTGGCTATCTTTGACGTCACGACGCAGCGGTCGTTGCTTGGATACGAATAAACAGAACAGTGGTTTTATAATCAATACGAGAGAAGTTGTCAAGGTTTCGCTATCTAAAGCTGTTAGCTCTGAAGACTTACTTACCAGTGTAGTCACTGTCCATGTCTCCCACCACAGAAGAGGAAACACGATGCACCAAATTATCCCTCTAGATTATCGTATACCTGCCACCAGATTTCACAGCAAACTTTTTCCTGTAGTTATTACAGAAAATTATGTCCCACGATTCTCTGATGTGTTATCTTCCACCTGACAGCAATTAAATTTTGGATCAGTATGATATCCCCTTCGACCACTTTAGACATATTAGAAATCACGAACGAACATCGTACGTTTTGAGGAAGATCAATAAACAACAAAAATAAAGAAAGGTATTAGGGTAGAGCTTAACGTATCTTCAACGACGACTTGATAACAGACGAATCACAAATTCGAAGTGGACTAGGAAGAAAATCTGTGATGTTATTATAATTGACACATGTCGCCATGGAATACCATGATCTAGGTGACTAGCCGTCGATTTGATGTCCATCCGTTTCTATTGCTACCGTAGCACCTAATTTCTGTGACAGTTCATCTGGATTATTAACAAAAATGAAACATTTTGACATAAAGGCTTCTCCAAGAATAAAGAAGAGAGCAATGGTCGTTTAAACCTAAAACTGTTCACACAGTAAATGTTATATTTTCCATGGTTTCTAGGGTTGATGCAGCTCTTCACGCATCTTTCATTTCTAATATCACCAAATTAACTTTTCGTGGATGCCTCATGATGTTTTAATCAAGTTGTTTCATAATGCTTTTTACTTCTTTGTCATACTGAGTACTGCTTCATTTGTTATCCGATTAATTCAGTTAATCCTAGACTTTATGATGGGCTCACTTTTCGAAAGTTTCTACTCACTTTTTCTCTGAGAGCCAACGTTTGTCTTTCATTTAAGGCTACACTAGACCCATACTTTCAGAGAAGACTTTCTAACTTTTAAATTTGCGTTCTACTTTCACATATTTTTCTTTTTCAGAAAAGCTTTTCACGCTATTGTCAGTATGCATTACCCTCTTTATTTCAGCCATAGTCAGCTGTTATGCTGCCCACTAAATAAAATTCTTAATGCTTTACCCGCAGCATCACATGACTTAATTCGTGAACACACAATTACGACTGTTCTATTTTAACTGACGCTCGGCTTACATCCTCTCTCCAGGACACTATCCATCCATTCCAGACAATTGGGCTCCCCAGTCATTTGACATATCTAAAAAAATCGTGTCAACGAGAAACAGTGAAATTGTTATTTATACTCAATTATAAATTTTACCCTTGGCCTAGGTTTTATTCTGCTATGTTCAAAAGTTTTGTAGATGCGATTCACAAACCATTCATGATTATTACACTTTTTCTGGACAATGGTGATGTAAAAAAATAATCAGCACTCCGAAATTAAGTTACCCTTCCTTTTAATTGCTTTTATTGGAATATCACGTGACACACAAACATCACTTCACAATACAAAACATACTTGAAAACATCTTCCTCACAGTCACTGTTAATGTTCACATTTTATAAGCTGACTACGTTATGCGTCTTTCCAACATGAAGTCCAAGACTTGACTTTTTCAAGGTCGGACTCTCTATCAACTTAACAACCAACTAACAATCGCTTACGCGCCCAAAAATCAGAGTTATAAGTACATCAAAGATCATAGTGACAAAAAAATGAATACACATAAGAATAATATCATTGCAATATAAACATATCGATGTATCAAAAGTGAAATCAGATCTGAACGTTGTCTCAGAAATATGTTAAGTTGTTAACAGAAATACAGTAGAATATTATGGTATCGAGAGGTTCAGGTGAGGTACCATAATGGTTACGTAATTCAAGTACCATTACAACCCTGACACCTCTCAGTGGGCGTAACTACCAAAGAAGCCTAACGTTGCTAGGAAGCATTGACGAACACCTTGTTTCTGATAAAAGTTGTTCTGTATGACACGATGTGTCACACATAGTCTTTTGTTGCAAAGACTTTGAAACACACTAAGCAGAATAAGAAAAATACCTGTACACACTCACAGAAAAAAAATTAACATCGATGAGTGAAAAAAAGGACGACAGGGCTTATGATATGTGTAAGTAGGCTGTTTAGGTTTTTATGTTGGTAACGCCACGTAGTGCACTGTATGAAAACCGCTGACTGCGCTGTGTGCAGTCTGTGGCTGGTTGGACCCATTGTTGGAATATTCGCTTGTGTAGTGTTGGGCAGTTGAATGTGAACAGTGCGTAGCGTTGTGCAGTTGGAGGTGAGCTGTCAGCAGTGGTGGATGTTGGGAGAGAGATGCCAGAGTTTTGAGCGGACGATCTGGACATGTGTCCGTCAAAAAATTAAATTTGTTTAATTGGATGTCACAAAATTAGGTATATATTATGACCTTTGAACGCTTTTGAGGTAAATACATAGTTTGTTCTCTATCAAAATTTTTCATTTGCTAACTATCCCTATAAGTAGTTAGTGCCTTCAGTCGTTAGAATCTTTTATTTAGCTGGCAGCTGTGGCGTTTGCTGGGTTATTCAGTGGTTTGGTATTTAACTAATTTGTAAATGGAAATGATAATCTTATTTTATTACATTGAGTAATTACTAAATAATTTTTCTCCCAGCTAAAGATTTGATCAAGTTGCTAAAGGACTCCAAGTTAACGTCGTGTTAAAGTGTTGTCTGTAAGATGTGTAAGTCTCACTAAATCACAGTTCATACAACAGATTCTATACAACTATTGATTAAGATGGAAGCACTTATCTTCAGCAAAATGATCATTAAAACCACCGAATATCAGCCGTGCACAACAATGACGTATGTTACCTGAAACAATATTCTTCGCAAATCGTGCGTAATTAATTTCGACTCCATACATCAGCTAGAAAAGTTTGTTATATCGATCGTGCTATGAGCACTGTTTTTAAAGAACCAACCTGATTCGAATCATTTTCATTAAAATGAGCTCGGTACCACCGATGCACATTCATTTTTACACATTTGTATTACGTTCGGCATTTATGTCTGCAGAACTGCGTAATTTGAATTTGCCGCTGAGATAATAGTTAAGATGGCGGCAGACAATTGATAGATACTTTCTATTGTTAGACCAAATAAGTATTTTAACTGCTTCTTAAACTTTACAGAAACTCTACTTTCTTATTGTGCACTATTTAGACTTCATCAAGCAAACATTTGATTTGTTTCTAAGGAAAACACTGACAAAAACGTGATACAAATCGCTATCATCAATGGCTGCGCTCCTTGCAGCGGAAAGAAACAATTAACACAGATAATGCTTACTGAGAGAGGAATTACAGTTACAAATAATTATTCACTCATGTTTGTAATAATAATGAACTCTATTTTCAAGTAATAATTAACAAATAATTACAATTTCTTAACAAACCTCAGTTTGATATGCGTCTTGCGTGCTGAACCTACAAAAGCCATCCAACAAAAGGTAAAAACAAAAGAAGACAAACGCAGATCATAAAAGCACTTTACAATTATCATTGTCTTTGTATGATACACATCGATATGTCCAATTATATCATAGAATATTATATAAATAATTAATTCACTATAAGTTTTAATTGTTTTTTCATACGTAGAATACATAATGTTTATAACTGTTAGAGGCATAATTTCCTCTCGTCGCACTGTAGCCAAAAGTTTATCTCGTGGATGTTACACAGTATTGGCGCTCGCGGTATTGCAGTAGTTCGAGTAACGAAGATTTTTGTGGGGTAACTGATTTATGAAAGGTATATGCTATTGTTACTCAGGGCCATTCTTTTGTAGGGATTATTGAAAGTCAGATTGCGTTGCGCTAATAATATTGTGTCAGTTTAGTGATGATCAGAATAAGTACAGAGAGAAATGTCTGAGTACGTTCAGTTTCGCTCAGCTGTTTGAAAATCAAGTAACTTAGAAGTCTACCAGCACAGTCATTCTTAATAATTTTTCCAAAGGCACGTTTCATATGTTAGCAATAATTCTTCCACTGCTGTTACAAAACTTGAATCTGTAGACGACCTATTTAGTACCTTAATTAAGCTTCTATTTATAGTAGTTTTTTACGTGGATGCTTGCATGGCAGATGGTTTTATGGCGAAGAGGCCCAAAAATACTGAGGAAGCAGAGACTGTTGCACTCTCGGTTCAAAAAAGAATGCGCTGATGTCGAAAGGCAAAAGTTAAGAGGAGTCGGAACGCCCTATCCCGGCAATGTTAAATTTAGTGATTTGGCTTCCCTGTATTTCAGGAACCACTGTAGCCACTGACGTGAAACTTTTACAGGACATTAAACTGATGTTCTGAGTCTACTGAACTACAATAATTACATTTCAACCACTGCTTTCAGAAACACAATTTTTTAATTACACAGTTAAAATTTTGTGTAATTTTTGGTATGTTATCCTTATGTTCTTCTTTTAGTTCAGTAGACACAGGATATGTATGTTACTACTCCCTGAAAATTTGAGTACTCTACTGGAAGTGGTTTCTCAGATTTAGGGAAAAATCCAACAGAATATGTAAATTTGCAGTAACAGCTTCTTAAGTTTCAAACGACTATAACTCATTTAATATAGGCTTAATTTTTTATTTTTAGTCACTCAGAAACGCCCTGTACCATATTGTATATCATCCTCTTGATCTTTTTCCAAGTTTTTTCTTCTTTTCTTCTTTCTGGACTTCTTAGTGGCCAACTGTGCTGCATACTCTGCTTTATCAGTGTGAATCTTGTCCATCTGTTCAAGTTCTCTGATGCAGTTTGCTTCAGGATTAATTTCCATATGCAGTAGCACTTTCACCCTACCACCGTTACCATCATTAAAAGCAATAACAGCATCACTGACCCCCCACTTTAGTGTCTTCATTCCAACAAAAACATTTTTTGATAAGCGAGTCCATATAAGATTACTGATCGACTCATTGGGATTTTGAGTCTGACCATGCAGACACTTCTTCAGTAATTCAGGATTTGCCAGGTCTCCGTAAATAGGTTTAATAATATCCGTGACTGCTGCTGGGATGGAATGTTTATGGCTGTATGAACTGTTTGAGTACTGGGCATTGCGGTAATTGCACCATGAATCAGGTCCAGGAGGGCAAAGGTGGTGTACTGGTTTTCCATCAGTTGACAGTCTGTGGAAGAAGGCAGCCCATACGGCCTGATTCATCTTCAACAAATACTCAATATTATTTCTGATGGTCAACCCATAATACTGCTGTAGTTCATCAATGATTTTGTCTGTCAGCCTGCCTCTTATGGTTTTACCCTCAAAAGACATACAAATTACCGATTTTATTAGATCTTGAAGTAATGGACGTAAAAATTTTAATATTTTCAGCCAGTGTAGATTATTTTTAAACAAATAAAATGAAATACTTCCCATGTGAGTTTATAAGTGATATATACATCGTTTTATTCAGAAAATTGCATATTTTATAAAGAGATAAAAATCCGAAAATGTGGAAAACATTTTTTTTCCGTTCTGTCTCCCATTAACGGAAATCCTTGCAGCTGTAATAAGATCAGTGCGTGAAGCACAAACAGCTTCTATCGTCATTCGTTAGCGAAAGATCTTGCCGAGAATCCGAGAAAATTCTGCTCCTACTTCAAAACCGCTAAGCTGGTCTGAGGGTTCTAGCCATTCAGTCGTTAACTATTCTGGTGTGCCAACAGAACACAACCAAAGGAAGGCTGAAGTTTCAAATGTCGCATTTAAGAGATCATTCACGCAGGAGAATCGTACAGACGTACTTGGAGGACATAGTAACAGGCTTCCCTGGCGCAGAGAAGCAGTTAAAAGAATTAGAAACCAATAAGTCGCCAGGTCCTGATGGAATACCAGAAGGTGGCCGAACATAAGTAAAGAGACTGATTGTTGTCGTCTTTGAACAATGGAATGGCTTGTTTATAGCAGCAACTTACCGATTGTGTTTCGGTGTTTAACGACGCCTGTTATGTTCAGAGAATGGAATAATGTGTTGGGTAAGTGTTTTGTTTTTGATACATAGTAAGGATGTGAACGTGGCGGATATATAGATCAATGTGATTCTCGTTATAAATTGTTACCTCAGAAAATGCACTGCCTGGTACAAAAAAATGTGAAGCGCCCATAAGCAGAAGAGGAAACGAAATGAAATTTCACGGTTTTGGAAGGTATGGTATTTTACTGCAATGATTAGACAATCGAATCAAATACTCAAAAAACTTGGTAGTATGAACAGATTTATCATTATAAACAAAATCCATGATAAAATATCAACGAAGTTAATTGAAATGTATGCTTCTGAGTTTAGTAGCGTATTACGTATGTAACAAGGCAGTTATCAGTGAAACATTTTCTGAGTGGCTGAAATAAGGTTAATCTATGCCTTTGCTTAAGAAAGGAGATAAAGAAATACTGTCAAACTTCCGCCAAGTTTCACTGTTGCCAGAATTTTTGAATGTTTTAGAAAAGATAACATACAATTGGCTTCTTCACCATCTGACAACAAATAATGTATTGTCAGATTCACAGCTTGGATTTTTAAAGAGTTCTGATATTGAGAAGGCTATCTACACACACAGCGGAGAATATACTCAATTCATTAGACAGTAAATTACAGCCTACTGCTATATTTTTTCACGTATCAAAAGCATTTGAGTGTCTAAATCACTATATCCACGGCAATAGGAAAGAGACGAGCATTGAGCTATCAGACATCATCCAATTACAAACTAATGACGTGTGATGTCCCAGAATGTTCCATCTTAGGGATCCTACTTTTTCTTGCGTACATCAATGGCCTTACATTTGTTACGCTACCGGATGCCATGTTTGCTTTGTTGCAGGTCATACAAACATTACAAAACTCGTATATAGCAAATCAAGTATAGTCTTAAAAAGTTCGGGTAGTTAAATTTTCACGGACATTCATGAATGGGTCCTAGCCAACTTTTTGTCTTCAGAATTTGAAAAAACACACTACATGCTGTTCAGAATTTGTAAGAAGTTAGTCGTCAATACAAGCCTAAATGTGACGGATTACAGCATGATAGTATATTTAACTGGGAGGAGGATACTACAAATCGGCAGGAGAGCATAAACAGATCCCTACTTGCAATGCGAATTTTGTCAGAGATAGGCGATATAAAAATAAAAATCCTAGCATACTATGCTTACTTTCATTCCATCATATCATATGGAATTATTTTTTGAGGTAACTCGTCAAGCCAAGCTATTGTCTTCAAAGTTGAGGTCTCGACCGGCCTCCTAATCAATACACGGCCGTCGCGGGCAGCAAGGCAGAACCAGCTTTCATCAAAAAACTTAAAATACCTCCACACTGCCCCCCAGTGAGGTCTCAACTGACACGACTGAAGACGCGAATGGTGGTTGTTGGGGTCAGTGGAATGCACGTTATAGGGCGTCTGGCTAGGAGCTGTCCTTGAAGTAATCAGTGTGTAACAGTTCGTTGGGTCACTGTGAAGCCAACTGATGCTCAAAGAGCAGCTTCAGGTGCCATACGATGCACCAGGGCCATACGATGGTCTTTCCTCGCGATAATGTCACGTGGTCGTCTGGAGCCCAGTCTTCTTGCGACCATCCATTCTAGTTACCATCGCTGCCAGCAAACACGTACAGTGGTCACAGTTCTGCCAAGTCTTTCTGCAACATTTCAGAAGGAGTATCCAGGATCTCGTAGCCTTGCTACACGACCTCGTTCAAACTCAGTGGGCTCTTGATAATGGTTTCTTTGTCGCCTTAAAGGCATTATTGACTAACATCAACTGCCACGTGCAGTCAAAAAAGTGACATACACTCGCGACCGTTACAGCGTGTATTTAAAGCAAACCTGATTTGCATCATTATAGTGGCGTTGCTAGCGCCATTCGTATCCGACTGATCCGAAATTTGAACAGAGTTCATCTTTCACATGTAGAAACACGCCTACCTACTTTCATTTATGTCGCGCAACTCCTTCTTGATCTTGCGAGTTCTTTGCCGTCAGTGTACGTGCAGTGAAGAAAGCGAACAGTACGTTCTTCTGCGTGAAGGACATTCAGGTTACATGGTCTACTAC
This sequence comes from Schistocerca piceifrons, assembly GCF_021461385.2. Taxonomy (NCBI): domain Eukaryota; kingdom Metazoa; phylum Arthropoda; class Insecta; order Orthoptera; family Acrididae; genus Schistocerca; species Schistocerca piceifrons. The sequence goes on from NC_060139.1 coordinate 846,685,962, forward strand.
AGATACTTCATCCAACAAGGAGACTGAAAATAACTCACTTACTACTGCGTCGCTATAGAAGTGACAATTTTCAAAAGGACAATAATTACATCATCAACTGTTAATAAGAATTTATGGGTCGCCAATATGGGATGACGGCACACTATTTCCCTCAGGTAAGTGTTTCTTCATCTAACGTTGTGTCTGTTAGGAGCGTCTCGTAAATATGTTTCAAAGAACTCATGTAATGAACATAATTATTTTTTGCTGATGTTACATGTACGACTTCACATTCTAGTTACTTACCTCATGTTATTAGGCACCTGTAATCATACTTTCAGTAATTTATAAAAAGTGTTAAGCTAATACTAATTTCTTTTATTAAATGCATTTTATAGCAATATATTATAGAATGTTTAACTGGTATAAGTGCAGTAATTGCTTTTGGCGATTAAGGATGGTTTACTCAACAACATCAAATCAATATTTACATTTACTGATTAATAATTACAGCTAATACAATAATATGTCTTTAGGTCGGGTATTACTTCCACATACATGTGGCAAGAGCAATCTATTAATCCTTATTTCCCCCTGGCCAACAGGTCAGGTGTTGTAGTATGAATGTGTGCATGCCAAACGGTAAGTCTATACTGACAAGCCTAGTCCACTTACTGGGCGAGTTACAGCCATGCAGATAATATCAAGTGGTAACGTTTGTGACGTGTTTGTGGGACGACCGTTCGACACAAAAAAGGCACACAGTGATGTGTGTACATATTAAGTCATATTAAGGTACCACATAAAAAACATATTCACTGTATATTAGCGAATACTTCCTTTTAACATTGTTTCCATTCTTGTGGCATTTATGTGTGCTGTAGCTTGCCTCCGTCTGCAGTGATACAAAGTTTTCGATTAAACCTTTTCGTCATCTTTTACTGCCTCTAAATTTGTGTTTAGTGCTTGCGAGTGTTACTCTTTCATTTTGCACATTCCTCCAAATTTGCATCTTGAATTACGCGTTGTTCTAGACAATGTGCAACTAAAGTACGCCTGCCGTATAGTGCCTGCCTTTAAGTCAGTTGACTATCACCAATGAGGAAAGAGTAGCTGGATTTTCGTTTACGAAGCATTTAGACTGCTTGAAAACGTTAAATCTGATAGATACGTGTTGGCTGGGCTTGATTTATATGTAAGTTCATAGTGGGACCTTGCTTACCTGTTTTGGTGAAAATTTGTAATTGTTTCATTCTCTGTGAGTGCCGTTATCACTGAAGCCTTGGACCAGACAGAATACAATATTTTTAATTAATTCAGAGAATACATACAACAGATATTATGCTCGTCTCATTAGAATTGTATCAAGTTTCATCTGCTCCTAATACTTTTTGGTCAAAATGTTGTTCAATTTGGAAGATCAGTTACTTAATTATTAATTTTTTATATTAACACTGTCATTTCTGATAGAAGTAATACTAGACGAGAGAGGGCTCCTGTTTCATTACAGGATCCATTTCTAGCTAGAGGCAATACCTCTAAAACGATTTGATAGGAACGATGTTTTTCCTAGATATATTTCTGATGAAACATATTTACAGCGTTATTAATGTCATCGATATGTGTGTTCTCTGTGAGCAGAGAACTGTAAATGATGTGGTGCAAAGCTATATGTGAGAGAAGTCAACAGATTGACTAGGATTCGAACGACAATCACGGTACAGGTCAGTGCTCGTGGCAGCGTCCTTGAGAACGGGCCTTCTCCAGAATTTCCTCTCGAGAAGTAGCAAGCACAGCGACAGCAGCGCCGCCGCCCCCAAGACGGCCAGCGCGGGAACCACGCTGTTGATGCTCACCGGGTTGAGCGACTCCTTCGTCTCCTGATCATCGGGCCACGCCCAGTGCTTCCTGAATAGACGGTGCGTCACACCCTCGCTCCGTAACTGCAGCAGGCTGCGAACAGTCGCTCAGTTTTACTGGGTGGAATCCAATATTAACATCACATGAGAGAGCAAGACATTACTGTATAACTTCCTTAAGGAGGTAGGGGATCGTGCTCTTATATAAAGACAAAGTTTAAACTCAGAGATGACCTATCTATAGTTAATGACGAGATGCCAGGTATTGAACTAACAGGTATTGGCGTTTACAAAACGAAGTTGGCATGCTGCAGTTGTTGAATTTTGGAACACGTATTATGTTCGAGTACAATGACTTTTCTGGAGACTAGAAATCTACTCTGTAGGAATCAGCATGGGTTTCGAAAAAGACGATCGTGTGAAACCCAGCTCGCCCTATCGTCCGCGAGACTCAGAGGGCCATAGACAAGGGTTCCCAAGTAGATGCCATGTTTCTCGACTTCCGCAAGGCGTTCGATACAATTCCCCACAGTTGTCTAATGAACAAAGTAAGAGCATATGGACTATCAGACCAATTGTGTGATTGGATTGAAGAGTTCCTAGATAACAGAACGCAGCATGTCATTCTCAATGGAGAGAAGTCTTCCGCAGTAAGAGTGATTTCAGGTGTGTCGCAGGGGAGTGTCGTAGGACCGTTGCTATTCGCATTACATATAAATGACCTTGTGGATGACATCGGAAGTTCACTGAGGCTTTTTGCGGATGATGCTGTGGTATATCGAGAGGTTGTAACAATGGAAATTTATACTGAAATGCAGGAGGATCTGCAACGAATTGACGCATGGTGCAGGGAATGGCAATTGAATCTCAATGTAGACAAGTGTAATGTGCTGCGAATACATACAAAGAAAGATCCTTTATCATTTAGCTACAATATAGCAGGTCAGCAACTGGAAGCAGTTAATTCCATAAATTATCTGGGAGTAGGCATTAGGAGTGATTTAAAATGGAATGATCATATAAAGTTGATCGTCGGTAAAGCAGATGCCAGACTGAGATTCATTGGAAGAGTCCTAAGGAAATGCAATCCGAAAACAAAGGAAGTAGGTTACAGTACAGTTGTTCGGCCACTGCTTGAATATTGCTCACCAGTCTGGGATCCGTACCAGATGGGGTTGATAGGGGAGATAGAGAAGATCCAACGGAGAGCAGCGCGCTTCGTTACAGGATCATTTGGTAATCGCGAAAGCGTTACACAGATGACAGATAAACTCCAGTGGAAGACTTTGCAGGAGAGACGCTCAGTAGCTCGGTACGGGCTTTTGTTGAAGTTTCGAGAACATACCTTCACCGAGGAGTGAAGCAGTATATTGCTCCCTCCTCTGTGTATCTCGCGAAGAGACCATGAGGATAGAATCAGAGAGATTAGAGCCCACACAGAGGCATAACGACAATCTTTCTTTCCACGAACAATACGAGACTGGAATAGAAGGGAGAACCGATAGAGGTACTCAAAGTACTCTCCGCCACACACCGCCAGGTGGCTTGCGGAGTATGGATGTAGATGTCACCCTTTTTATATTAATAAAAAGGGTGTCTATGCGATGTATAGGGTGTCTATGCGATATATAGTCATTAAGGGGACAGGTGTCCATTATTGTAACCAGTAGTTCTGTGGATCGCTATGGTAAAAGTCAAGCATAAGGCAAGGAATGACTTCATTGCTCATATGACACGTTTCGGAATTTCTCCATCATCAGACATCCCACAGGTAATCTGCAAATATTTGTTTCACATAGAACATGAAATGCCATATTTACGTGCTCTAATAACTCCCTTATATCTGATAATGGATAAATTATGAATCGTTTTGTATGAGCAATAGGCCTAAAGTCATTCCTTGCCCGACGTTTGACTTTTACCATTGCGACCCAATCACTCTGAATACATAACTACTGATTACCTTTTTTTAATAAATTAAGTGAGGTTTTGCACGAAGTTTCAACGCCCACGAACAAGATAATCTTACGTGGACACAAAAAACATAAACAAAAATACTAGCACTGAAATAAGTAGTAGTCTCGTCAACGCTGTTACCAGTTTTGGCATGGTTACAGGTGTTTAACGGCACAACAACTGTGTCAAAAACTTCAGTATCAGTAAACTATGAAGTTGTTATAGATATAGGCTATACTCTTTGTGGTGCGTGTGTCAAAGACCTTGTACGTTCTAGTTAATAAAAGTGAAAACTGGTAGCTACTCCCACCAGTCTGCAGACCTACAAAATACCTATTTCAAAACCTAAAATTTAAGATTCTTCAAGAGTTTTGTGAGATCAAATCTGGGATTAAGTGTACGCAGAAAATAATGTTGATGCAAAGTTCTCTAAATTATGCATGTGGAAAACAAAGCAGATGCAACATTCTCTAAGTTCTGTACCATACTTAAACTAAACCTAAAGTAGTAATTTAGAGACGTATTCACATCAGTAACAGTGCTCAGTATACTAAATGAATAACAGCAGATATATAGAAAAGTCCTTGCATCCATGAAATATCTCAGTTGTAAAACAAAACCAACAGTGAGACTTAGTTACTAAACTGTTACAGAAGATACAAAAGGATTTAGAGGAAAGTGTTGCTTGCCGGAAAAATGATACGAAATCGCAAAACAGCACTTAATTAGGAAAATAGGAGACAAGTCTGGAAGGTTATAAAGCAAGAAACACGAAAACAAGAACACAATAACAATAATTGACATATAAATGACAGGGTAAATCGAAGAATGATCCACACAAATTAGTACATTTTGTAAATGAATATTTTCCAGGTATATCAGAGAAACAACCTGAAAAACCCGCAAAATTAAATGTTGGTCCACAAAAAAATATGCGGCAACCGCAATGACATTATGACCCACGACGGAGCATGAAGTCAGGAAAAAAGTACAAAAATTAAATAAATTCAAATAAATAATAAGTCAGGAGTAATAGATGGAATGCCAGTCTGCTTACTTTAAGAATTCATACACAGTGTATGGTAAGCAATAATTCATGGAGTAAATGAATCTATCAGCTCAGATAATTTTCTGGAGTATCTGAAACAGGTAAGAGTTGTGCCTTTGATAAAGAAAGCCCGTGCAGAAAATATAGAAACGTACAGGCTAATAACTCTGCCACCCTCATTCCCAAACATTGTCTAATCTAATACGAAATGTAGATTAGCGATTTACTTGAATAAATTTAACCTCCTCATTGAAGTACACTTCGGTTCCTAAAGTAACAGAAGTACAGAATCAGCCACAGCAGCGTTTACAAAAATGGTTCTTTGTGTATAGTTGATGCACAAGACAAGCGTGAATTGGCCACCGGTATAACTTGAGATTCATCAAAGGCCTTTAATACTATTGAATACAAAATGCGACTAAAAATCTTTTCTAGTGAATCATTTATCAAATCGCAAGAAACGGTGATTCATTAGTACCTTCGTGGTACAGCACCCATCCAAATGTCAGTTCGTAATACGCCCCACGGCGTAGCTGCACTAGGAGCCAAGCCTGTCAGAACGCCCACCATATCATCTGCTCTGTTCTGTCACACTGAATCAATTCGCACCTGCAGACAGGCGACACAGTGAACAGATTTCTACAGCAGGTTCCTATCGCGTCTACACAGGTAATTCGAGTCAACGATTTCAATCAACTGTGCGCACTTATTGACAACTGCAGCGTCACAAGTAATGCCCTGTACTGAGCACCTGTAATAGAAATTAAGAATTAAAGCGATGAACTACCCACTGATATTGTCTATTTTCTGTATATGTAGAGATAATAATAATTTAGCTTGTATATAAACATAGGAGTCCTTCACTCATTCACGGTAATATCTAAAGACCAATATTGTTTTAGATGTGCACCAGTGACTTTCCAGACAATGTCTGGTACGAAGAAAATTCTTGGTGCTGATGGCAGCAATTTTACAATCAAAATAGGCAATATCCGGACTGACTGACTCATCACCATCCAGCCCAAACAGTTGAAACAAGAAACTTGAAATTTGGAGAGGGTGTGGAGGCTATACTGTAGACTTCGTTTAAGGGGGGATTTTTCGAAATTACATCTCTAAGAGGATGAAACAGGGGATGAAAGGGTTTTTGAAAATACGTCGTCACTAGGGCAATTTTACAGCTAGACCTACGAAAATTGATATCTGGTTTCAGCATTTTTGGAAATTTGACCCCTGTTGGGGTGTAATAGGAAATGAAATTTTTTAATGAAATATTTAACTGTGAAAGCATTTTTAAAGTTAAATGTACGAAAATTTGCATTTGGCTTCTCAGTAATATATAAAAAATACGTGTTTCACTGTTTTTGGAAATTGAGATCCGATGGGGGTGAAACAAGGGATGAAAATTTTATGGAAATTGGAAATTTGTGATAAAGTCTAATGAGACTAAACTGCAGAGGTCATCGGTCCCTAAGCCTACACGCTGCTTAAGCTAACTTAAACTAACTTACGCTATGGACAACACACACACACACACACACACACACACACACACCTATGCCCGAGGGAGGACCCGAACCTCCGACTGGGGGAGCCGCACGGACCATGACAAGGCGCCTCGGACAGCGCGGCTATCCCTTGCGGCAAAGTTTTATGGAAATAGTCCATATTTGAAGCTAAATCTATGAGGATTTTTATTTGACTTCTTTAATAGAAATTTAAAAAATGAATGAAACTGTTTTCGGAAATTCTACTCATAAGAGGGTGAGATAGAGGATGAAAAGTTTTGTGAAAGTATTTCATTGTGAAAGCATTTTTAAAGCTAAATCTTTAAAAATTTGTATTTAGCTCCTCAGTTAGAAATGAAAACAAACGTGTTTAATTGTTTTTGGAAATTCAACCTGCAAGGGGGGTGAAATAGGGCCAGACTTATTTACAATGCATCTGCCACCCAAAACCCCTATGGATAGAAAGTTGAATCTCGAAAAGTGTGTGGATATTTTACTGCAGGAATAATTTAAGAACCGCTTGTTCGAAATTCCATTCCTAAGACCGTGAAATAGTGAATTAAAGGCTTTTTGGTAATATGTCGCTATTAAAGCAATTTCTAAACTGGAACTGCGAAAACTGGTTTTTGGTTTCCCAGCCAGAAATAAAAAAAATTACCGTTTCAGCATGTTTGGAAATTCAATTATTAAGTGATTAAAATAGTGAGTGAAAGTTTTTTTAAACTAAATATTGTTAAATAACTACTAGAGCATTTTCAAAGCTACATCTATAAAAATTGATATGTGACTTCTCGATTAGAAAAAAAAGAAACAGTTGTTTTGGTGGTTTTGGAAATTCGACACCCTGAGGGAGTGAAATAGGAGATGAGAAACTTTATGAAATTATATCATATGGAAGCATTTTCAAAGCTAAATCTATGAAAATTTGTATTTGGATTCTCTATTAAAAATAGAAAATTGTTTGTTTCACTGTTTTTGGAAATTCAGCCCCTAAGGGGGTGAAATAAGGGATGGAAATTTTTATGAAAATATTTCGATAACATCGATATAAAAAGCTAAATCTTAGAAAATGATACTTCACACCTCGGTTAGATATAAAGAAATATGCATTCGGGGATGAAAGTTTCTATGGAAATATCACGACAAGAACGCACAAAGGGCTATTGAAACAAAAAAAAGAAAAGAAAAAAAAAAAGAAAACTTGGACTCCAGCTACCAGAATGGCTATTTTGTCAGGGATACATTCAGAATAAACCATGCTTTTATTGCTTTAAGTAGCGTGGAAAGTTTAGAAGGTGTCGCAATCTGTGAACATCATATAAATTCGATTAAAGAAAAAAACTGTCTGCGCAGACTGCACTGTCTACATGTGCGAAGTAGCGGGAGCTAAGCTAGTCACAGACGAAACACCAGAATCCCTTGTACACAGAGCAAATGAAGCACTAAAAGGTGTTTATGAATGGTCGCCGTGCAGTAAACTTACAATGAACATACAAAACAGCACGACTTTCGTCTTCAGAGGGGTAAAATAATTCTTTAAAATTAACAGTAGGTTAAAATTTCATAGAGTCTTAGGCGAAGAAAAAAAATTTTAGGAATTAATGTTGACTGTCACCTAGATTGGAAAGAACATACATGGAAAGTAAATGTCATTATCAGGCTATTATCCTTACAAACTGTCATCAGATTGTAACTTACAATCATATACCATTCTGATAAGCATTAAGTCTTTAGCTATCTTGTAACTTGCTTGGGATTCCATACACATAACACTGAGAGTCTTCAAATTACAGAAAATGAGAATAGGAACTAAAAATATTAACTGAGCTCTCTGGAAAGACCGGTTTAACCAGCCAAGGGTTTTCAGTTCATCGTGTGAGTACCTATATCAGTCTGTTATATACATCAAGAAAACATCAGCAACTATTTACAAACTGTAGCATTCACGACCATGGAACTGGACCCAGATAAAACTTACATTTACCAAGAGTAAATAAACGAAAAACAGAAACTGTATTTCTACAGTAAAATAAACAACGAAGTACCAAAGAAGATTAAAGGGACACTTAAAATCCAAATATTTAAGAAGTCTGATGAAGCATACCTATTAAACAATTGTTGTGGAAAGTCAAGAATTATTTACATAACTCAGAGCTGAGAATAATAAAAGAATTAATAATAAACAACTGTCATTCTACAGTAAACAGGCATAGTATAATTATTCTTATTGTAAAATTATACGCCCAGTATCTGTCATGCATAATTCACAATTTAAATAGATTTTCTTGTTTGCATGTGTGTGTGTGTGTGTGTGTGTGTGTGTGTGTGTGTGTGTGTGTGTGTGTGCAATGCGTAGTTACTGTGTTTGTGAATTATTTCAATTATAGAAAGACGATGCAAACTTTTTCATTTAAGATAGCATGCCTAATTACATTTTGTAAATAATCTGTACATGAATAAACTACTGACTGATTAATATAGAGTGAAAAAGAAAAAAATGAAAATACTCCATTCGGTAAAGCAAGAGATTGTGCTACCACACAGCTGGAAACAAGATTTTGACGTCTTTGTAGAAGTGACGTTCATTGGTGGGGCTTTGTTGTTGTTGTGGTCTTCAGTCCTGAGACTGGTTTGATGCAGGTCTCCATGGTACTCTATCCTGTGCAAGCTTCTTCATCTCCCAGTACCTACTGCAACCTACATCCTTCTGAATCTGCTTAGTGTATTCGTCTCTTGGTCTCCCTCTACGATTAAATAATCTTTTGCACAGCCTCATGAAAGAACAGTTATGTGCAATTCATTAGAAAATGAGATACATATGCATATTTAATTTTTTGCCACAATTGGGAATCTTTGGCTGGATGAAGCATATCAAGACGTTACTTGGTTTCTTCCCATGTTCACTGTGTCAGACCATCATCAGTGGTTGCAATCAGAGTCGAATCTAGGGTTTTAATCTTTGTGGGCAGTGGGAGCGGCGGGAGGGGAGCGTCGGGAGGGGAGCGGCACTGAGCTCAGAGAAAATTAATATTGCTGCGCCGTCTTCAGATATTTTGTAGCAAATGAAGGTGTTTTCTTAATATATTATAATCCGAATTACAACAGCGAGAAAATTTTCTAGACTGCTATGTCTGAAATCTATGTTTCAGAGCTTTATTTATTTATTTTTAATTAAGAAGAAACTTACATCGCTGGAAAATGATAGTTGAAGGACATGTAGTTGTGGTACCACGTATTCCATTGCAACGCTCAGGTAAATATTTCCAGTTACTAAAGTCCCGCCGAAAACTAAAGGATAAACGATGCGTTTACGCACTGTCCCTCATGACGCATTCACCTTTCGAATATCTCACGGAAGTTCCCAAGTTACATGGGGGTTATCTGACACCTGATTCTCACATAGTGTACGATCAGTTTCTCTTCGATTAAAAAATATTTGAGATCAACGTTTCAGTAGTTTGATGGGTAGGTACATTACATTATTACCCAATAACAGCTGTATTCTCTGGTCCACTAGCCCGCAGTGTTTCCTGTTTTGCAGGTGTGTGTACGATCTCTTGAGATCGGGTAAATGGAGCTGGAAGGGGAGTGGAAGACATCTACCTTGTGTTAAAGGTAAGCCTAGGACAGCGAAAATCATAGGAAAGGAAAACCTTTATGGACGGAGGCTGGTGGGGTTTTGTCTCTTCTGCTGAATCTCTGTGAAACAGAAACATATTTATGACAATAACCCAAAGCAGTATCTAAGTAATACTTTAATTTATTGGCAATGTTTTATTTTTATCGTTTTAAAAATATAAAACTGAAAACCAATATTTTAGGAATTTATTTTTATCATTGGTTTCAATCTCTCTCAAGAGATTTTGGTTAAAACAGTGAGATCGTACCCCGTTCACTGTCAAGGCAGATTACAGTTAGACTAAATTAAGGGATCGCTTGATAAGACACATCCTGAGACATCGAGGAATCGTCGATTTAGCAATGGAAGTGTAGGTGGGGGGGATGTAAAAATTGTAGGAGGAAAACCAAGACTTAAGTAATAACCATGCTCAATTAGTTATAGCTTGCAGTAGTTATATAGAGACGAAGAGGTTTGCACAGGATAAATTAACGTGGAGAGCTGCATCAAACAAGTCCCTGCACTGAAGATTGCAACAACAACTGTTGTGGTGCCTCGAAAAAAACAATCCATTACATTTAATGAGAAGTTGGTACATTACGCTGGTGCGCTTTAGTTTAGTAGTTTAGTTATGTCATGACCCATAGATCATTTTCCCGATTATTTTGACGATATGATGTGGAACAAGTCAGGTCACAAGACATAAATACATACATGAATACTGCTAATACTAATATTACTGAAATTTTTAGTTCTACACATTAAACTACATCTAGGGGCACTTTTTTTTACCATTTCTGAAACAGAAACTCGTACTTGGAGTAGAAGGAGTCTACATGACGTCCTTGGGTGAGCATCCTTAATTATTCTCACTGCTCTGTTTTTTGCGATCGATACTTTATGTCTAAGTGGTGAGTTACCCAAGAAAACTATTCCATAAGACCTTATTGGGTGGAAATATGCAAAGTACGTTGGGACGCTGATCTGTTTATTACCAAGACTAGCGATTATACGAAGAGCGAAAGAAGCTGAACTCAGTTGTTTGAGAAGCTCAGTAATATGCTTCTTCCAGTTCAAGTTGTCATCAATGTGACACCAAAAATTTGGAGAAATCTACCCCGTTAGCTGAGCCCTGTTCGTATGATACATCAATTGTCTGTATGACTCTATTCGGTGTATAGAACTGGATATAGTGAGTTTTTTCAAAATTAAGGGAGAGTCTATTTTCTGAGAACCACTTAATAGGTCTTTGAAAGACATCGTTAACAATACCTTGAGCTGCTTTTTCTGGAATGGTATTTATTATAACGCTTATGTCATCTGCAAACACTACTAGTTGCTGGACGTTAAGTGGTTGGTCATTCACATGAATGAGGAACAGTAGAGGATCTAAAATTGAACCTTGTGGGACTGCTGGAAAAATGTTGTACACCTGGAAAGACGATGTCGATTTTGATCCGATGACGGCATATTGTTGTTTTAAGTGTCGTCCGCCAGCAGATAGCGTAGTAGCGTAGCTACCAGAGCGTCATTTGCATCTGCCTTTTAATAGGGAATGGTCCAGCCAGAAGTCTCAGTGTGGTGCAAATGTATAAAGCAAGCAGGCAACCATGCCACGGAGATGCACTCGTGCTTCCTACAGCCACCTGTGCGAGTTTGTAATGGGTCAAATTGTGGCCTTTCGGAGAATTGCCACGCAAGTTCGACGTACTGCGTCAGTTGTGCAACGACGCTGCTATGAATGGCCTTGTGAACATTCTCACCCCACAGACGAGGTTCTGAATGTCAACGCAGCACAAACGCCCATCAGGATGGTCGCGTGAACTCGGACATGTCAACAGACCTGTTGAGAAATGGTTATTAGTAGTGGAACTGCAGGCACGCCACCTCTAGCCCGTCTCCCACTCAGGCCACAGCATCGACGTGCAAGAATCGACTGGTGCCGTCAAAGGATCACTTGGGAGCAGGGATGCCGCCCCATGGTCTTCAGCAGATTATGGCTGCACGTAAATGATGGTCGTTGGGCGCGTACGACGCAGACCTGGTTAAGCACTGTCTCGTGGACTGCATTCGTCCTAGACACTCTGGCCCTACCGGAGCCTTTATGGTCCCGGGTGAGATAAGCTACTTCACCTTTTGTGGTTCCGCAGGGGACGCTAACTAGTGCCTGGTACGTGCAGGATGATGTTCGAGCATTTATTTTGCCGTTCTTGCAACAGGAAGGGTATGTATTGATCTAACAGGAACACACACTACCCTTGAAACTCAAAGTGCTCTGAAAGACATTCAGCAACTTCCCTGGCCAGCACGTTGTGCGGACATGTATCCAGTCAAGCACAAGTAGTTAGTGTATGATGGGAAGAGAAGTGACCCCTGTATCCAGTCGAGCACGTGCGGCATATGATGGGGCAAGAAGTGATTTGTGTGACTCGTCAACCGTCAACTCTTACAGAAATACGTGAACAGATCGATCAGTTGTGGCGCAACGTATCCCAGTAGAGCACTCGCCGTCTGCGTGATCGACAGGATGACAGAGTCAGCACCTGCAATGTCGCCTGTGGAGGGTGCACCATGTAGTAATATGGGTGTTTCAGCAAAGAACGATACCTGGTACCTCAGAAACGCCTGTGCTATTGATCTGTAAATGTAATATGTACTCCATATGCACTGTTGCAATAGTTCGTTAGCTTTGCTAGAGTTGGAATGAAGATCACTAAGCTCCCTGAGACCAAATGGGAAGAAAATCGAATAAATAAGCAGCGAAAATGACACGCAAGCTGCGAAAGTATCGCCATATCAAAAAGGTCGCTCCTGGCCGCGAGCCACCCGACTATTATTCTATTGTATACGGTCGCAGTCAAAGAGTATATTGCACTGACACTAGTTTATGTTCTGTATTGAAGCTAATTAGAGGCAGAATATCGCAAATTCTGCGGAGTATTTATGTATATTCCATTTGTTCCGTCTTGGCACTTGCAGCGCGACAATTTTGTTTGCGAAAGTACTCGTAGCACGTTCACAGATTCATGACCGGATGTAACTGGTAGGCTTGGATCAGTGGTCGTAGCAGAGTTAACGTATTAATTCGACAACGTTAATTCGATGCTTTTGGGTCTACACTAAATGGGACTCAGTTCATTTTGTTTAAATATGCAATAAATGGAACTAGTCACACTTAAAGTGAGTTCCAAAACAGCAAATTAACTCTCTCTAATTAATGTGAGAATGTTTATTAATATGTTAACAATGGCGCAGTACCACAAATTAGAGCCTCCCCCCCCACCCCCTGCCCCGTCACTTTCTCAGACCGTGAAACTGCGAACACATTATGAATAGTTCCGTGAATAAAAAGTAAAACTAAATGGGAGTATCAAAGAATATTAAACTATGCAGAGGAAGAGGGACAGCGCGAATGTTCGTAGATTTGTTGGTATCAAAGGGGAAAATACTGACCTTACGACTTATCTTAGAAGAAAGATTAAGGAAAGGCAAACCTACATTTCTAGCATTTGTAGACTTAGAGAAAGCTTTTGACAATGTTGACTGGAATACTCTCTTTCAAATTCTAAAGGGGGCAGGGGTAAAATACAGGGAGCGAAAGGCTATTTACAATTTGTACAGAAACCAGATGGCAGTTATAAGAGTCGAGGGACATGAAAGGGAAGCAGTGCTTGGGAAGGGAGAAAGACAGGGTTGTAGCCTCTCCCCGATGTTGTTCAATCTGTATATTGAGCAAGCAGTAAAGGAAACAAAAGAAAAATTCGGAGTAGGTATTAAAATTCATGGAGAAGAAATAAAAACTTTGAGGCTCGCCGATGACATTGTAATTCTGTCAGAGACAGCAAAGGACTTGGAAGAGCAGTTGAATGGAATGGACAGTGTCTTGAAAGGAGGATATAAGATGAACATCAACAAAAGCAAAACAAGGATAATGGAATTTGGTCGAATTAAGTCGGGTGATGCTGAGGGAATTAGTTTAGGAAATGAGACACTTAAAGTAGTAAAGGAGTTTTGTTATTTGGGGAGCAAAATAACTGATGATGGTCGAAGTAGAGAGGATATAAAATGTAGACTGGCAATGGCAAGGAAAGCGTTTCTGAAGAAGAGAAATTTGTTAACGTCCAGTATTGATTTAAGTGTCAGGAAGTCATTTCTGAAAGTATTCGTATGGAGTGTAGCCATGTATGGAAGTGAAACATGGACGATAAATAGTTTGGACAAGAAGAGAATAGAAGCCTTCGAAATGTGGTGCTACAGAAGAATGCTGAAGATTAGATGGGTAGATCACATAACTAATGAGGAAGTATTGTATAGGATTGGGGAGAAGACAAGTTTGTGGCACAATTTGACCAGAAGAAGGGATCGGTTGGTAGGACATGTTCTGAGGCATCAAGGGATCACCAATTTAGTATTGGAGGGCAGCGTGGAGGGTAAAAATCGTAGAGGGAGACCAAGAGATGAATACACTAAGCAGATTCAGAAGGATGTAGGTTGCAGTAGGTACTGGGAGATGAAAAAGCTTGCACAGGATAGAGTAGCATGGAGAGCTGCATCAAACCAGTCTCAGGACTGAAGACCACAACAACAACAACAACAACAACAAAGGGGAAAATCATAGAAACGTTGAGAGTTATGGTCTAGTACTGGTATGTTTTAAGAGAAATATCAAATATTTCTCGAAGGTGTACTTAACAAGATTTCAGAGTTCGTGTTAAGTGAATAATCTCGGTATATACTACAGACCAATACAGATAACGGACCGCGAGTACGTGACTGGAATAATTATATAGCTCACAGAGGCATTTCAGCTTTATTACTACCTCGACATATGCGTGAATGGAAGGGAAGAAAGTATACAGTATGTAGTACGCTTAATAGTGAGCTGCGTCGTCAAAAAGAAATGTAACAAGTGTTCCTCACCCCTCACGGTGGTTAATTGCACGAGCTATTAGAAGACTGAAAGTGTACAACACACAACATACAAAATGAAATGCATAGACTCCGTGCCATAACAGCATTCATGATGAAGTATTAGACAATAATCGGTAGCGTATCCAAGTGGTTGGTGATGTGAACTCACGATGTCGTTACATGGCCACCACACTTCATTCGATGGCCTCTAGATCGAACACAAATGCTCAGTAAGATTAGAAAAAACCTTGTTACTGCAGGAACAATCTGGATGCAGAAGAAGTAGGTCCTTTTCAGACAACGCATCTGTCATCACATAAATAATTGAACGGCATGTAAAATATTAAGAGAGAAACAGGTCTTGTGTTTATTCATTATGTGGCATCCTTTGACAATGCATACAGGAGAATGTTGTGGGAAATACTAGACAGGAAATACATGCCAAACCACTTACTAAGACTAACCCACGAAATGTACCAACACTACAGCATTGCCATTCTCGTAAGAGATAATGTTAAAGTAACAACAAAATTAGGCTAAAGACAAGCGTATAGCTTGTCTCCGACCTTTTTTGTTATCTATGTTTATGATTTCGTTGCTTAATAAAGTCACTATTTGCTCAAAACCAATTTCTTATAGCTGACAGCAAGGACATCAGTCAAAAAGCAATTTATAAATTAAATGTCAACCCGAAAAACCGAAGTCATAAGTTTTAAAGCTCAAGACCCGGTCCAAAGCAAAATTCTATTGACCAACCAGAAAATAAATAAGAATGAACTCAATTTCTTGCGTAGAATCATCTCCTTCAGCAACTAAAACAAAATCCAAAAAAAATTGAACGATTCAGATATATTAATGGACTATAACCGGAATATTGAATAAAAAGTTGAGGAAAGATACCCTAGTAAAGTTCTAAAAAACAATGCTAACGATACCTGTAGTTTACAAGTTACCGATTTGACCTAAACAGCTGGAAATGACCGAGGACTACAAGCTGTCGAAATTAGGGTTTTAAGAATAGCAGCTGAGTACAGGTTGATGTAATAAGGAATACGACAGTATCTCATAAACTTAGCGTAGACATTACCTTGACCCTGTACCACTAAATAGTTCAAATGGCTCTGAGCTCTATCGGACTTAACATCTGAGGTCATCAGTCCCCTAGAACTTAGAACTACTTAAACCTGACTAACCTAAAGACGTCACACACATCGATGCCCGAGGCAGGATTCGAACCTGCAACCGTAGCGGTCGCGCGGTGCTGTGCCACTGAAGAAGCGATTGCAAAAGGACTCAGTTACACATAACCTCACCACCGTCACTTTTTCTTTCGTCGGCATCCCATAGCCTTTTCACATTATAATTACATTTTACTGGGTGTAGAAATAGAAAACCCTATGAATACTGTAAATATTCTGTTTGTTACTGAATATTTAAAATATATACTTACTGGTAGTTAATCAGTTCGCGATAAGGGCTTCTCTTCCTGAAGGCAAGCGCCATCTGAATACTAATATACTCCTGTGCCCTTACAACAGAACATTCCATAAGCTTCTTGTATGCTCTGTAGAGATCGTAATTAATCATTGCAGCGCTTTTCTGTGAGTGGCATATCCTGTGAAACACCTCTGTAAGAAGTAGTGGAATATTTTCCTTTTCGACTACCTTCTCGTAAATAGTCGTGAGAAATGGATCACTGGAGTTCTGTATTGGAATGAATTAGAGATTATTAACAACAGAAATGTGTATAATAAATTTAACTTGTAACTTAGAAGGTATCAAAACCACTAGTGATCTGTAACATTGTTTTTAATGAATAAAGCTACATTCAATATATTAGCAAAAATTTCTACCATACATGATTTGATTACTTATAAGGGATGTATATAAATACCATAACGCCTCGTATCTTATTCTAGATTACAAAATATTTCACTATGAAGGAGGCATTACGAAAAGACTTAGTTTAAGAGCAATGAATTCGTTGTGTCTTCTGGATTTCGTAGAATAATTAGTTACGTAACGCAATTAGACATCAATGTAACATGTCTAATAAAATCCCAGTGCATTCACAGCATCTTCCAACAGTTATAGTCACATTTGGGTAGTGATTTTGTGTACTAGTACAGTAACTTTGTAGGCAGTGTAAGGTGTCAGGCAAATCCAACAACTTCCATGAAAGCCCTGACATGATAAGCAAATCTAGTAGTATGTCACATAGCTCCGAATAAATCGTGACATTAAATTAACCAAAGTAATACGAGTAACGAGTGAACAAATGGAATACCACAGACTAACACAAGAATGCCTAAATGCATGTCATACCTTCCCACCGTGATACAGATGCAGTTCCGAGGGGAGAAACGAGAACAGAAGCCGAGAGCAGAATCGTATTAAGCTATAAGGCCCTACGATAAGGGACAGACACCCACGTCGCCAGCTAACCGCCAGGACCACCCTCCTACCCATGTTAAAAGCTAGAGCCATCCAGAAGAACAGTATAGATCTTACAATAACACTAAAAGGGCCACACTAGCCGCAAGTTTTAGCGTGAGACTTTTTCGCGTCTCTGTTACGTTGCAAAGGTTAAAAACATTGCCCAACCACGAAAAGTAACCGCCAGGACCACCCACCAGCCCATGTTAAAAGACTGAGCCCTCCAGAAGAACAGTATAGATCATACGATAACACTAAAAGGGCCTCATCAGCCGCAAGTTTTAGCGTGAGACTTTTTCGCGTCTCTGTTACGTTGAAAAAGTTAAAAACATTGCCCCACTACGAGAAGTAACCGCCAGGACCACCCCCCAGCCCATGTTAAAAGATACAGCCCTCCAGAAGAACAGTATAGATCTTACGATAACACTAAAAAGGCCACACCAGCTGCAAGTTTTTAGCGTGAGACTTTTTCGCGTGTCTGTTACGTTGCAAACGTTAAAAACATTGCCCCACCACGAAAAATATAACGTTTCTCATTGGATAGGCAGAATTTTTGTAGGCGGAGCTTAAGGTTAACTTTGAGACCCTGATTGGTCAGATGAAAACACAGCCAGATAGTTTTTTTTTTTAAACCAACTTCGGTAAATTGTAGTAAGGAGAAGTTAGAGAGTTGCTTCCGAGTCGGCGAGGTGTGTGGAGCTGTGCCGACCGACGCCCCCTGACACTGCCTATCCAACGACAAGGTAATGAACGCATGCGATGCCGCATAACAGCGCATAAAGCTTCACTCAGAACTGCAGTCTCATCCGTTACACCCCCGTTTTGCGTAATACTAGTGTCGATCGTCAATTAAAGCTCATGGTATTCACATTTGCTACTTGAAGTTAAAATCTGAAACGCGATGATTTTTCTGTTATATAATTATTGAGAAGCCACATCAGACACTGTAATTTACGACAAGTTAGATAAGTAATTAAAGATAATTTAGAGTCACTGTAGACCATTTTGATAGTTTTCTCTTTTGCGAAACTTAATTTAAACCTAGATTTAGATGTGATATGGCATAGGTCATCCTTCGATCCATTGTATAACTTGGAACCCATTCAGGGAATATTCGTTCACATTTTTGTTGAATGCAGTTGGTTTTTATCGTCCTGTATTAAAACATTTCCTTTTATCAATAGTGCAATTTATAAACAATGTTTTGTGAGTTATTTTACGAGCTAACTAAAAATAGGAAAGCCTTGAACCCCTTCCACTAAATTTAGTTAGTATTAAGATTCTTTTACAGGGAGTGCAGTGAAGCTGACGCTGAAATCATTAAGTATTTGGTTATATCACCGCTAGTCTCACTGAACTCTTCTGAACACTACATGTCAGGTGTGGTCTGGCGTCTCCTTACCAGCAACAGGTCCCAGGTTCAAACTAGTCAATTCCCTAAAAAACACGCTCAGAGCGTCGTTGCGCGAAAGTGGTAGGGAGACACGACTTAGAACAAACAGACGCCACGCAGTATGTTAAAGCAGGACTGCGGTATATGCTAGTAAACATGTACGGTAATGGACTGTCACACACAGTTTCAGACCAATAAGGTACGGACACCCTTAAGTAATGCGGAATTTTATCAGAAGATGTCACGAGAGATGGACCCACCAGTGTAGAAGGAGATGGGGAGTACTGTGTTGTCAGTAAGAGCAGAATGGGTCGGACAGGGACCGTAGAAATTTGGGGGGGTGTGGGGGGGGAGGGGGAGGGCAGGGGGTAATGATAGCTGCAAAAATATCATGAAATCGACGGAAGGAATCACTCGTAGTTTTAAAGTGCCAACACAATAACTGTGCGCAGGGATTTAAAAAGAATCGGGTGCAGTGGTCGAGCAGTTCTTCATAAACGACACATTTCTGTAGTCAGTGTAAATAGCGGTGGTACTGGAGAGTGTTTGATTGGGAAAGAGTGACTTGGAGTGATGAATACCCTATACCCTGTGGCAAGCCGATGGAAGGTTAGGTTTTAGCGAATGCCTGGAGAATGGTACCTGTGGTCATTTGCAGTGCTAACCTTGTGGTAAGGAGAAGATGTTTCGGCAGGGGACGTTTTTCGTGTTTATTGTGTGGTCCGCGCACTGCTCTTAAGCAAACGCTACATGCGAAAGATTATGAACACACTTTACAATAATGTTTACTGCGTGCAATAGAGGAACATCAGGAGCCAATGATTGTATCTGCTTGATAACACACGCTGCCATAGAGCAGCATCTGTGATGCTATGGTTTGTGGGCGATAACTTCCGTGACACAGACTGACCTGCCCGGAGTCCCCACCGGAATGAATGGAACATGTTTGGGCTTAGTTATAACGTCACATCACTCCAGAGCCCAGAGTCCAACAACACTACCCTCCGTGGTTTCGGCTCTTGAGGAACAATGGGCTGTCATTCCTCTACAAACAGTCAGGCACCTCATTGAAAGTGCCCCAGCAGTGTTCAAGTTACGAGAAAGGCAGATGTTGGACGTACGCCACATTAATGCTCATTAATAGATGTCGGGAAACTTGCAATCCGATAGTGTACGTTACTTTCTTACGACCAAATTAATGGCAAAGGCAGAGATGCTCCCGATATAAACACCTCAGATCATTCGATGTTCGCAGAAATTCAAAGACGACTACGAGAGAACGCAAAATTTCAAATCGTGACATATTTTCCATCTGGATTTTTACCGATATTCTACCGTATATGTACACCAAAGTGCGTTTTTTTTCAGAATTTCCTCTACATTACGTAATACTGCACGTTGTTCAGTCAGTTACTGTGCGTGTACAGGGATTCTCAAACTGTATTAATTACCCCTTCCTTGTGGGCGATATTAGCTGTCAAAATCGGTTGGTGGTAATCCACTCTCTGTTCGAATGGTTTCCTTGAGAAGGGCACCTCGAAAATTAATCTCACACGAGCACTCATCAAGTGGTGCAAGGGGTGGATGCGTCTGATGCTAAAGTGTGAAAGTTGTCCGTGAACAAGCTAAACCCATACCAACTGCAAATGTAGCAGCAAAATTATTGTACAATAATCAAGGACGAAAAGAGCTGCGCAGTGGTACTTACAGAGCTACCTAGTCGACATACTACTCTCAAATTTTGTGCTATTTATCACTAAAATGCGCGTGCGCAACTGGTTAGAAGTATGGAACAGAGCTTTCCTGAATACTTGTGGGCTGCGATTACTTTTAGTCAGAGCACTGCACCGTATCTACTCCGAAATAGCTCTGTGGGACCAACATACCGAGATATTCTATGCGCGTTCGCCAAATAATATCGCCGAAAGATGACGGAGCTCCAGCTCTTTTTGATGCAAATGTGCGGCACCAACTGGACGTCACATAGAAAGTTGATGTCAAGTGTGCCGATATTTGTAATTGTGAGTGATACATTTTTTTCTACTTTCCTTTCTTTGCCCTCTTTTCACTCTATACATACTGTGTGATTCATGGTGATATTAAAACCTTTCAGGGCTGATGGAGAAGGGTAAATGTACAATTTTGGTATTAGGGACTCTTGTCCGGAAACGACGGAGCCGAAATTCATAAGTGAAAATCTTTCTAATGCCTCTGATAGTGTGCCTCTTCTACTGCAAGCTCTTCGCTTTCCATACTTTCGGAGGAGACAGAAGGGACAAAAACAGGAAGACCTGTCTAGTAGACATGCGCTCTAGATTGCGTACAAGAGGTATGAGCACTTGTTTATCTTTGTTATTGTAGAAGCGCTCATTGCTCTTGAGGCACGTATTTCAGAGCCAATGTTCACCAACCAATTTTTTGCTTGTTTTCGTCTACAGTACCTCTTGACATAACATTGAAAGGAAAGAGCTTGCAGCAGAAGAGATCCGCTAGCAGAGATACAGGGTGTTACAAAAAGGTACGGCCAAACTTTCATGAAACATTCCTCACACACAAAGCAAGAAAATATGTTATGTGGACATGTGTCCGGAAACGCTTACTTTCCATGTTAGAGCTTCTTTTGTTACTTCTCTTCAAATCACATTAATCATGGAATGGAAATGCACAGCAACAGAACGTACCAGCGTGACATTTAACACTTTGTTACAGGAAATTTTCAAAATGTCCTCCGTTAGCGAGTATACATGCATCCACCCTCCGTCGCATGGAATCCCTGATGCGCTGATGCAGCCCTGGAGAATGGCGTATTGTATCACAGCCGTCCACAATACGAGCGCGAAGAGTCTCTACATTTGGTACCGGGGTTGCGTAGACAAGAGCTTTCAAATACCCCCATAAATAACGTGGAGGCCATGGAATTGGTCCGCCTCTACCAATCCATCGGTCACAGAATGTGTTGATGAGAAGCGTACGAACACTTCGACTGAAATGCGCAGGAGCTCCATCGTGCATGAACCACATGTTGTGTCGTACTTGTAAAGGCACATGTTCTAGCAGCACAGGTAGAGAATCCCGTATGAAATCATGATAACGTGCTCCATTGAGCGTAGGTGGAAGAACATGGGGCCCAATCAAGACATCACCAACAATGCCTGCCCAAACGTTCACAGAAAATCTGTGTTGACGTGATTGCACAATTGCGTGCGGATTCTCGTCAGCCCACACATGTTGATTGTGAAAATTTACAATTTGATCACGTTGGAATGAAGCCTCATCCGTAAAGAGAACATTTGCACTGAAATGAGGATTGACACATTGTTGGATGAACCATTCGCAGAAATGTACCCGTGGAGGCTAATCAGCTGCTGATAGTGCCTGCACACGCTGTATATGGTACGGAAACAACTGGTTCTCCCGTAGCACTCTCCATACAGTGACGTGGTCAACGTTACCTTGTACAGCAGCAACTTCTCTGACGCTGACATTAGGGTTATCGTCAACTGCACGAAGAATTGCCTCGTCCATTGCAGGTGTCCTCGTCGTTCTAGGTCTTCCCCAGTCGCGAGTCATAGGCTGAAATGTTCCGTGCTCCCTAAGACGCCGATCAATTGCTTCGAACGTCTTGTTTTTGGAACACCTTCGTTCTGGAAATCTGTCTCGATACAAACGTACCGCGCCACGGCTATCGCCCCGTGCTAATCCATACATCAAATGGGTATCTGCCAACTCCGCATTTGTAAACATTGCACTGACTGCAAGACCTCGTTCGTGATTAACACTAACCTGTTGATGATACGTACTGATGTGCTTGACGCTAGTACTGTAGAGCAATGAGTCACATGTCAACACAAGCACCGAAGTCAACATTACCTTCCTTCAATTGGGTCAGCTGGCGGTGAATCGAGGAAGTACAGTACATGCTGACGAAACTAAAATGAGCTCTAACATGGAAATTAAGCGTTTCCGGACACATATCCACATAAAATCTTTTCTTTATTTGTGTGTGAGGAATGTTTCCTGAAAGTTTGGCTGTACCTTTTTGTAACACCCTGTATAAGAACTGTTTTCGTTTATAACTTTCATCTCGGTACTCTCTCAGATCAAATCAATACATTTACCCTTCTCCGGCAAACCTGAAAGTATGTAACATCATCACGGAATCACCTTGTATGTCTTTGATGGTTCAGAATATTTTTTTGTTTTGTTATATAGCATGAAATGTAACTGTTGTACTTTACGTTGCTTGACGAATGTCTTATTAACTGATTGTGCAAAAATTACAGCTTGATAGCACATTACGTAAAACGAAATGTAATATACACAAACGATATATGAGCCTTGAAGCGAGAGCGATATCGATAGCTGTAGCCGACTGGAGAGCGTCTGTCTGTGTACATCGGCGAATATACGCGACTGTGTTGAGTAACATGGTAGCGCACACGTAAATTTACAGCCGTGCTCTTATATTTCTAAACAGTTTCAATTCACCATTGACGTGAACGGTGTGGAAGAAATTGTCAGTGTGTTTGAATACTGCGAGTCTCGCAGAGTGTTCTGAAAAGCAGTGACAATGCACATGTAAGTGAAAAGTAACTGTCGTTATAAAAAAGATGGTTCAAATGGCTCTGAGCACGATGGGACTTAACTTGTAAGGTCATCAGTCCCCTAGAACTTAGAACTACTTAAATCTAACTAACCAAAGGACATCACACACATCCATGCCAGAGGCAGGATTCGATCCTGCGACCGTAGCGGTCGCGCGGTTCCAGACTGTAGCGCCTTTAACCGCTTGGCCACCCCGGCCGGCACTGTCGTTATAAGAACCATACTGTTTGCATCTAACAGACTTACACAAACTAGTGTACTTTAATATTGTTATTTAGTTTGCAATTTAATGAACTGCTGTGCACATTAAAATATTAATCGACACAAGGAAACATTTAAACTGTTTAATATATGTGAAACTGGCTTGCCAAATCGTTAATTCGTGAAAGTGGTACTTATGCTAAACAACGGACAGACTATAGCTTCGTGATCAGTGAGCTAGGGTGAATTTAACACCAATTCTAAACTTTGTAATGAAGAAAAGCACGGTAAATCGTTGGGCGAGGCGTCTATCATCATCGCAACAAAGTCGCGAAAATCTACCGCATGCCGGCTGGCAGCACACAGCTGTGACTCCTGCAGAGTTGGTCCATGCGGACACTCTCATTCGAGGTGATCGACGGTTCACAATCAAACACATCGCCGGACAGCTGGCTGTCTCTGTTGGCAGTGATGCCACACTCGTCCGCCAGTTGTGGCACCAAAGGTCTGTATCCGGTGCGTACCTCGCCACCTAACAGAAGAACATGAACAGCAACCAAGGACCATTTATGCGGAACTACTTGCGCGTTACAAGGCGATGAAACATGGATTCTACACTTCGAATAGGAAACGGGAACGTAATCCATGGTGTGGTGCCACACCACCTCTCCTCCGAAGAAAAAATTCAAAGCCGCACCCACAGCCGGTAAAGTCATGGCGACGATCTTCTGAGACTATGAAGGGGCTACTCTGTTTTACGTCCTCCCTCGTAGTGCAGCAGTGAATTTTGAAGCGTATTGTGCTGGCTTAAGGAAATTTAAGAAACCAGCTTGTTCGTCAGCACAAAAATGCAAACGAACTTCGTCTCTTCCATGACAACGCCAGCTATCACACAAGTCTCTGCGCCCGAGAGGAGATCAAGAAACATCGTCTGACTCTTCTTCCTCGACCACCCTACAGACCACATCTCGCACCACCTTCCACGAGTTTGGTCCAATGAAGGACGCTCTCCGCGGGAAGCAGTACGGATGTGGACGTTATTGACGCTGTAAGATATTGGCTCCCGCATCGACCAATAGAGATATACCACGCGGGCGTACAGACCCTCCCAGTAAAGTGGAATATGGCCGTCGCATTGAATGGCATTACACTAAGTGATCAAAAGTATCGGAACACCCCCAAAAACATACGTTTTTCATATTAGGTGCATTGTGATGCCACCTACTGCCATGTACTCCATATCAGCGACCTCAATAGTCATTAGACATCGTGAGAGAGCAGAATGGGGCGCCCTGCGGAACTCATGGACTTCGAACGTGGTCAGGTGACTGAGTGTCACTCGTGCCATACGTCCTTAATCGAGATTTCCACATTCCTACCACATTCCTAAACATCCCTAGGTCCAGTGGAAACGTGAAGGGACACGTACAGCACAAAAGCGTATAGGCCGACCTCACCTGTTGACTACCAGTGACCGCCGACAAGTGAACAGGGTCTTAATGTGTAATAAGCAGACATCTATCCAGACCATTACACAGGAATTCCAAACTGCGTCAGGTTCCACTGCAAGTACTACGACAGTTAGGCGGGTGGTGATAAAACTTGGATTTCATGGTCGAACGGCTGCTTATAAGCCACACATCACGCCGGTAAATGCCAAACGACGCCTCGCTTGGTGTAAGGAGCGTAGACATTGGACGATTGAACAGTGGAAAAACGTTGTGTGAAGTGGCGAATCGCGGTACACAATGTGGCGATCCGATGGCAGGGTGTGGGTATACGTTTGTCCGGTTAACGTCATCTGCCAGCGTGTGTAGTGCCAACAGTAAAATTCGAAAGCGTTGGTGTTATGGTGTGGTCGTGTTTTTCATGGAGGGGTTTTGCACCTCTTGTTATTTTGCGTGGCACTATCACAGCACACGTCTACATCGATGTTTTAAGCACCTTCTTGCTTCCCACTGTTGAGAGCAATTCGAGGATGGCGATTGCATCTTTCAACACGATTGAGCACCTGTTCATAATGAACAGCCTGTGGTTGAGTGGTTACACAACAATAACATTATTATAATGGACTGGCCTGCACAGACTCCTGACCTGAATCCTATAGAGCATCTTTGGGATGGTTTGGAACGCCGACTTCGTGCCAGGCCTCACCGACGATTGTAGAGAGTAAGAATTAATTCTGTATACATTTACACTCACCAATTTTCGATATCAATGGCGCAATTCCTCCTTCACTATTATTGTAATCGGCACCAAAATCGTTGTCTTCGTCGTCATCATGATCATGAACATGATCATGATCATCATCGTCATCATTAAGAGGAATCATTAATTGTTCGTTTTCATTTATAATGCCGTCTAAAGTCTGTGCTATTCGGAGTATCATCAGTCCAGTATTTCTCAACTGATTCTCCAGCGTTGAGCCAGGTTTCGTCTAACCATATGACTGAATGTATGTCCTTTCCTACAATTTAGTGTAAGAAAATGGTACGAGCTGCAACGACTTGAGCTTTTTCAAGTAACAGTTTTCGTCCATCCAACTTTTCAAAACGAAATATCATCTTAAGCATATATCATCTTAAGTGACTTTCCCCCCTTGAGAAAAGTTCACTTTCTTTTAACGAAATTAGCAGCTTCGCTATTGTGGGGTATTCTTTTCTTTTATAGTATCGGTTTAAATGCCGACGAATTGCATCGGATTGGAAAGAATATCTGTAACAGGATGAGCTGCTTTTTTTTCCCGGAGTACTTAATAACACTCTTTTCCCCACGGGATCTTTCTTCCACACGGTTTACTTCACTGTCTTGAAGTAGTACCCCTTTACTTATAACTGTTCTTTCACTGAGTCCTAGAGTTTTCGAGGTACGGTCTAAAACTTTATCGGCAGGAATCGACGCATGCCCATGAACAGAAACAAATTCTTTTTCTTGCTCGTAAAACTCAAGCGCCCTCCGTAGCAATTCCAAAGCCTGACTATTTAATGGCACTCCACAGTGCAACGGATTGTCGCTTGGTGAACGACATCGTTTTGGTGACATTGTTTAACAAACAAAAACTGTAGTCGAAGCGGTAACACAACATAACAACAGGCGTTCACGCACTGACATACAATGTTTACACGGAAGCCGGCAACGTGGTAGCGTCGACGCCGGAACCGGCTTCTGTTCGGTGCTATTATTGGTTCAGAAGACGCGGCACCTCACGTTCCTCACTTGTTTGTTAGTTATATTACTAACTCTATGGCGCTTGGGCAGTGACCTTGAAGTGACATGTTTCAGCGGCCCAGGTATAGTTTACCCCATCCTTAATGTAGGGTGCAGAGCAATCCAGATTCACAGGGACTTTCAGAAGTCAGACTATTATGTAGTGTTGCATAAAACCAGACGTCAGACAGAAGCAGCATAGCGTCCCTAGAGACGAAACAAAAGGAAATACATATGGGCGACACTGACACGGAATATGGTCATCTCTCCAGACGCGTCCTGCAGCACCAGCTTGTAGGATCCGTCCCGCAGTAGGCCCTGCAGGTCTGTGAAAGGCATCCTCAGCTTGTGGGTGGCCAGGGAGGCGGTCAGGGCACCGCAGTAGGCGGTGTACACCAACAGCGCAGACATCGACGCCACCAGCAGAGACGCCCGCACGCTGTCACGGGTCCTTGTGTCGCAGCCGTCGCCGCGACCTGCCGACGCAGTAAACGCAAGATTAGCCACATATATAGGCAGTTTATTA
Source organism: Schistocerca piceifrons (assembly GCF_021461385.2). Taxonomy (NCBI): domain Eukaryota; kingdom Metazoa; phylum Arthropoda; class Insecta; order Orthoptera; family Acrididae; genus Schistocerca; species Schistocerca piceifrons. The sequence continues at coordinate 846,713,210 of NC_060139.1, forward strand.
CGAGGGCTATTGTTAATTAGTTTATGGAATAAGTAACGGAGCGGACGACAAGTATGGAAAGAAATTTACTTGCAGAGTATGACAAAATACACAAGAAATCAGGAAACAGAGATCAGGAACTCATGGAAAATTGCAAACACAAGTTGCAAAAATGCTTACAAATTACGATAAAAAACTCCCAACAGTAAAATTCGGATGCAGTGTTGGCGTCCTTATTCCAGATGCTGACAGCGGTCGCAGTGATTCCAGAAACATTCTTGGAAGTGTCATGAACGTTGAGGGTGCTTTCTACAAGCTAGGAACAGAGAATCGTGTTCTTAAGCAGCTGTATTCCAGAAGTGAGTTTTCCATTCTATCGGGAAAACTGCTCAGGCTGGAATCCATGTTTACAGAAGAAAAATCATTAACCATCTCTTCTTCAGTCACTGACCTGCACCCAAGGGTCTACTCGGTGCAGATTCGTTACGAAATTTGCAACAAATCGCTACAAATGCAGAAACAAAAATTTCAATTGTCATAAAACTGTATATTCTTGTAATAAGTGATGAGTAATGGTAATAAAATCGACTGATAAACTGAACGGATTGTATGAATTTCAAATCATACACACTCATCAAGTATCGAAACATTTTTGCAATTCCAAATGTCGTAAAAGCTTAAGAGATGACAGATTGTAATAAGTGAGATTGATAAAATGAACAACTAATTTAAAGTTTTGTAATCATACAGACTTTTCAAATCAGATTAATTTTTCTTCCTACTTCGTGAATTGGACGGAAAAATCCCTAAATCAAGAAAAAATCGGACATTGGCCGGTAAGTTTACAGCGACACTGGCCGTTTCATGGCTTGGGTGACCACTTCCCGTTTCGGACACTATCGCACTTCGGCCATAAACACTTACACTCGTGTCGCATGCGGCTTCCAGCCGCAACATTCGGGCGTCCTAACACGACACATCTTTAAATTCGACAAACTTACCCGTCATTTTTGGCCACTCAGTTTATTCAAGATATAGCATAAAGCAGTCCGGATGTTAATGAGTGCTTATACATATACTAAGTCTCGATCGAGAGACTGATACTATACACACGTAAGGCAATTTTCTTGTCAGTGAGATTATTGCAGGCGCAAACCACAGGACAGACTATCTTGCTCCGTCTTCTGAAACACGCATCACCTTTCAGTGGATAAACTTAAGGTATACGAGCGTAGCAGTAAGGAGAGCTTCCACGACATTCAGCTCAAAGTTGAGAAGTGTAGTCCGTTGTAGTTAGAGGAAGGGAACTGTATCGATGGAAGCATTAGTTAATTAGGAATAAGACAAACAGTTGGTAATTACAGCTCTGATTAGCGTCAAAGACATAATTTGAAACAGTTTACTGGAGTGTCTCAGGACAGTACATGCTGGTGAGTTAGTCGTGGATCCTCGTGGACGGTAGGAAGCGGGTTTTGGTGTCTTGCGAGACGAGGAGTGCGCAGATTATATTTTCTTCGGCCATAGAGATCGGCAGAGTTACATTTCACACGTACTACTTCCTATGGCTCCCAATTGTTTTGATGAGGTCTTTTAAAACAACATTGTTCTGTTGTAACCTAAATGTGTAAAATATTTCGGAGATGGCCTTCAAAAGGGTTACAAAGCTAATAACTAGGTCTTGAAGGTTTTGGCCGAATTAAGATCTAAAGTGTATTGATTTTTACTGACCTTTTGAGTCCTGGAGTCTTGAACTATTGTCCTGAAACTGTTTCTATTCTGAGATTCTGAACGCATTGCCAGGATGCAGTTCGGAGGTTATGTGGAAACAGCACTGTGTATAATTTCCAGTCAGTAGCTAGATCGAATGTCTGTCGGCGTGTAATAAGATAGTTACGGGGCTGAACCAATGGTGCAAAACTCGTGGTGAGGGACCACGACTAAGAAGTAATTCGAGGCTGACGACCAGGATGAAACAGAGTTTCTCAAATATACGTGGTACGTGGCGAGTCATTCTACTTCAGCCAACAAAATGTGTCCTCAAAAGGACGGTGGCGTTGTTATTCATACGTCGCGCAACGAAACAGTGTATGTTGCATTTCGCTTGAACTGCATTGAGAACGTGGACTTTATTTTAAAAGTGAACGGAAACGACGGTGATGGCTGTCATAAACCGACATCCCTATTCGTTTTACCACTCTAAATAATTAATAAATTCCATCTGTATTTTTACCCTCCTACTAGAGAAAGAGATCTGGCAAGTTCATCATTAAGAATTACAGCTCCAGTTAGAACAAAATATGATACACAAAAAATATGTTTCCACCGCATCACTAGTTTCTTTTAATTGTTCTTGAAGAACTGACAGTCCTCGATGTTACTGACATAGAATCTCAAAAGCAGATTTATTGCACTGTTCGTGTTCATCTGAACACCGAAAGCCACCATACGGTGTGTTGTGGAGGGTCAACTATCAGCTCTTCCTTTCTGGCGAATGGTACGCGGGTACAACTATCGGTGAAACTGTTTTTGTCCCTTAATACCTCTGATATTTCAACCGTGATCATTTCGCGAGAGATATAAGGGACGAAAAGTGTTTCCTCACTCTCTGTATCGTAACTGTATGACTCTGGAGTCACTGTGGCGTTTCCCACTGGAGTTCGGTAAGCGCTCACGCTTACTACAAGAGCCTTTAAAGAAATGTGGCGCTCTTCATTGGAACTCCTCTATTAACAATATCTGGTAAGAGTCCCATACTGGCGACAAATGCTACAGAAATGGTCCAATGAGCGCCTTGTAAACTACCCCCTTCGTGGGTAACTTTATTTTTTTGGGACTGTCCCAAAAGTTCTCAGTCTGGTATATGCTTTTCCTAAAAATAGTTTCATGTGTTGGTCCATCTTAGTGGGTCTGTTTAAGCCACCAGCAATCGTAACTTGAAAATGATTGCTGTATATCCGGAACCAATAATTAGAATTTTTTACTGTGCAAATGAAACTGCACACTGCATTACTAAAACCAGACTATTTGCCATTTCTCCGTGTTACCAGAGGTAACGGTATAAATAATTTGTCTTTACCACGGTTCCTGCAGAAATCGTTACTCTTATTGATGTTGAGGGTCAGCTGCTAACCTTGCCCAATGCCTAGATCCTCTGCTGCTCGTCATTGTTTTCCTTGTAGTTATCTAAGTGATACGACATTTTTATATGAACATCATCCACTAGAGTCATCATGTAGCTTTCGAAGATATTTACCAGTATTTTGGTCACGACTTCCGATATACGTACAGCAAATTACCTTGCATGAAGAATATTCCTGCGACGTGGAGAATATCGCTGTACGTCTGTTCGTAGTCGTCGTGGTTGCCGAGTGCCGACCTGTATCTCCTTTGTAACCTGAGGACGCCCCAGGTGCCGGCTATGACTGCCACGGTGCACAGCCACAGGCGGCAGTCGAACGGCCGCAGGAAGTTGTCCCACGCGAACTCCTGCTCACTAGGTTCCTGGATGAGCAGCAGCTCCCTAAAAGAAAAAACTCAGTACCGTACCGGCACCCGTGATCCAAACGGGTTAGTGTCAAGGTGACTTCAGTCACAAACCTATGAAATGGCTTAGTCCCACTTCATCGATTGGAGTATGTTGCTTGTATGCGGCACCCTCTTTCATGTCTTCAAAACTGCTAATATTCTACAATCTCAGTCACTGCACACACACACACACACACACACACACACACACACACATACACAAACACACACACAGACAGTTTCAGTTTTTGCCACGACAACAGACGACAATGCAGTCTTCGTGACTGATATTTAAGCCCTCACAGATTACAGAGTACTGCTTTATGGCCGGAATCTAACACCAGCACTGCGCCTCCTACTGTTGTAAACATCCTCAGATGCTGTAAATACCAAGGTAATTAATTTTTAAACATAAAGAAACACATGATGCAAAACTGTATATACGGAACCGCGTAACGGTGGCTGCTGCTAATGATCATGGAGTCAAGCTGACGTGTGTTACGGGGCTTGAACTGTAGAAAAGTTGGCACCGTTTACTTTTATTAATACCAGCACCACAACTTGTCTAATTTCAGTCCTTCTTCAATTATTTTAAAGTTGTTTTTGTGTTTTTCAGCCTCTCTGTACATCCTAACATAGCGGCGGAAAATCGGACTCGATGCTTGTTCCGCTACTACTGATTGATCCGTGCTGCGTATTGGTTGAAGTGCTCTTGTGTTCTCTAAGTTGAGTGTTGATATTCCATTCATTATTTTGTATGTACACTAAACGACTACGTCTTTATACCCTCTGACGACGTCTCCGGTATTGAGAGACGTAACTTTATACGCAGAAATATGTCTTAGACCATGGACTAATGCCCATAAAAATAATAGTAATAAAGGATGTAAATTGCGGTCGTGTAAGCCAGCATCGTATGGTCCAATTAACAAAGTTCCTATCCATCGTTTCCATTCAAGGTTTTTCGGAAGGATTCCCTTTCTTACCGGGCGAATGTCCACGCTGTAAAGGCACTGTCAGATATTACAAATTAAAAAGAATTTCTTACACTTTAGAAATGATCAGCAGAACAAAACTAAAAGAGAATGATAAGGAGGTCCACCTGGGAACTGTAAGCTCGGGAAACACAAATATACGTGGCTGATTAATGAAATGTTTGTTCTTCTGTTGGCCATAAACTGTAATGATAACATCCACCAACACATCTGACACCCATATGCTTCTTACATAGGCCTACGGCATGAACTAGTAACTGATACCCTCCGCTGCGCACGCATAGGAACAGAACTGTGATCCCATCCTTATTAAAGTCGGTCCTAGGTACAGATGCGTTCATGATGTTCGCAGGTATGTAAGAGGAACATCGCCGTGTCGATCACACGAAATTCTTAGCGGGAGATAACTTTTCAAGTGCCTAAAAAACACTCTGGACTGCAGATCATCGAAGATCCGCTCTCACCACACATAAATCCCAATTGAGTAGAAAACTGATAGAAAATGTGTAATAATTTGGTGAGAAACCAAAATCCGCTTCCTCATAAAGTATCAATTTCTGCTTGGCTCTGGCGTCAGCCTAACAGAATGAGAATGTTTCCGAGATAAAAAATTCAATCAACAATACATTTTCATCTAAGACTGTATTGGTTAATACCTCTTATTCAGAGCAACATGGAAGCCGTATGAAAGGGTATGAACAGCCAACATCATAGAAACATCATATGAGGCGTGTTTTTTAAGTAAGTACCGTTTTGAAATTAAAAAAAGACGTGCTAAGATATCGCAATACTTTTATTTTTACAAGAAAGCCTGTACCTTAATCTTGTTTTCTATATAATTTCCGTCAATGTTGAGGCATTTGTTATAATGTTGTACCAGTTTTTGAATACCCTCCTCATAGAAGACTGCCGCCTGACTTGTTAACCACTGCATCACCACTGTTTTGACATCGTTATCGTCTTGAAGACGCTGACCGTCCAGGTGTTTCTTCAAGTGCAGGAACAGATAGTAGTCACTGGGCGGAAGATCGGGGCTGTACAGAGGATGATCTAGAATTTCCCATCGAAAAGATGTGATGAGATGTTTGGTCTGATTCGCCACATGCGGACGAGCATTGTCTTGCAGCAAAACGATGCCCTTGCTCAAGTTCCATGGACTGTTGCTTTGTTTCTGGTGTGACGTAGGCCACCCATGTTTCATCGCCCGTAACAATTTCGCTTAAGAAATCATCACCGTCATTGTGGTACGCTCAATACACTGTCCAAAGGTTTGTTTTTGTGCACATTCATCAACATTTTCGGCGAACCACATAATCCGAAAATTCTACCAATGAACCGAAGACGACTATCCGCCTTCCCCACAACTGCCATTACATGCTTGTCCCACTTCATATCGCTCTGCAGTGTTACGCCCAAATATTTAATCGACTTGACTGTGTCAAACGCTACACTACTAGTGGAGTATTCAAACATTACGGGATTCTTTTTCCTATTCATCTGCATTTATCTATATTTAGAGTTAGCTGCCATTCTTTACACCAATCACAAATCCCGTCCAAGTCATCTTGTATCCTCCTACAGTCACTTAACGACGACACCTTCCCGTACACCGTAGCATCATCAGCAAACAGCCGGACATTGCTATCCACCCTATCCAAAAGATCATTTAGATAGAAAGCAACAGCGGACCTACCACACTTCCCTGGGGCACTCCAGATGATACACTCACCTCCGACGAACACTCACCATCGAGGACAACGTACTGGGTCCTATTACTTAAGAAGCCTTGAGCCACTCACATATTTGGGAACCAATCCCATATGCTCGTACCTTAGTTAGGAGTCTGCAGTGGGGCACCGAGTCAAACGCTTTCCGGAAGTCAAGGAATATGGCATCCGTCCGATACCCTTCATCCATGGTTCGCAAGATATCATGTGCATACTGTTAGGTTACCCCGCAGTCTCAGTATTGTATCACTGGTAAACTGTTGTTACTAGAGTTTAGACTCGTAGCAGTGATTAATTTTGAGGTAGCTTAGTGGCTGAGGTCATTAATGGCGAATGCGGATTCGTTACAGTCAGTTCTCGAACTCCAGTGCTTAGCCAGATGGCTGACAACAACCTATAAATGTCAGTACTCACGGTGCTTACTTACCGGGAGATGACGAGTGGCAGAGAGAAGTCTACGGCTGCGTGTCGTACTGACGTCAGCGCCATGAGAGCCAGCGCTATGTCTACGTATCCTTCCGCCAGTTGCCCCACGAGGCCGTCCCACGAACCGTTCAACGAGCGGCCTCCGAAGAGGTTGCTCTTCTGAAAAGTGTACCTGTCAGTAGCAGACAAAATTTACCATAAACAGTCCTGGCTCTGCATCAAAAGCTACCAAAAGCCAAAGGTGAGATTCTGATGCGGCGGCTGTAGCAAAGGGAGCCGCGTGGCAGTAGCTTTCCGCCTGTCCAGTGGTACACCTTTACTGTACCTGAACGCAGATGTTTCCAACGGCGCTCGACTTGACTGTTAACGTACATTACGGCAGAGTGGAGCACTCCAGACGTGCGCCACTCTGGAGTCTGTTGTTGGGCGACTACAGACGTGCCACTGCAAACTTTGGCGTTCAGGTACATTAAAGGTGGACAGGCGGAAAGCTACTGCCGCGCGTCCTGTGTCACCGAAGCTGCCGCCTTAGATTCCCACATGTAGACTAAGGTTCACGTAGTTGAAAACATATCCGCTCGTACAACCTTCCTGTGTAAAGGTCCAGTTCCACTAACATATGAGTTTATTTTTATCTGAAAAAAAGAAACGTGTTTTTTTAAGTAAGTACCGTTTTGAAATTAAAGAAAGACGTGCTAAGATATCTCAATTTAATTTTTAGATGAAAGCCTGTACCTTAATCTACTTTTCTACATAATTTCCGTCAATAATGAGGCACTTCTCATAACGTAGTACCAGTTTTTGAATACCCTCCTCATAGAAGTCTGTCGCCTGACTTGTTAACCACTGCATCTCCACTGTTTCGACTTCGTCCTGAAGACGCTGACCGCCCAGGTGTTTCTTCAAGTGCAGGAACAGATAGTAGTCACTGGGCGCAAGATTGGAGCTCTACGGAGGATGTGATGATATCTTTGGTCTGATTCGCCACATTCGGACGGGCATTGTCTTGCAGCAAAACGATGCCCTTGCTCAACTTCCATGGACTGTTGCTTTGATTCTGGTGTGACGTAGGCCACCCATGTTTCATCGCCCGTAACAATTTGGCTTAACAAATCATCACCGTAGTTGTGGAACCGCTCAGGGAAAGTCAATGCACTCTCTAAACGTTTGGTTTTGTGCACATTCGTCAACATTTTCGGTACCCAACGTGCGCACAATTTTCGTTCGTTCAAGTGCTCGGTCACAATGCCATCCCGCAAGGAGGAAATCGTAAAGCGTCTGTTTTCTCTCACCTTATTGTCCACTTCCTGCACCAAACTTTCATTAACGACCGAAGGATGCCCACTCCGTTGTTCATCATGCACATTTGTGCGGTCATTTTTAATTGCTCTCACCCACTTTCTTACCATTCCACCACTCATAATGTTTTCTCCGTAAACTCCACATATCTCACGATGAATATCGATCGCTTTAGGCCTTTAGCACTAAGAAATCTTATAACAGCCCTACTTCACAGTCGGCGGGACTCACGATTATTGGAGGCATCTTAAATACTCAGTACACAACGTAAACGAGGAAGAATCAGATTGTAATGGCGTCTGTGCGTATAACGCGACTTCGTGTGAAATTTAATCTGCTTTCATCGATTTAACCATCTAGTAGGCTAATGAAAACGAGTTTCTCACCAGAGTGATTTAATTTTAAGCACAAATTCCTTAGGTGCAATAAAAAGTGGAAATTGTGATTAAAAAAGTTCAAACTGACCTCATTCTCAACGATTATGGTCACATCTAGTACGAAAACTAATGTGTTTACAGGCGAGAGCTTTCGCTGACAACAACTTTTACCCGTAAATATTTTGTTGTAGGGTTGATATTTCTTGAGTCAGCGAAATTTGCAACCTCTTTCCACGGAGACAAATAATGACTACGGTTCAAAATGCAAAGACCGTTAATTTTACGAAAAAGTGATGATATTTATAACATTATACCGCTGTCGTTACGCCTGTAGATGGAAAGTGATAACAGTTATGTCTGCTGTTTGGTATCTACACAAAATGCAGGAAAAGCGGAATGGCTCAGCCATATGCACTTTCTTGGTGAACCTTTCAATATATAGACTGTACAAGTTGGAGTTACCTGATCTCAAGTAGTTGGCAATGGTCTATTTGTTCAAAAACAAAAATGTTTAGAATACATTCATGCCTAATCGTAACTGAATCTACCGAAAGACCAGTTCTATTTTACTCTCATTAATCAGTCAACAGAAAGAAAATACTGCAGTCAGAATTGTTGCTAGCTGCACACGGGGTTCCATGACAGCAAAATATGTGAGAAAGAGTTACGAACTGAGGGAAACATTATATAGATATTTAGTAGCCATTAAAGTCCCGCTATGGAATATTATATTCAACTCCCATACACGATATCCGTATTAGTGGTACGAAACGACATAACCAAATATTTCCAGCTCATATAAAAATAGCTAACATATATTGTACTAGGTTATGTAGAGGAAATATTAATATTTTGGGAGGTGACAGCCTGGCCATTTGAAAGAAAAATGATCATGTTGACATATGCTCCATTCCAGTGGTCTCCCAGATTTAATACTTTCGCGTATATATGAAATCAGCAACACACGCAATAACCACTGGTTGCCGAAGACGAACTCACAAGATTAGTAGAGCAAAGAGCTCTTTGGATCAAGCATACGCCTTGGCTAATTGCTTGGATTTTGGCAAGTGGCGAAACACATGACGCCATCATGCCCCAACCCTCTACTATGCTACACACCTTCCACCACCTACTGCACTGCCTCTCCCCATCCCCTCCTTACTCCTCACTTCTCAAGTCACACCCCTTCCCCCAACGCAAGCCACGATAGGCTAATTTGAGAGATTCTAAGCCATCACTCGTATTCAGCTCTCCCAATACCAGCGGCGGAACATTATACTGTGGGTTGTTTGAGAGAATATTATTGGTTTAATTTGGTACATTTTCTGTTTTTGGTGTAGCTGCTGTGTTTTCCTAAACGTATCTATGTTGACCTCGTGGGCGCCAGAAACAAAAGTTAGCCATCGTAGAAATTTTTCTGTTGCCGGTGATGGAACTGGCAGCGTCGCAGAACATGGGCAGTAACTCTGAACATTGACCTACTTCCTGGAGTGGCACAGTATTATCCAGTTAAATTCACTTCATATTTTCTTCTCATTTCGAAGAAATAGTCTCACTAATTCTTATGTAAGATGTAGCAATGTGTTAAAGACATTAATTTTTCGGCTGAAAGAAGATAATTTTACTTAAAACTTACAGTTTCTCTTGACTCTCACTACATGAATGATTTGCATCTCTTTCTCTCTCTGCCTCAGCTGCTATTACAGGAATGCGGGAATGTTCACTTTAGCAGCACTTCGCTGTTATTGTCCCACGGCGTTCGTTTACTTCTCTTAATGCAGCTAGAGCCATAGATTTGAATTAGGTGAAGAGAAGATTTACCTCATTAGTTTTTGTGTTCTTGTCTTCATTTCTCAATAACAAAATCTTGTGAACGACTTTGAGTTTTTGCTGCATATGTTGTTGAATAAACAAGCGATGTTAGATAATTATCAGCCTTCAGGTAGAATGTCAGACCTAACCGTAAATATTCCTCTATTTGTACTATTAGTTTGTTCATATGAACTTCACTGCAGATCATGATACAGCTTTAAGAACGAAATCATTGGATGTCTGCCACAGAGAATGCTTGATTGTAACAAATTTCATTTGGAATCTATAAGCTGGGTCAGATTATATTTTCTCAAGGTTATTGTACTGTAACGGATCTGTGTTTTATTCATATAGATTCCTAGACATCATTGAGCACTACAGTGTTACTATGTAATTTGTAACTATTGCCACATTTTCTGTAGTATTTTGTTTATTGACTTAATTGTTAATGCTTCTTTCTTATCTCATTCTTTGTTTCTTTGAGTTTTTTTGTGTTCAATGGAGTCATTTACTTGTATTACTCCCAGTTCCCCGATTAGTCACATATTTATATCAATATTTTAGCATTTTTCCTTCTGTTTCCATTCATAATGCCTTGTTAATTTGTTCCTGTTTATGTTATCCTTATATCTTTCTCTAATAACAATGTTTCCACTTCACTCAGTTGTATGTCACTGAAATACGTTACACCTGGGTGAAATATGTGATGGAAGTCTTCACTGTGTGGACATGTGTGATCTTCTGAAGCTGTTTCCTCATTAGCACACTTCATTTCTTTTCTTGTGTTTTCTGCTGTTCTGTTGACTTTTATTAGCGATCTTTTCTGCTTTGTCTATCATATGCCATAGGACTGTAAATTTGGTCAGGTAAGTTGCTGTCTGCAGGTGCAAATTTTATCGTTTTTTGTTTTGTTGAAGTTGTTTGCTTACTGTTACTTAACTAAGATCTCTTTGTTCCTAAAATAGCTCTGTGTGCTGCCTGAGAACCAATTAACTTCACATAAAACGTAATTTGGAATAAAATGGTAATTATTACACTTTTTGTTCAATTTCAAATTGTTCCTTGTCCTTGTAGTTGTATGAGGTACTTCACGCATGTGTTGTAGATCTGTGATGTATATGTGTGACAAGCATTAATAACATTAATATTTTCATCCATTGTGCTTCAGTCTTTACTTCAGTTGTGTTTATCATGTAGATAAGAACAATGTCATCCGCCACAGAGAGAATTGAAACAAATAAATATGTATATGAGCCAACAAACAATTATGGTTATATTTTTCTAGTGTAGAATATTATGCATTGTCATCTTCTTCCCAGAAATGACGGTTAGCGAAGTGAACCAATACCCAAATACTTCTAAAAATATGAGGTGATGATAGTTCGGTCTTTCCACCTTCGTTCTTTGCAACTACTGATCATTGAATATAATTTTAATAACAGACACTGCCTTCCACATGACAGACATCACCATCATAAGCTTCGTGCGTAACTGGAATACAGGGATTTACAACTGCAAAACAGTAGTACACAGTAAGGACACAAATGGTTTTACATTTTGCTCACAAATACTTTCTATCATTCTTCTCCTTTTCGTTAGCATTTACTCTGTCTTAGATATCAACACCACTAAACTTATGTTTTATCAATTTTATTTTATTTATCTTTGTGGATGCATGCTGGATGCCCTTAATATCGCTGCAGCCGTCAGATACCTGGGGGTGGGAAGTGGTACCCCTCCCCCTGCCTCCCTGTCTGCGAATCGTGTAAATTTTGTTCTGTGTGTGAACGTATATTAACTGTTTATGTGACATGTTGTCTGAGTTGTAAAATAGGGACCTGCCCAGAATCCTCCTAATTGAGCCAGGGAATCCCCCTAAAACAACACTCAGCTTAGCTGATCCACTACCTAGTGTGATTCATCCGCAGCGGGAATTCGATCAGAGTCTGGCTCACCTTCTTATTCAGCAAGCTAGTACGCTGTGAGTTGCTCTACATAGTATAATGAACCAGAATTACGGGAACCTCTGATCAATAGTAGATTATTACACTAAACCTGTTTGATGAAATTTGCGATTCCATTCTTTCTTCAGCTATTGCCAGTCTGATGTACATGAGGCGAGCCTATGTGGTCAGTGTATTTTATGGCGATATTTATCTAAATTTCACACATTTCCAAGTTTTCGTGCAATACTCAGGAACAGTATTTTTATTTTTGTCTTTAAAACAAGTTGATTATCCAGTAAATTCCACCATAAATGTCATATATTTTGCACTTTACAATATTTCGGTTACGAAATTTCTCATAACATTTTATTATGTACTAAATAAAGAACTGTCATAATTCTTCAAAAACAAACTCAGTTTTTCATAAAAAACTTTTTATGAAAGAAAATATAAAAATTTTATTGTTCTGGTGATGTGACAGACACCCTGATTTTTACAAAATTCCCTTTTAAAACTATCTAAGGTAACGTACAATTATTTTTATATTTATAAATATCATTTATCTAAAGAGGCGTTTTTCTTTTCAACGGTTCAGTCAGACATACAGAAAACCATGTGAAACTTTAATTTGACCATCTACTTGTCTGCATGAGTCTAGAACTTCATGCTGTAATATACCGTTTGTCATAGGCGCCAGAATTAAGTTTATCTTTATCTCGGGTTCGTATGGCACAGTTTTTGAGTAGGGGCAGAGTTGTAGGCTAGTCTTTGTGACATGAACAAAATGTGCACGAAGTGCGAAATTTTTATGTTGGAAACTGTAATTTGTATTGAAAATGCATTCAGAATGTCTTACGAATTTGTTGATTGAGGACAGTGATCACTATGAAATGTGTGTTTGCTCAAAAGAGCACTCTTCTTCGCGATGTGTAGAAAACTGATGCATAATTTCATTATTATAACAAGCCTGCATGGGAATTAAAAAAATGTGGTGCAATTGTGAATAAGAATCTTCACTAATGTTAACAAACCTGCACTTTTACATTAATCTTAAACAAGAAGACGTGTAAAACCACAAATATATTCACGAAATGAGATGAGTATTAAAATTTTTGCTCAATACGTCATGCAGTTACACATTTGTATAGCTACATGACTACCTCAAGAAATGCAATTAGCTATCATCAAACTTTGTAACAATGACTTTTAAATGGCCATAGAGAGTAGTAGCGCTAGAATGGCCAGCTAGATATTTCCGAAAATAGCAAAAAAAAAAAAAAAAGAGTTTGTTGATTTCACTATGAGAAGGCAGTAATTTCAAATTTTTCTTCCCAAAAATTGTCAAAAAGAAAAATAATGCCGACTGGAGTATTATGCTAGCATCTGATTGCAATACACAGGTTCACACATGGGTTTAGTAACATACCGCTCGTAACAATAATACCAAAAATAGAAAATCTAGAAAAGTAAACCCATGGAAACCTCTACAGCTGCCCAGAGTATAACGATTCACCATTTTAGCGTCCGGGTACAGAAAAAAGTACAGCATAGCTAGCCAGCTTAGATATAGTTCAGAGTCTCACACAAAAATTTTATTCTGAAATTTTCATTATTCTGACTGTTATCTCCGTAGCCATGTCATTGATGTTGTCCTGTTTTTCCTTCTGCTCGTCAAGGATAATTTATCTTTATACTTCAGGTACGTCCATTTTTCTCTCGCACTTTTCCCACTCATATAGATTGAAGCTTTGTGTTTTCTTCTCTCTAAGATCTTGCATTACTAGTTCGCAACTCTGTTGTGAGCAGAGACCCCTATTTTCTCTCTCTCTCTCTCTCTACACTCAATAGGTGATATTGTTGCAGCCCATAATAAGCTATTCTCGTAAATTAGTGCACCCATGTAGGGATATGAGGATTTTAGTGCTAAAATTTTGGTTGTCTGATTCTGGAGTATATAATGAATATTTTTATGTTAATTTGAGTCTTGTTTATTCTGATTCTGAGGCACTGGCTATAAAATAAAATCTTAATGACTTTCATTAAGAAGCTTCAGTAGGGGGGTGATACCCACTTTATAAATGTAGCATGTGCACACAGTTATTACTCTTTGCCTTAGAAGTAAGACAGGTACATGAGATAGTTGTTGAAGATAAATGGTGAACAGCAGATGCCTCTTCTGTCAGATAGTATTATTCAGATTCTAATATGTGTTAATCTGAATTCTACAAATTATCGAAAGAGAGGTACTCTTTAAATACTAAGGGCCCTGTGGACAACTATTAGCCATTGCTAATATATATGTAGTTTGTATGTACGTTTTGTAAACATTGTAATTGACTTTTGCTTATTAGCCAGGAGATGGCTGAAACTGCACATTTGTGTTTGCATGTACCAATACAGACACGGTTTTATACCTAGCATAATGTTAATTTATTTGTTTTGTTTAATGGTACACTTTTTATTGCTTTGCCCTGTGATTCCAATAGTATTAACCCATCCATTTATTTTGATTCATGGTCCTTTGCTAATGTCAGTGATAGTCCCATGTCGTTCTTTGTAAATAAGCTAAGGTAATATTAGTCCCTCATTAACAACAATTGTTTAAAGCTATTCGAAAGTATCTCTCCAATTTCTAAATGCATGTCTGCAACCAAGAGTCTTGAATTTACATGGGTTTTATGAGTAAAGCAGGCCATTAACTGGTGACACTTTAAGTGTGGCAAAAAGACATTTTATCTTCCTCCATTTGGAATCACTGTTAATATGGCCTACTATGTCTTAATTAATAAGGAACATGATTATTACTTGAGAAGGTAGACTGTGTTTTGTTAAGTAAGTAGTGATCCATGATAATACAAGAACTATACTGATAATAAAGCTCTGTTTATGGATTAGGTACAAGTAGGTACTGACAACGTTAGAATTTGGTGCCAGTAGACAGAAATGTCAATGAACTATACATTTCTATTGACTCATGAAAAGTAGTCATTATGACTTATTTCATTTACCCAATTAAACAATTATTCAGTATTTCATGGTAACAGAAACTGATACATCCAATGTTACCCCCACTCCATTACGTGGATCTCTAACTGTTCCATGTATTCTTGTATTTAGCCTGTTTTAGTCTAGGTAATAATGCAATTGCAAGTTAAATATGGGCATATTAAATATATAACCTACAAGGGCTTTTTATGTGTTATCCATGGTGGTGAGTTACACATGATTAGAAGAGTTTTTGTGTATTACCCATAGTGTACTGTTTTAATTAATTCCGTGGGCTCTTGTATTTAATCTGTTTTAGTCTTTGTAGTAATGAACTTCCAAGTTAAATATCGATATATTAAATAAATAATTTACAAGTGTTTTTGTACTGTTACCTATGGTGGTTAGAGAGTTAATCATGGTTCAAAAAGGTTTTGTGTACACACCCAGGAAGTACTGTTGTAATTAATATTAATTTTCTAATGTATCAGTAGAGTGTCAGAGCTACAAGTATTTTTTCGGATGATTATACACGTAATTTTAACGAGAAAGACTACATTTAATAGTAACTAATATAGGTTTTTCCCTTCTGTTAAATGATAAAACTGTTGAATGCTAGTTTCCTATTCTCCAGGTGTGCATATGCATATAAGTACTGCAGGGCTTATCCGTGTGATGTGTAGTAAAAGCAAATCTTTGATCTTTATCTGTTAACGAATGTTAGGTGTGCTGAAACAAACACTTTATTCATCTCTAATTTTCTGTACAGTAAAATCATAGTAGCACAGACTAGTGTTGTGCTGATCATAATTTAATGTGTGACATCTCCTCAAGTCTGTAGGCTCATACTAGTAGTATAAGTGTTACTTGTACGCACCTATCGAGCTACACCACCTGAGGAAAGCGCCGCTCTTGCCGCATGGCCGCATCGTCCACCACAAGGGTCACTTGAACCACTTTAAATGGGCGTATTAGAAAGGGAGAGGGTTGTACAGGACGGCAAGCCAGTCTCGGAAAAATTTGCGTTTTCAGCACAACAATTTTATTCTGAATTTTTCCTTCACGTTTCTCAGCTACACGACCACCATAAGCGTCTTCAGAGCCTGCGTGCCTGATAGAATCATCCCATAAGCAGAAGTTGTTGTTTCTGGTAACCAGCTGACGAAACTGGCTACACATGCCGTCATGGTGAGCCCATGGTAAGTATAGAAGAAGTTATGCACGTTGCTTGTTGGCCGCTCCTTGGAGTGCAAAGCTCTCTCTCTCTCTTGTGCTTTTGCCTTTATACCAGACTCCTTAAGTCATCTGTCTTTGGCTCTGCTCTTTTTGGCTTATCACCACCTGATTCAGAACCGCAATGTCTCCTCTGTCTCCCTATTATTCCACACTTTATGTTCAGCTTGACTGGTGGGCTGCCTCACAGTTTAGCCCAGAGAGCCCTATGTACCCCGAACTGTCCGAATATACAAAAATTTAGTTTATTTAAGTCTTTAAATTCAGTTTATATAACTCTTGCATTTCAAACTCCCTCTAAACACTCACACCTTCTTCCATTCTGAGTAGTTACATCTTCGAGCTTAACATGGACAATACTGCGAAGATGACTGACGCTATACAGGCATTATGTTATGCCCCGCTGATCCTTGTCATAGAAATCTCTCTGACTGACCTATTTCCGAGAAAAGAGGACCTTGTTTGATACAGAATTTGACAAATATGATTGAAAGAACTGGTAAGGCAGTGAAACACTGATTTGTGACTTGGCTAAACCTACGTGTTTGCTTAGAAACGCTCCAACTGGCTTATGTCCACGAAAGGAGCGTGGCTTAAGAAGGATTTGAAAAATGTGATTCGACAATAAAATTCCGAACAGTCAATGGGACAGATAAATATATGTGTTGGTTTAGAAGCTGTCTAATTGACTTGCATCATCCTGGAGGTTCATAACTGGCCTATATCCAAAAAAAGAGGCATGGCTAATGAAAGGGGTAAGAGATGTGGCTTATGGTTCTGGTATGGGCTGGGATGGGGAGGTGATTGGGAAGGGAAGGCGCGGAGGCGTGGAGCGAGACTTGGGAGAGTATTGTGGCTTACGACAGGGGTGGTGCCCAATGACGTCATGTATTTGCCTTGCCCCTTCATGTAGGCAACCCAGCTCAAAGACAAATTTGGTCTGAAGGGTACTTCGCTTTCCTTGTGACAAATATTCTCTACCACTGGGTGGTGTAGCATTATTGACGAATATTGTTCTCGTAGAGGAACGAATGACAGAATACCGTAAGAAACCTCTTGTTGTTCTGTCGGTGAAATATATACGGGTAGTAATTACCGTCTGGTTGAATCCTCTTACACGTGTCGTTAGGTATCGTAAATACACTTACTCTAATTTGATTGCGATAGTAGTGCTGTGTGACCATTAAGAAAAAAAAAATGGCTCTGAGCACTATGGGACTTAACATCTGTGGTCATCAGTCCCCTAGAACTTAGAACTACTTAAACCTAACTAACCTACGGACATCACACACATCCATGCCCGAAGCAGGATTCGAACCCGCGACCGTAGCAGTCGCGCCGTTCCGGACTGAGCGCCTGAACCGCTAGACCACCGCGGCCGGCTGACCATTAAGACATTTTTGTTTGTGGAGTTAATGAAAACGTCAGCGTACAGATAAATCAGTTTTCTATTCGTATCATTATGTTACCGTAAAGCAACTTAGGTACGTTGTAACACAAATAATACTGAACGTTCTCACGAATTTCGAACATTTTTTGCACCATTGTAAACCCGAAAACTATTTAACAAATAATAATTGTAAAACTAAATAAATTACACAATAATGGTAATGGTAATGGTAAAGGTAATTTAAGTATTTATCGCAGATGCCTATGAAATATAAGGTCACTTCTGTCAACTCCCACAACACTGCCGCTCCTAGTGGGACAATCGGTAAGCTAACAGAACTAGATACTCACGTAACGTTAAGTCTCTGCGACAGAACCTCCCACACTTCACACATGTGGCCTTTACAGTGTGTCCCGTTACAGAAGTACAAAGCAGGCCACTCCTGAAAACATCAAATATCGTATTAAACATTTGGAAAGGGCAGCATAATACTACCAATTGTGTTTCAGCTTATTGACAAGGAATTTGAATGATTTATTGAAAACAACGAAATCTGACTCACTCCTCACTGAAATTTCGCTGTTGCAAACGTCTGTATGGTATCTGGTACCGGCAGAAAGACGTTTGACAAATTCTTCTGCCGACAGCTTTCAGATAACGATATGAGAAATATTATGACGCTAACCATCAGTTAATGACGTCCACCCCGACACCGGGTAACTTGTTGCTGTCCGCTCCCATAAGATTCTTTTTCGAAAGCATATGTGTCATTAATTGCAAAAGTTCGATGAAACTGTATTTCTGCAACACCTACGTTCTGAAATTGTACAGCATTAATTATTAGGTTTGCAAATTTGCTTCCGCCGTTTTTTTCCCTATGTTAGGGGCTTTATTGTGAAAACTTATGAGACATTCACCTTTGAAAGTACTGACTATCGATGGCCACTATTTTCTCCTGTCTTTTGGGAAATATACGAATACCGTGGCAGAAGAACTGGGAGTCTTTTGACGAGATCCATGAATTGATCAAGTTTTTCACTTTTTATGTGATCGGAACTGCTGGTCAGCGAGGCCGCTTCATATTGATCGAACAAGGTGGTAGTCAGAGGAAGCAACGACTGGAAAATACGGCGTGTGGGGTAGGACTCCCCATCTCAACGTCACCAAGTATGCTTTGACGGGTTTTGCGACACGTGATCATGCTGCAAAATCACCTTTTCACGCCTTTCGCTGCGCTGTGGCCGTTTGTTTTTCAGTGCTCTGCTCAAACGTATAAATTACTCCTCAAACGTATTGGTTTGGATAACGATCCCTTGTCATTGTTTCTGTTGGTTTCAGTAACTTTGAAAAACTTATTAGCTCTTCCACCGCCATGCCGGCCTTCGACGACGAAATCACCGTTCTTGAAGAGCTGAAACTTTCACTAATGGGTGCCTCACCGAAGATCTCACCCATAATTATCTGAGCCTCAGCCGCAGATTTATTCGTGTTAAAACATAAATTTAAAACTTCTCGCAAAATTACAAGCACTACGCTCCTTAGCTGACACATTCAGTCCAAAATAACTTTATGGTGTCACAAATCAACTAATATTTTGATGACGTTATGTTTACAATGGTTCGGCTTAATGTGTGTACTTATGACAGCTTAAGGCTCTTTTAAGATAATTCATTTTTAAAGCTATTATCACTCTTCAGACGAACTAATGAATCCTGCAAATAAATTGATTCTTATACGAAAAGGAGCTGGTGACCATTTAAAGTAGCATAATTTTTAAATTTGAACGCGAGTTAATTGCTCACTTGCATGACCACTTGCCGCTATTGCCATTTATTGCAAAACGGAGGTAGCAAGGCTATAGACGTAATGCAAGAGTCACAAATAATTTACAAGTGAAGCATAGAGATACGTAATACAACATAGTATCAAAAGAAAAAGAAAATGATGTTAGTAATTTTAGAAAATTTGTAATGATTACTAAAAATCAAGCTGCGGATATAATGTAACAAATAACACACAGCTTAGACTGACCAGTATTATTTATCGTATTCAATGCGCTTTCCGAAGGATTTTGTCCCTGAAATTTAGATGGACGATCATATTTCCAACATTGAGATGTCGGATATGCGACAGTGATGTCACTTCAAAAATTCAGCAAATAACTCCTGTTGTCGTTGTGGTTTTCAGTCCTGAGACTGGTTTGATGCAGCTCTCCATGCTACTGTATCCTGCGCAAGCTTCTTCATCTCCCTGTACCTACTGCAGCCTACATTCTTCTGAATCTGCTTAGTGTATTCATCTCTTGGTCTCCCCCTACGATTTTTACCCTCCACGCTGCCCTCCAGAACTAAATTGGTGTTCCCTTGATGCCTCATAACATGTCCTACCAACCGATCCCTTCTTCTAGTCAAGTTGTGCCACAAACTCCTCTTCTCCCCAATTCTATTCAATACCTCCTCATTAGTTATGTGATCTACCCATCTAATCTTCAGCATTCTTCTGTAGCACCACATTTCAAAAGCTTCTATTCTCTTCTTGTCTAAACTATTTATCGTACATGTTTCACTTCCATACATGGCTACACCCTAGCGTTGAAAATTTACTTCTTTTCTATGTAAGAGTTCTCATCATTTACCAAAAATACAGTGTAGAAAAAGGTGTATTAGAAACAACAGACACAATCACACAGTTCACAATCCATCGTCTTGTCGGAGATGACAAAGAGCTTATTTTTAAACTGCATTAACGGCGTTATAGAGCGCGTCACGCAGAAGGCAACCCATTTTTCAACCATCTGCTCATCCCCATTGACTAATGCCTGGAAAACAGTGAGGTTTAATCTTAATCCAGACGCCTTGCCGTGAATAACGCTGGACGTCGATAAATACTCTCTTTGAGATCGTACCATGTATTTTTGGCATTTCGTATAGTTATGACCGGTTTTAAGAATTTTAAATGTTGTCATAATCAAGTCATTAAGGAGTGTAATTTTAACTTAAAGGTTTAGGACACTAAGAAGAATATTAAAGGCAGAAACTGTATACTTAGAGACTTCGAACAAACTTGACATATAATTTCAAACTTTTTCTAAACTTTTTCGTAAGTCTGTGGCTGAACAATCAGAAGCTAACAGAACCAAAATAATTAGGGTTTTGCGTCTTCAACCATAAATGTATTATATGCTTACGTCAAAAATCAACAAATTAACTCATTTCTAAAGTAATGAGACGTTTGAAACTTTTATGCAAGAAAATTTTATACAAGTTCAGTTCTTTAAAGAGTCATGGGGAAGTGAGGGATGGTTAACGGTATTGCCCTATTAGTAGACTTTGTTGTCCCCTTCTTGCGCCGCGTTTCGTTGTTTCGATTTAACCTGCATATGTGTAAAAGGACAATACCAATGCATGGGGCTCATTTATTTGTATTGTTTCTTTATTCACAGTAATAACAGTGTAGGCAACTGCAAACATGCGTTCAGTCGCAGTTGTACATGTCACATGTTATTCATTTAAGAATTGGGGAGCGTTCGATCTTCTGTTTTTCGGTTATGAAGGGATGTGTTGCTTGTTTGTACATTTCAAACAAATTTTACTTTTGAGACTTGTTACCTTGCCTGTATTTTATTAATAGTATTTGTGTCTAAGGCGGAAACTGTACTGAAACAAGCATGCGGAGATGAAAAACTCTTTGTAAACAAGATACAGATCAGAAAACCGTAATCTTCACAAAGTTTTAACTGAAATAGAGAAAACGTGGAAACATTTGTCGTTACGAAAATCGGCTTTCACTATTTGCAGGCGCTCTGCTTTTATTAATAAACTATCCAGCAGCTACCAGTACCAAGAACTCACAAATGAAGAATTAGACTGCCTTTATTCGGGAAACATGAGTACAATGAAAACGCGCGATAACTGATTGTACTTACTTACATCGCTTGCATGTAAATAAGTCAGTCACCCGCTGTAATCAATCATATTTTCTCGATGTGATTGATTAGAAAAATCGTTTCCCTTCTTCTCCTCCAGGTGGTGCCAGTTTTGTCGTTTGTGGTTTGTGTACTAGCTGCCTGGACTCCAGCAATCTGCTTGGAGTCCACGCAACGGGTGCTCAAACGGAAAAACTGCCAGCACCTGGAGAAGAAGATGACTGATTCGGCCATTGAAATTTTGTGCACAAAATGGAAACAACTCGGTAATATACCCGGAAAAATACCATTAATCTGTCATACAATATTCACGACACTGCATTAATGTCAATGTGTTTAGAATGGCATGTACTTATCTGTTATGGTCACAATGCACACACAAGTCACTAACAAATAACTCGCGTACGCATTCTTGTGAACACTGGGCAATAAGTAAACCCCATACTCTCAATTTCCCCATCAATTTCTTTCTACGTAGAAGTGCCTTCTGCTGTGCTATACGTTATCAATTTTACGAACATAAACATGCATAAATTTGATATGAGTATTATAATTTAAGATAGCAGTCACTTTCAGCTATAGATATTACATAGTAATTACTTCTCTTAATATTTTACAGGCACAATATAGAACATCGAAGTTTCGTTTTGAAATATACACTGACAGAAAGAAAACCAAACACCAAGAAAATAATTAATGGAGAGCAATACACTACTGGCCATTAAAATTGCTACACCACGAAGATGACGTGCTACAGACGCGAAATTTAACCGACAGGAAGAAGCTGCTGTGATATGCAAATGATTAGCTTTCAGAGCATTCACACAAGGTTGGCGCCGGTGGCGACACCTACAACGTGCTGACATAAGGAAAGTTTCCAACCGAATTCTCATACACAAACAGCAGTTGCCTGGTGAAACGTTGTTGTGATGCCCCGTGTAAGGAGGAGAAATGCGTACCATCAAGTTTCCGACTGTGATAAAGGTCGGATTGTAGCTTATCGCGATTGCGGTTTATCGTATCGCGACATTGCTGCTCGCGTTGGTCGAGATCCAATGCTGTTAACAGATTATGGAATCGGTGGGTTCAGGAGGGTAAAACGGAACGCCGTGCTGGATCCCAGCGCCTCGTATCACTAGCAGTCGAGATGACAAGCATCTTATCCGCATGGCTGTAACAGATCGTGCAGCCACGTCTCGATCCCTGAGTCAACAGATGGAGGCGTTTGCAAGACAACAACCATCTGCACGAATAGTTCGACGACGTTTGCAGCAGCATGGACTATCAGCTCGGAGACCATGGCTGCGGTTACCCTTGACGCTGCATCACAGACAGGAGCGCCTGCGATGGTATAGTCAACGACGAACCTTGGTGCACGAATGGCAAAACGTCATTTTTTTGGATGACTTCAGGTTGTGTTTACAGTACGATGATGGTCGCATCCGTGTTTGGCGACATCGCGGTGATAGCACATTGGAAGCGTGCATTCGTCATCGCCATACTTGCGTATCACCCGGCGTGATGGTATGGGGTGCCATTGGTTACACGCCTCGGTCACCTCTTGTTCGCATTGACGGCACTTTAAACAGTGGACGTTACATTTCAGATGTGTTACGACCTGTGGCTCTACCCTTCATTCGATCCCTGCGAAACCCTACATTTCAGCAGGATAATGCACGACCGCATGTTGCAGTTCCTGTACGGGCCTTTCTGGATACAGAAAATGTTCGACTGCTGCCCTGGCCAGCACATTCTACAGATCTCTCACGAACTGAAAACGTTCTCGCTTCCCACGCCCGGGTTCCCGGGTTCGATTCCCGGCGGGGTCAGGGATTTTCTCTGCCTCGTGATGGCTGGGTGTTGTGTGCTGTCCTTAGGTTAGTTAGGTTTAAATAGTTCTAAGTTCTAGGGGACTGATGACCATAGATGTTAAGTCCCATTGTGCTCAGAGCCGTTCCGAACTGAAAACGTCTGGTCAATGGTGGTAGAGCAACTGGCTCGTCGCAATACGCCAGTCACTACTCTTGATGAACTGTAGTACCGTGTTGAAGCTCTGTTTGACTCAATACCCAGGCGTATCAAGGCCGTTATTACGGGCAGAGGTGGTTGTTTTGGGTACTGATTTCTCAGGATCTATGCACCCAAATTGCGTGAAAATGTAATCACACGTCAGTTCTAGTATAATATACTTGTCCAATGAATACCCGTTTATCATCTGGATTTCTTCTTGTCTAAAATTCTGCGTGGTGTCTGTTTGTTCTAAGTCATGTCTCCCTACCACTTTCGCGCAACGACGCTCTGAGCGTGTTTTTTAGGGAATTGACTAGTTTGAACCTGGGACCTGTTCCTGGTAAGGAGACGCCAGGCCACACATGACATGTAGAGGTCAGAAGAGTTCAGTGAGACTAGCGATGATATAATCAAACACTTAATGATTTCAGCGTCAGCTGCACTGCACTCTCAGTAAACGAATCTTAATACTAACTAAATTTAGTGGAAGGGGTTCAAGGCTTTCCTATTTTTAGGTAGCTGGTAAAATAACGTCGAGAAAGCAGTTAAGTTTACCAATGGAATTTTTATTCTACTCACAAAACATTGTTTATAAATTGCACTATTGATAAAAGGAAATATTTTAATACAGGATGATAAAAACCAACTGTTTTCAACAAAAATGTGAACTAATATTCCCTGAATGGGTTTCCAAGTTCTATAATGGATTGAAGGATGACCTATGCCATATCACATCTATAATCTAGGTTTAAATTAAGTTTCATAACAGAGAAAACTGTCAAAATTGGTCTACAGTGCCCCTCAATTATCATTAATGACTTATTTAACTTGTCATAAATGACAGAGGCTGATGTGAATTCACAGTAATTATATTATAGTAAAATCATCGCGTTTCGGGTTTTAACTTCAAGTAGCAAATGTGAATACCACGAAGTTTAATTGACGATCCACACTAGTATTACATAAAAAGGGGATGTAACAGATGAGAGTTCTGCAGTTCTGGGTGAAGCCCTATGTGCTCTTATGCGGCATCGCGTGCGTTTATTACCTTGTCGGTGGTTAAGCAGTGTCAGGGGAGGCGGGTGGCGCAGCTGCACACACCTCGCCATCTTGGTAGCAACTCTTTCGAACTTCTCCTTACTACTGTTTACAGAAGCTGGTTTAAGAAAAAGGTATCTGGCTGCGTTTTCAACTGACCAATCAGCGTCTGAATGTTAACCTTAAGCTCCGCCTACAAAAATTCTGTCTATCCAATGAGAAATCTTATACTTTTTGTGGTGGGGCAATGTTTTTAATGTTTGCCACGTAACAGAGACGCGTATAGTCTCACGCTAAAACTTGCAGCTGGTGTGGCCCTTTTAGTGTTATCGTAAGATCTATACCGTTCTTCTGGAGGGCTCTATCTTTTAACATGGGCTGGGGGATGGACCTTCCGGCGGTCGCCCGGCGATGTGGGTGTTCCTTATCGTAGGGCCTTCTAGCCTACACGACTCTGATCTCGGCTTCTGTTCTCGTTTCTCTCCTTCGAATTGCATCTGTTTCATGATGGGAAGGTATGAAATGCATTTCGGCATTCTTGTGTTAGCGTGTGGTATTCCATTTGCTCACTTGTTGATCGTATTACTTTGGTTAATTTAATGTCAGGATTTATTCGGAGCTATGTGACATATTGCCGGATTTGCTATCATGTCAGGGATATCATGGAAGGTGTTGGATTTGCCTGACACCTTACACTTGTAGCAATTTTAATGGCCAGTAGTGTAAAATTTCTGGAATACATTTGTGTAGGTAACATCACTGTCGCCGAGGTAGAACCAACTTTAATGGAAAACAGAAAAGACCTCCAATCTCCAATCCAATGAGTTCTCTCTTGATGCCACTGAAGTCACAAATGGCGGTGGTTTCGGGTCAGTGGAATGCACGCTATGAGTCATTTGGCTCAGAGCTCTCCTTGAAGTAAGCAATCTGTAACAGTTCTTTGTGTCAGTGTGGTGCCAGCTACTGCTGAGATTGCTGCTTCAGATGCAGTACGATGTGCCAGAGCCATATGCCGAACACGATGTCTGTCCTCTTGGTGGTGCCAAATGGCCGTCCAGAGCACGGCCTTGTTGCACCGTAAATTCATGTGAACACCGCTGGCAGCAATCATGTACAGTGGCTACGTTCCTGCCGAGACTTCCTGCAGTATCCCAGAAGGAACATCCAGGTTCTCGTTGCCCTATTACACAACGTGGTTCAGATTCAGTGAGGTGTTGATGATGGCGTCTTTGTCGCCTTTAAGGCATTCTTGACTAACACCAGCTCACCAGGCACAATCTCGAAGGTAGCTAACGCTCAGGACCGTCACAGCGTGTATTTAAAGCAAACCTGATTTGCATCTTCATAGTGACTGGAGCGGAATTTGTACAGACGTCATCTTTCAGGTGTAGAAACACGCCTACAAACTTTCGTTTATGTCGCACAATTCCTTCTTGGTGCTGCGATTTCTTTCCGTCAGTGTAGTATGAAAATCACACAAGAGCGCGTGCTAGACTACAGGGTGGTCCATTGATAGTGACCGGGCCAAATATCTCACAAAATAAGCATTAAACGAAAAAACTACAAAGAACTAAACTCGTCTAGCTTGAAGGGGGAAACCAGATGGCGCTATAGTTGGCCCGCTAGATGACGCTGCCATACATCAAACGGATATCAACTGCAATTTTTTAAATAGGAACCCCAATTTTTATTACGTATTCGTGTAGTACGTGAAGAAATATGATTGTTTTAGTTGGACCACTTTTTTCGCTTTGTGACAGATGGCACTGTAATAGTCACAAACGTATAAGTACATGGCATTACGTAACATTCCGCCAGTGCAGGCGGTATTTGCTTCGTGATACCAATTGCGCAAAAGGTCGATATCGTGTTGATGTATGGCTACTGTGATCAAAATGCCCAACGGGCGTGTACTATGTATTCTGCTCGGTATGCTGGACGACATCATCCAAGTATCCGGACCGTTCGCCGGATAGTTACGTTATTTAAGGAAACAGGAAGTGTTCAGCCATATGTGAAACGTCAACCACGACTTGCAACAAATTATGATGCCCAGGTAGGTGTTTTAGCTGCTGTCGCGGCTAATCCACACATCAGTAGCAGACAAATTGCGCGAGAATCGTGAATCTAAAAAAAGTCGGTGTTGAGAATGCTACATAAACATCGATTGCACGCGTACCATATTTCTATGCACCAGGAATTGCATGGCGACGACTTTTAACGTCGTGTGCAGTTCTGCCACTGGGCACAAGAGAAATTATGGGACGATGACAAATTTTTTGCACGCGTTCTGCCGGCGGGAATGGCCGAGCGGTTCTAGGCGCTTCAGTCTAGAACCACGTGACCGCTACGGTCGCAGGTTCGAATCCTGCCTCGGGCATGGATATGTGTGATGCTCCTAGGTTAGTTAGGTTTAAGTAGTTCTATGTTCTAGGGGACTGACGACCTTAGAAGTTGTCCCATAGTGCTCAGAGCCATTTTGCACGCATTCTATTTAGCGACGAAGCGTCATTCACCAACAGCGGTAACGCAAACTGGCATAATGTGCACCATTGGGCAACGGAAAATCCACGATGGCTGCGACAAGTAGAACATCAGCGACCTTGTCGGGTTAATGTATGGTACGGCATTATGGGAGGAAGGATAATTGGCCCCCATTTTATCGATGTCAATCTAAATGGTGCAATGTATGCTGATTTCCTACGTAATTCTCTACCGATGTTACTATAAGATATTTGACTGCAAGACAACATGATGGATGTCCGGCCCATAGCTCGCATGCGTTTGAAACGGTATTGAACAGCATATTTCATGACAGGTAGATTGGTCGTCTAAGCACCATACCATGGCCCGCACGTTCACCGGATGTGACGATTTCTTTCTGTGGGGAAAGTTGAAGCATAGTTGCTATCTTGATCTACCGACAACGCCTGACAACATGCGTCAGCGCATTGTCAATTCATGTGCGAACATTACGGAAGGCACACTACTCGCTGCTGAGAGGATTGTCGTTACACGTACTGCCAAATCCATTAAGGTTGAAGGACATCATTTTGAGCGTTTACTGCATTAATGTGGTATTTACAGGTAATCACGCTGTAACAGCATGCGTTCTCAGAAATGATAAGTTCACAAAGGTACATGTATCACATTGGAACAACCGAAATAAAATGTTCAAACGTACCTACGTTCTGTCTATTACCAGCTGTTCGTCTAAAACTGTGAGCCATATGTTTGTGACTATTAGGGAGCTATCTATCACAAAGCGAAGAAAGTGGTCCAACTAAAACATTCATATTTCTTTACGTACTAATGCAGTTGATATCCTTTTGACCTATGGCAGCGCCATCTAGCGGGCCAACCATAGCGCCATCTGTTTTCCCCCTTCAAGGTAGACAAGTTTCGTTCTTTGTAGTTTTTTCGTTTGACGTTTATTTCGTGAGATATTTGACCCCGTCACGATCAATGAACCACCCTGTATATGTAAATTATTGGCTGAGACTTTTTTGGTGGAAACAGTCTGCACTACTACTTGTGATACTCTGAAGGTGGATAGTGTGAGTCAATGGAGTTTTGACTTACCACGACCACCCCCACCCTCATGTTGTATCCCATCAGGTCTTTACGCCGCATTCTGATGCTCTCGTTTCTACAGGTGTGGTATTCGGTCGAGTACCATTCACAGAACTTGTTTATTACAAGTGGATATCCTCTGCCTACCCTGTAGGCTTCCAGAATGTCAACAGTGCCCCGAGATGACGGTACAGCGACGAAAAAATTCGTGTCAAACTCAATGTGGAGGTCACTCAATGCGGCCTCCGTTTGGCTGCCATTGAGTATGGACAGCCACATGAATTCGGACTGTCTTCTCTCCAGTAGTTTCTGTGTACACCATAAATTAAATTATTAGTGTGATATCTGATATTTTTAAAGATAGAAGCGAGTATTAGCATAGAAAAAGCTACTATATGATTTCGTTACTTTCGTTAATACCACTATTCTGCTTACATATAATACAATGTTATATCCATTTCTGCTTCCATCTTCTTTACAACAGTTCGTGTTAGTCATCAGTGCCTTTTTTGATGTTTCTTTCCTTACCGTTTTACTATTCAATATGGTTTAATATCGTGTATGTGCTACACTGATGAATCAGCGAGACAGCAGAACAACGTGTACCGAATATCAAATGATAAATCGCCATAGAGGTTTAGTAATAATTTTAATAACTAGTTTTGTTTTTGTACAATAATAGAGCCTCACATTTAGGTGTTCTATTCAAAGGACCCGGCCGATTTCCTTTCCCAGTTATTGCTCAACCCGAGTTTCTATTCCTTCCCTAATAGCCTCGACGTTAAACGAGACGTTAACGGGACGTTAAGCTTATTCTTCATTCTTTCCCTTGTTACATTTGCCGATCATAAAATCAAGATTTGTATCGAGATAAGCTGAAATTACCCTTAATAACTGTTTTACAAGATAACAGAACATTTTCCTACCTCTCTGTGAAATACTGTGCTTTTAGGTTAAAAAAGTTTTATTTTTCGACTTTGTCCCCCTTTTGGTCCGTCCACTCTCTTCATCCTCTTCCAGTGAATCCCTCTCTATTTAATTACTGCCTCATATCTGGCTTTAAATGATGGAACTACGTCGCATACAAAGTAAGAAACAAGCGCCAAAAATCAATTTATTTGTTTTCAATACGATCCAGACACTGATCAGGAATTGGTTCTCACATTGCTTTTGCTTAACATTCAACCAAATCATCACCCAATTTGCGTAAGGCTTTGTCATAGTTAATTCACCAGTTACAATGTATTATATCTTTTCTTCTGATGTACCTACGCTGTCAGTTACTATATATACATTCAGTTACTGGGAGGCCAGAATAGTATACTGTAGCTTTTTATGTTTCGGTTTTAGTTGCTTTGTAGGGGACCCCTTAACTTGAATTTTATTCAAAAACAGTGTGCTACTTAGGGAATCAATCTTTCATGGCATTGAAAGTGAAGGTGGAGAATCTTCGCATTCCTTCAACCATGATATATTGGTTTTGTTCAATTAAATATTGTGCAATAGGAGTAACTGTTTAGTGCAGTAGATTTCAAATGTTACGAATTTTCATTAGTAATAAACCGTACCAAATAAATGCATTTGGATGAAACAAACGCAACTCATTGTGTCAGAGCGATGTATAATGAAGTAAAAAAGTATCGTCAAGGTGAAATTAATTGATATTATTCCACAACATCTGTCAAAGTAGTGAAAACTACATTTCATTCAAATCCTATCGAAGTCTCTGCTGGATTGAGAAAATTTTCGCTTGCAATGAATGTGTGCCAGCAACTGTGACAGTTTACATACATTCACACGACAATGTTGAGTCTGTTAGATGAAGACTCCATCAGTCGTTCTATGAACAGCATGTCGCACAAAATGTGTAAAATAAAAATAGGATATTATTTGAACAGTCAGTCTTGACTCACCTTGAAATTGGATGACTGATAAAGTAATTTCATGGACAGCACAATTAAAATCGGCATTCCGGTACAATTATGTCGAAAATCTTCCGGGATCATAGTTGACAGGAGTCCCGTCTGAAGATCTGTTGCCACTCGTTTGTGTAATTCCATTAGCATTCTTGATGTTAAAAGAACTTCTGGAATGAGTAAATGATTCCTCATTGTCCATTCAAGAATGTACACCTAAGTTTGTGTCATCAGAAATACTCAGTGCCAGAAATTCTAAACTAGCAATTTTTTTAAGAAGGTGTCGCGAAATTAATTTTCAGACATTTAATAAAAATCAGACTTGAATGTGAATTTCTTACTTACCATTTTCCCGTTGGTAATACAGTCATGAGAGATAGGAACTACTGAATTTCAGTTTGACAAGAACTTGGCAGTGGACTTCCAAAACACAGCTTGGTACCTGAGTGGTCACAATTTCTAAACTCCTCGTGGTTCAAATGGTTCAAATGGCTCTGATCACTATGGGACTTAACATCTCAGGTCATCAGTCCCCTAGAACTTAGAACTACTTTAACCTAACTAACCTAAGGACATCACACACGCCCATGCCCGAGGCAGGATTCGAACCTGCGACCGTAGCAGTCTCGCGGTTCCGGACTGAAGCTCCTAGAACCGCTTGGCCACCGCGGCTGGCAAATTCCACGTGGGATTTGATGCCAATTACTCCAGAGTAGAGTTTGTCCACGACGACCTGGTCGAGTTTCCGGTGAGTCGTATGTAGCGTAGGAGACAATCTCCGCCTATCGAAGACCAACACATAGACGACCGCCAGAAGAGTGCAAGTGTGGTGGAAGCGGGGACGGAGCGTTAGGTGAGTAGGGAAGGGGAGAGGGGGGAGAAGATGCTGCGCTTTCCTCACGCAGTGCTAGCACTACACGTGGATGACACTACAATCACTTAGTAATGACTCCTGCACGAACAGCTACTGTGTTTTTAGATTGCCAATGTTGGCAGTAGTTGCACTCAAACCACTCGTGGTCCGAAGCCGACCGACTTCTATAGGCTCCAGCCGATCAGCTCTCAAGACGTGAACAAAGTACAGAGCTATTATGACTCTTATACTACTGCATCTGCAAACTCAGCTTTACAGCCGTTACACTCAGCAGTATACGGGCTTTTCCCCATTTTTCAAGCACTTATTCTTCGAAGATGTACAACTGTTGCCCATGTCTATCGCTTCCTACGAATATGATGGTTTTTCAGCCACACACTGCCTGCCAAAAATAGGGAAGCATCCAGAAGACATAGTTGGATATCAATACAATTTCGTACACGGACACACCATCGATGGGTATTTAAATAATTAGAACCGCAGTTCTCTGTGACAGGTAGATCGTCCGTCAGAATGCATTAATGTTGTTCACATTTGATATGTTTACCGTGCCTGGTAGGGTATACAAGAGCATAAACAGTGTCGGATGTTGAATGATCACAGTGAGAGAGAAAAGAAAAAAAGAGAAATTAGCGTTTAACGTCCATTCGACAGTGTGGTCATCAGAGAAAGAGCACAAGTCTGGATTATAAATGAAAGAAGAAGTAAAGCGGATGAGCCACTTTCAAAGGGAATCACGGAAAACATAATTCTTGATGACCAGACGGGGATCTGAATCATTATATCCCCGAATGCGAGTCCAGTGTACTGACCACTGCCACACTTCACTTGGTGTGAGGAGAACAGAGATGCCACGTACTCACGTGACACAGTACTATCAGCACCTGACAGAATTTGAAAGGGGTTTGTCTGCGGATCTCCGTTTGGCGAGATGGTCGAGCTATCCAACACCCAGACTTGTGGGGTATCTGGATATGCAGCCTCATATTGGACTGCGTGGGAACTTGAGGCCAGTAATAGTTATGGTCAAATTGCCGGTCGGTCACGTCTAATGACCACAAGAGAAGGTCGGTCTTGTTACGGCGTAAAGTCAAAGCGCCGGCACGCCAGTCGGGAACGATAGAGAAAAGATGGCTGTGAGAAGAGCTCGGCCAATAGCACGCTCACACCATATAACGTCATCTTGCCACTGCTGCCTTCTCAACTGCTCTAACAAGCGTTTCTTGTAGCCGAATATGATGGGTGTAAACCCAGAAAAATTACATTAGTTACATGGAATGTTCAAGGGAGATCAACTAAATGAGAAACATTTAAAGAATTATAACGGCATGACTTGGATATAGCAGCTCTCACAGAGACCAATAAAAAAGGAAAAGGATCACAGGAAAAAGACGATGACGTGCTTTATGTAGTGGTATATCATAAGAAGAACATGTCCGAGAAGGAATATCCCTAGCAGTTAAAAAGAAATACAAAAATACGTAGAAGACTCGGATCAAATCAATCACAGATATTTGTAAGTGAATATCGATGTAAGAAATCATTATTTGGTAACCACATAGGCATGTACCACAACGAGCTGTGCCGTAACTACTGAAAACGACAACTTCTTTTTTAATTTGACGACAACCTTGGGAAAGGTTGGAAATCGGAAAGAGGGGATTTAATTGGTGACCTCACCGCCAGAACGGGTTTCAATAATGACTTTGTAGCAGGTCTCTGCGAAGAATCCATTGTGAGCAATAATGGGGAAAGACTAATTCATTTATGTGAACAACAGAAATTAAAAATTCGTAATTGATGATTTTAGCCAAAGATACCCGCAAATGTACATCGACGCAACCCATACTTAAGCTAAAATAAGTCATTGATTTTATTATTCTCAAACAGAACAATGACCTGAAAATCTCAGGCGTCAGACTCATGCGTGACCAATAATGTGGCTCATGTCATTTCCTAGTCATAGATAAAATCTATTATTCCTGTCAAAAAGACTTACATCGTATATAACAAATGAGCTGAAGTAAATGGAACTCCACTGAATAATGTCAAGTATAATATCGAGAGTCTGAGAAATGGCTCGCCTAAGCTCTTATACCCGACTAGCTACAAAACTGGACAGAACTGCAGAAGGATCGGCAAATGAAATGTGCGAAGCTGTAAATGAAGGTCTGGGGAATAAATAGTCCCTGAAAGGTGTTTGAAAGATACACCACGATAGAGTGAACAGATAGGGAAGACTATATATGACAAGATAGCTGCTTAGGAGAAATGATTACCTCACAAAACACTCTGGTCAGATTAAACCACAATGGTAAAAACAAAATGGTACAAAAATAAATAACAAAATCTAGAAAAGGAAAGATATTAATCAATAATCAAGCCACACACAGGTAAATGCATGGAAGCAAATCAAGTCGTTGCATAAATGTGTCTTATTTCTATGGAGGAGTAGAAAACCTATTACAAAAATATCCTAACAGAAATTAGGGCACAGCTTAAGACGATTATGAAAACCGGCCTGCTAACTCAATACAAACCGAACAACAGACACTAGAGGGTTCAGCAGATGTGGCAAGAATATTTAAAAGATGTTTAAATGCTGAGAATCCGCGAAATGAATGGAAAATAGCAATTATTTCGTCCACATTTAAAAAAGGGAAGCTGGAGTGATTGTGCAAATTGTAAAGGACTATTATTATCTGTAAAATAGCCCGATTGTGCCGTAAAGTAATAAAATATAAAATAGAAGCAAAAATAACAATCGGAGGAGCAAAATGTGTTTTGAGTGACACAATAATGTGTAGAGGGCATACTCAACCTTAAATTTTGTCATTGAAAAGAAACTAGAAAGGGGAATGTCGATTCGCTTACTCTTCTATTGATCTGCAGGAGGCATACGATGCTGTCCCATTAACTTGTGAGTTTCAGTGGAAAATTTTGGTATCGATAACACGTGTCCTCAAGAAATAACAAACTTTACAGAAGGGTTTCAACAGTATAGTTAAAGTATATAACAAAATTCGTCAAGAGTTCTCCACGAATAAGGGTCTAAGATAAAGGTGCACATAAGCACCGACTTCATTTAAGGCGTGTTTTGTGTTGCAGAACTTTTTAACAAACATTTTATAATTGTTACTGAAAAGATGGGGTTGTCAGGTTCTGTAGATGCTGCTATGGCATACCTCAGACCAGACATTTCAAGTAACTTCCATAATATGCATTTGACCCTCACTACCCCAGCAGAAATAATGTCCATCATAAAATCTTTAAAATCAAAAGCATCTAGTGGGTATGATGAAATATCAACAAAGCTAATTAAAGAATGTGATTCTGAGTTAAGTAACATATTAAGCTATCTGTGTAACCAGTCGTTTATCACTGGAATATTCCTGAATGGTTAAAATATGCTGAAGTTAAGCCACTGTTTAAGAAGGGAGATAAAGAAATAGCATAAAATTTCCATCCAATTTCACTTTTGCCTGCATTCTCAAAAATTTTAGAAAAAGTAATGTATAATCGGTTTTATAACCATCTTATCTCAAATAACATAATGTCAAAGTCACAGTTCGGATTTCTAAAGGGTTGTGATATTGAGAAGGCTATCTACACTTACAGTGAAAATGTGCTTAATTCATTAAATAAAAAATTGCAGGCAACTGGTGTATTTTGTGATCTGTCAAAGGTATTTGACTGTGTAAATCACAATATCCTTTTAAGTAAATTAGAATATTATAGCGTAACAGGAAATGCTGCAAAATGGTTCAAATCTTATATCTCTGGCAGGAAACAAAGGGTGTTATTAGGAAAGAGACATGTATCAAGCTATCAGGCATCATCCAACTGGGAACTAATTACATGTGGTGTCCCACAGGGTTCCATTTTAGGGCCCTTACTTTTTCTTGTGTATATCAATAACCTTTCATCAGTAACATTACCAGATGCCAAGTTAGTTTTGTTTGCCAATGATACAAACATTGCAATAAATAGCAAATCAAGTGCAGTCTTAGAAAGATCAGCTAATAAAATATTTGTGGACATTAACCACTGGTTCCTAGCCAATTCCTTGTCACTAAACTTTGAAAAAACACACTACATGCAGTTCATAACATGTTAGGGGTGTCCCACGAGTATTCAACTGGCAAAAGCACACCACAGAACTGCTGAAGCGTCTTAACAAATCTCTATTTGCAATACAAATTGTGTCAGACATAGGGGATATAAAAATGAAAAAGCTGGCATACTATGCTTACTTTCATTCCATAATGTCATATGGGATTTTTTTGGGAGGGGGGGGATGTAATTCATCAAGCCAAGCTAAAGTTTTCTGGGAAAAAAAACGTGCAGTAAGAGTTTTATGTGGTGTGATCTCAAGAACATCCTGCAGAAGACTGTTTAGGGAACTAGGGATACTAACTACTGATTCCCATTATATTTATTCTTTAATGAAATTTGTCATTAAAAATATATCAGTGTTTCAAACCAACAGCTCAATTCATGGAATAAGAATAATCTTCACAAGGATTAAAGCCACTTAGTCTTGTTTAAAAAGATGTTCATTATTCAGGAACACACATTTTCAATAACTTGCCAGCAGCCATAAAAAGCTTAACAACCAATGAAATTCAGATCAAGAGAAACCTAAAGGATTTATTGGTGCCCAACTCCTTCTACTTTATTGATTAATTTCTCAGTAGAACCAATTGAGATATATATATATATATATATATATATATATATATATATATAACTTCTGCACAATTTCAGTGCAGTAATGTGTTCATTGTAAATAAGTATTGTAGTAGTTGTATTACACGTTTATTACCTTACAAATAAATTTAAAAACCTTTTTTTATTTTAAATTCAGTGCATTAGTATTTGTAAAACGATTCTTTCATATAGTGTTCATTAAAAAAAGACGATCATTCCACTTGGGACCTGTGGAATGATACATTGGCTTATTTGTTTTAGTTGTAAATATTTGTCATGTATTGTTGTTTTTCTGACATGTTCTACATCCTGGAGGACCTCCTCACTATGGATCAATTGGAATGAAAGTAAATCTAATCTAATCTAATCTTTAAAAGATTTGCGAAATTGGAAAAGGAAATGTGAAATGGGAATCTCTTCAGAACAAGAAATTCTGTAATTTTACATTTCGCCGATGACTGACAAGAAACATGTAACGGATAAAATCTTAGGAGAACTTGGAGCAGAAGTCGTAACCCAGGACTGCAACGAGAACACAGCCAGACAGCAGAGCTGGTCTCTGAACTACGTGATCAGCTCCTGTGCCGTCGGACCACGACCGCCGAAATCAGGCCACAAACCACAGTCATCTCCCGCAACCAGCCGCAGCCCACGCTTGATTAGCACTGCTCAGCAGAAGCGAGCCTTTCGTGACCAATCTTCGAGAAGCCTCTCCGGCTTGACTGACTTCAGCGTCTGGCCACTCCAATGAATGGGTGATAACCGATGGCTAAAAATAATTCAAGAATGGACATCATTTGAGGGAATAAAACGTGGAAGAACACGTAGAAGATGGATGCAAGACGTTCAAGATGCGATGAGTTTAAGGGGCCTTCAGGAAGAAGACTGGACAGATAGGAGACCATGGAAGGGGACAAGCGGAATAGGATGCATGTAACGAAAGATGAATGACAGATGAAATAGGGATAGCCATTGCTGATGGTGCACTGTAACAAACTGCCGGAAGTGCACCCATCAATTGTGAAGAACGCCAAGTTTTGGAGAGTATAAAGATTGACAGATATTTACTGTGGAATTATTTATGTTCCGGAGGTATTGTAAATAAATATGATTTTTAATAAGTATTAACATACATGTTGACTGATGTTCCTGACATTACATAGTATGCGTTGAATACCTGTGGAGGAAGTATATGTTTGAAACATTAGGCTGATCTCGGAGGAGAAATGGGTGTTTAAAAGGACAGCTGCGAGAACTTGCTACTTTTTCTTTGGGGTTGAGGTTCCAAGGATGAATAGATACATGTATGATGGTTTTCTTTGTAATATGTTAATAAAGTGGGTAGGAGGGTGCCATGAGCGAACGTTTTCTTAGATCATCATTCTTCTGACCGGTTTGATGCTGATCGCCACGAATTCCTCTCCTATGACAAACATTTCATCTCAGAATGACACTTGCAACCTATGTCTTCAATTATTTGCTGGATGTATTCCAATCTCTGTCACCCTCTACAACTCCCTGTTGTATCATGGAAGTTATTCGCTGATGTCTTAACAGATGTTCTGTCAGCCTGTTCCTTCTTCTTGTCAGTGTTTTACACACATTCTTCCCGTCACCGTTTCTGTGGAGAATCTCCTCATTCCTTATCTTACCAGTCCACTTAATTTTCGACATTCTTCTGTTGCACAACATCTCAAATTCTGTGATTCTCTTCTGTTCCAGTTTTCCCAGAGTCCGTGTCTGTGCTCGAAACTTACGTTCTCAGAAATTTCTTCCTCAAATTAAGACCAATGTCTGATACTAGTAGACTTTTCTTGGCCAAAATGCCCTTTTCGCCGGTGCTAGACTCCTTTTTATTTCCTCTTTGTTCCGCCCGTCATAAGTTGTTTTGCTGCCTAGGTGGCAGAATTCCTTCATTTTATCTGCTTCGTGACCGCCAATTCTGATGCTAAGTTTCTCGGTGTTCTCATTTCTGCCACTTCTCATTACTTTCGAATTTGTTCCATTTACTCTGATTCCATACTCTGTACGCAATAGAATGTTCATTCCATTCAACAGATTCTGTAATTTTTATTAGCCTGCGAATGCCTATGACGTGGAATGTATGGTAAGATGTAAATTGAAGGTTGATAAAGAAGCGAAGATAATTTGTTGGGTATCCTGCACACAATACGAAAATGTGGATGTGAAGTGTTTCTCTGTGTGGAAATGGATGTAAACAAGATAAAATAAGTACATAGTTAATGGTAAGTGGCTCAGAGGGAGAAGTAGGTAATATTGCAGTGAACATGCATGCAGCACGTGAGAGGTGTTTTGGACGGTACGACTTGTTCCTCTGAAGGAAAAGTTGGGAAATCGTTGTAAGAATGTGTTGTTTTGGAATGATGATTAATTTTATTAGTAATCTTCCTGCACAGATGCTTTATATCTATGTGATAATATAAATATACCAGTTAATATAAATATACCAGTAAGTTAAATATATTGGTGTTTTGGAGCGATATGAGCTTTCTTGGAACATTTAATCAGGTTTTATATCATTTATTCTAATCATGTGATGATACATTGTCATTTAAGTGCTAAAACGAGCCACAATTTTTTTATTAGTTTCTCCATGTCTGGAAGAGGCTAATTCACAACCGTTGTTCAGTTAATGAAAAGTTGGTCCACTTGTTTTTTACAACTGCATTAAGTCAACAGGTTTGGTATTAGGCAATAACTTGTTTGTTATATGTGTGGCAGTTTTACCATTCCCCATTAACGGACAAACATCAGTAATTTTGTCACGGAAGCCTATTTTGCTTATTTCAAAGTAGAAATTAGCGCACAAGATAAATCATGGGCCCCTCACAAAGTCTGCAGGCAGTGTGTGGAGGGTTTGAGAACGTGGACAATAGGAACATGCGATAAACTTCCTTTTAGTATACCTATGATTTGGCGAGAACCCAAAGACCACTCCAGTGATTGTTACTTTTGTGTAGTAGAAACGTCAGGACATAACAAAAAATATATAAAATAGATTACCCTAGTTTAAAGTCAGGCATACTCCCTGTGCTGTATTCAGCTGAAATTCCAGTGCCAGTGTTTCAAGAATTACCCCCTTTGGAAATACAAGAAGATGCGTCGAGCGAACGAAAAGGATTTAATCAGCATGAGTTAAAGGACTCTGTACGGGATTTTCGACAATCCAAAAAAGCATCAGAACTTCTAGCATCAAGACTGCACGAAAAAACTTGTTACAAAAAGGAGCTAAAATCACCGACTTCCGATTGAGAGAAAGTGCATTTCTGCAGTTCTTTCGGAGTGCTGATGGATTTGTGTTTTGCCACAATATACCTGGTTTATTGAAGGAATTGGGAATTTAAGACTATAACGCAACCGAATGGCGATTGTTTGTAGATAGCTCAAAACGTAGCTTGAAGTGTGTTCTCCTCCGCAATGGAAATTTATACAGTTCAATCCCAATAGGCCATTCAGTTTTCTTGCATGAAAAATACGAAAACATAAAGGTCATTGATGTGTTGCAATATAACTTGCACCAATGGGTCAGCTGTGTTTACCTTAAAATGTTTTCTTTCCTTCTTGGCCAGCAACCCGGATATACCAAGTATCCGTGTTTTCTGTGTATGTGGGACAGCAGAGCTCGTGAGAAACACTGGGTGCAATCAAAGTGGTTGCCGAGGTCTGACCTGAAACCTCGTGATCCAAACGCTGTAAATCATCCACTTGTCGATAGAAAAAACATTATATTTCGGCCTTTGCATGTAAAACTAGGTCTCATGAAGCAATTTGTTAGAGCTCTGTCAACTGAAGGGGACTGTTTTAAGTATATCATTTCGGCATTTCCTAGCTTGTCATATGAGAAGATGAATGTTGGTATCTTTGATGGGCAGAGATTCAGCAACTTATTGAAGATGAACGTCTCATAGAAACAACGACCGAACTTGAAAAGAATGCTTGGTTGACATTCAAAAGTATTGTCAAGGACTTTCTAGGAAATACACAAGCCCAGAATTACGTCGAAATTGTTCAACAACTCTTAGGGAGCTTTAAAAAGTTTGGCTGTAACATGAGTATCAAACTGCATTTCTTACATAGCCATCTTGCTAACTTTCCAGAAAATCTTGATACTGTTAGCAGTGAACAGGGTGAGCGATTCCAAGGTCATGGAAGCAATGTATCAAGGAGGGATGTCGCTATGATGTTTGACTACTGTTAGAGCATCAAGCGAGACTGTCCCCAGATGGAACATTGACAATGTAACTTTGAATATTATAACAGCCTTTGAATGAATAAAATATTCTAATATTCTACTATGGTTGGTTAGTACCCACTTCATTTTCCTTTGTATGCCAAGTTTTAATGACTTTTAGGGTAAAGAGAGAGTATCCTATAGTTTAAAAACTTGATGTGATAGAGAAAATCTGCTAACAGTTTTGAATTCAAAGACCAAAAATTAGTTAAGAACAAGTCACAGATCTAGGACAGCAAAATGGCTGTTCCCCAGTGTAATAATCCAGAAGTTTTAAAATATGTCTTGAAACCTTTAAAATTATAAACTTTCATCGAACACTGGCACATAAGGGTAGAAAGGCCATAAGTGCAAAGTGCCTAACAATCATTCGAGATGTGTTCACCCAGCATGACGAGGTACTCTAGTTGTTGGACAGGTAAAATTTACGGAGCAAAGTGGTATTCCAAACCGAACATTTAGATAAGAGGTTGAAAGGAAGGAGAATTAGGGTGTAAGTCGACATCCAGGTCATTAAGAGACGGGGCACGAGCTCGAATTGTTTCAAGAACGAAGAAAAAAATCGGCCGTGCCCCTTCAAAGGAAGTTGGAGCAGAAGGTTTATGACTTCTCGTATTTCCACCGCAGTCAGCCAGAAATACTAT
Source organism: Schistocerca piceifrons (assembly GCF_021461385.2). NCBI lineage: Eukaryota > Metazoa > Arthropoda > Insecta > Orthoptera > Acrididae > Schistocerca > Schistocerca piceifrons. The sequence continues at coordinate 846,753,846 of NC_060139.1, forward strand.
AAACACTAACGAGATCGTTTCTTTTAATTTTGAACTAAGCAGTCACAGCATAACTGAATAATGGAAACATCCATACACAACATTTAGGTGGGAGGTTCATATAGGAAGGAAGGCTATCACCTGAGGTCGAAACTGGCCAGTAGCGCTGAATGACGTAAATATCTCAATGCAGCACCCTTTGTTGAAATGTTCAGGTACTTCATTTGATATTAAATGCAATCATGCTGAAAGGTGCTTGATGAATTTAGAAAGGCTGAAATGACAAAACGAATAAATTGTACGTTTGCGTTGTCCACAAGAAAGATACATGTTTTGAATATGAGTCCCTGATTATTCTTCAGTGTGTCCGTAAGGATGGTTGACGGATACATCGATAAAGGGTTATCTGGGACGTCGAATACAGATGTTAATACCTGTAGTGTGTGAAAAAAATGTTGAAACTGGACGACGAAGGCGTACATGAAATTGTCGAGACGATAGAGCTAGGACATTGTGCAATGGTATCAAAGCGATAAATTGCCGTCTCTAGGGCATCAGATATTCTCTTTGATTTTCTATTTGTAATATACTGGGTGTTAGGGGTATAAGTGCAGATACTTTTATTGGTGTCTGATGCCAATGTATTGAATAACATTACATCAGAATTCACTTCATTTCCAGACTAATAATTATACGTATTAGGAGTAGTTTGTTTTTAGGTTGGTTAGTATTCCCATTTACAAGTGGCAAGAGGATATCATTAATGCTATTTTTCCCTGGTCAGCAGGTCATGTGTTGAAGTGTGGACATGTGACCGCAAAACGGTTAGTCTATACAGTCAGACGTAGTCCACTTGTAGGAGCAATTACGACTGTATGGAAAACATCAGGTAGTAAATTATATGACCTGTTTGTGGGAAGACTGTTAGACGCAGAGGAGAAACAACTAACACACTAAAGTGGGTACATATTAAGGTACCATTGGTCACACCACACCACACCACGATGTACAAGTGAAGCAGAGATACTTGAGGGTGACTGCTTCGCGTGAATGAAGTTGAGTGCAAAAATACAGTTGAAGCCTGACAAATGAATTCATTAAATGTTCTCGAAGCTCTTGAGCCTGTGAAACCTTCAGCCGTTCAATCAGACATCACAAGGGGAAGGATGTTATAGTAATTCTTGTATAAAAGGTTTTGTGCTTGTTAAGTCACATACCTCTTAGTGAAATACGCACACTCATTTTACTTGGATTTGCTCTTGTACCTGCTTCTTTGTAGGGCTGTATGATGTAGACACAGCTGAAGTGCAGGCGCTTGTGGAGCGAAAGCACAAGTGCGGCTACAGTGTCGCTCTGAAGCCAACAGCAGACACAGCTGTGAAAGAGCACCAACATCGTCAGCAGCCGCACGTAGCAGCCAGAAGGAACCATTCCCGCCCCTTACATGTGGCCATAAGCGTTCTCTGTGCAGTGCCGCGAGTTAATATCAAGGTCCCTATATCGATATTATACACCAGGTTTCACCTCTGGAAGTCATTACTTAGCTTATTAGTAATCATCTTAATGGATTCAGAAGAAAGAGAAAGCGCACTGTGCAAACTGCTCGCAGCAACTGACGTCCCATAGCTAACACCATCATCTGATGAGACAACCGAAAAATATCTGTGTTGGTACTGCGTTAAAAAATAAATGTTGTATAAATCGACTTGTGTTTGAAGTACAGATAGTATTGAGAAAATGAATGCAACGATCTTATAATGCTACCAAAAGACTTACGAATTAATTTCTCACAAACGCGATCCTGTGACAGTATTGATGTAAGCATTTATAAAGCACTGAAATATTTTTATTTCCGTTACAGTACATAACTATGCAATATAGAGTGTGAAAAACAAAATTTTAAACGATGTGAGGTTCATCATCGTCTAAAAGGTATGTATGTCTTGTCACTGCAACCACCCTCCACTATTTTGTGTCGTGCTTTTTGTTTCTTAATAACTTTGACACTTTGTTGATTCTCACAGATCTTCATTATTTTCTTTCTTGTCCATTCCTAGTTTTCTTTCCAAATATTTCTTTCATCCAGTATACGTGTTAAAAATTTATCAACGTCCAGAAAGATTAGTTTTCTAGTTTCACAGAACTGCTATGAGGTTTCTTTGCTGCCTGGCCTATTTCAGAACATCTTCATTGATTTTCTTTCTCTCCGATGGGTCCTCGTTATCCTTCTCCAAAGTCACACTTGCGTAGCTTCTAAGCGTTTTCTGTCTGTCTTCAACAGCGTCCTGCTTTCACATCCATACGGGAAGATGCTGCACATGAACCTCTTCACAAATTGGTTTACTTCAAACGATTTGTTCTCTAAGATTTGTCTTCTTTTACTAAAAGCATTTTTAGCTGTTGCAATTCTTTTTCTGATTTCCATGCCACATCTGGCCTCCTCAGTAACAGAGGTGCCAAAGTAACAATTTATTTCTATTTTATTTCTTTCAATTTTGATTCCAGGTGTCCTCCTCAGTTTTTATTTGTTTTGATTCTTTGACCACAAATTTTATGTTCAAAGTTTCTCATAACTGCTGAACATTTAGAAAGTACAGTATATTGTGCGTATATTTTCACTATCAGTTATTATATATTATCGGCAACTCTTGCAAACGGAAGGGAATCCTGTCACATAAACTCGATATTACTGCAATGAAGTTCCTAAGAGCTTTGTTCTTTGGTGAGACGTCACATGTGGTGGACTGCTATTCAAATGGCTCTCAGGCTTTTAAACGTAATTTTAGATTTCAAATATACTATTAAATTTTTTTTGACCACATTTGCTCTTAATATAATTTATTAGTTGCTTTACAACCATCTCTGACTATCTTGTCCTGGAACTGCTCTGAACGTTATTCGTGAGTGTGTTTACACCATGCACAGTAGGGCCAGCAAGGGTGGGTGGGGATGGAGAGGGGTGAAGGGGACACAAATAGCGATGATTGTCTCTAGTGAGAATTTGTTTAGTTTACGAATATGAAAAAGACCTGTAATTGCAGGGTCCATATTTCAATGACCTAAAATAAGAGAGTTGTCCAGAGAGTAGGTTACGATCGGTCGCTAAATGGGAACCACACAGAAAATCAGAAAAATTTTATTTGCAAGAGTTAGCCACAGTTTCTAGATACTTGTCTACATAGTCGTCGCTCCGAATTAGACATTTGTCGGAGAGTTATACCAAATTTCCAACACCATCGTCATAGAAGACAGACGCATGTGCTTTCCGATAATTCTCTACATTGGTCTACAGTGCGCAGCCTGCGCCCAAGTGTTGTCTTCATACCCAGCGTTTCATGTGAACAGAGATGATACTCAAGACCAGCCAATTAGGGCTGTGTTGTGGGTGAACGAACACTTCCCATCGAAAAGGCTGCAGGAGCGTCTTCACTGCCCTTGCAGAGCGCGGCGGAGAATTGCCATGAAGAAGGAAGTGCGTGGCAGTTGTGTTAGGTGGGCTGCATTCATTAAGGCGAAGCCTCTCAGCGGGTGCTCCTACTAGGCGGGAGACATCGTTGTTCTAGGCACCTTTATTAGCTTACAGTGCGCTCACAACTGAAAAGAGCGTCTTGATGCGATCGACGGTCATACTAGAGACACTGCCCAACACATCTGTGCAAAGCTTCAACGGGTTTTCACTGTGGTGTCCGTTTTGCGACCGATCGGATCCTTCATTCAAGACAACCCTCGCACCTTGAAAGTGACCGGAAAATATCGCCTAAATGACATAAAGATGATGTAGTAAATGATGAATAATACAGTGATGGAAAGAAATCACAGCGCGAAGATAGAGTTGCACGACATGAACGTAAGTTGGTAGGCGTATTTCTACATCTAAAAGGTGATTATTCAAAGGACGCGCCAGTCGGATAAGAGAGGTTGTAAGTAGGCTGTTTAGGTTTTTATGTTGGTAACGCCACGTAGCGCTCTGTATGAAAATCACTGTGCTGTGTGCAGTCTGTGGCTGGTTTGCATTGTTGGAATATTTACTATTGTAGTGTTGGGGTGTTGGATGTGAACAGTGCGTAGCGTTGCGGAGTTGGGGGTGAGCTGCCAGCAGTGGTGGACGTGGGGAGAGAGATGGCAGAGGTTTGAGAGCGGATGATCTGGACGTGTGTCCATCAGAGACAGTAAATTTGTAAGACTGGATGTCATGAACTGATATATATATTATGACTTTTGAACACTATTAAGGTAAATACATTGTTTGTTCTCTATCAAAATCTTTCATTTGCTAACTATGCCTATCAGTAGTTAGTGACTTCAGTAGTTAGAATCTTTTATTTAGCTGGCAGTATTGGCGCTCGCTGTATTGCAGTAGTTCGAGTAACGAAGATTTTTGTGAAGTAAGTGATTCATGAAAGGTATAGGTTGTTGTTAGTCAGGGCCATTCTTTTGTAGGGATTATTGAAAGTCAGATTGCATTGCGCTAAATATATTGTGTGTCAGTTTAGTGATGATCAGAATAAGTAAACAGAGAAATGTCTGAGTACGTTCAGTTCTGCTCAGCTATTCTAAAAGCAAATAGCGTAAGGGGTTTATCAGCACAGTAGTTTGCTAATTTTTCTAAGGGGACGCTTCAAGGATGCACATCAGGTTTGCTGTAAATACACGCTGTAACGTTCGTGGCTGTTATTCACCTTTGACACTGGACATGGTGACTGAGCCGGCCGCTGTGGTCGCGTGGGTCTAGGCGCTTCAGTCCGGAACCATGCGGCTGCTGTGATCGCAAATTCGAGTCCTGCCTCGGGCATGGATTTGTGTGATGTCCATAGGTTGGTTAGGTTTAAGTAGTTCTAAGTCTAGGGGAGCGATGACCTCATATCTTAAGTTCCATAGCTCTAAGAACCATTTGAACCATGGTGACTGATGTTTATTCAAGAAACCTTTAAGGTGACGAAGACACCATTATCAATGCCTCACTTCACAACTAGGTCATGTAATTGGACTGCGACAAGCTGGATGTCCCTTCTGTGATGTTGCAGAAAATCTTGGCAGGAATGTAGTCATTGTACATGATTGCTGGCATCAGTGGCCACAAAAATGTACGGTCGCAAGGAGACCGGGATCCGGGCGGGCATATGGCACCATTGAGAGGGAAGACCATTGTGTATATGACTCTGGCGTGGTTCGTACTGCATCTGCAGCAGCAATTTGAGCTGCTCTTGACACCACAGTGACACGAGAAACCGTTACAAATCGGTTACTTCAAGGACAGCTCCGAGCCAGATCCCTTGTAGCGTGCATTCCACTTACTCCAACCCATCACCATTTGCGACTTCAGTGGTTTCAACCGAGAACTCATTAGAGTGTAGAGGTCTGTTGTGTTTTGTTATGAATGCTGGTTCTGCTCTGGTGCCAGTGCTGGCCGTGTTGCTTAGGAGGAGGCCAATTGAGGGCGTGCAGCCAACCTGTCTGCATTCTAAACACACTGGACCTACACCTGTACTTACGGTCAAGGTTGCGTTTTCGTATGACAGCAGGAGCAGTGTCGTGGGTATCCCTGAGTGCAAATTTTAACGTCACTCTGATGATTCGGCCTGTTGTGTTGCCATCTATGAACCTCAGCTACACAACGCTTTTGCAACACAACATGCTGTAAATAATATATGGCGTTTCAGTCTTCGATTGCTATTCTTTATTTTCAATTACCGGTTTCGGGCTAGCTGCCCATCTTCAGATCTGTTAGACAAAGTTAAAAATGTAATTAATAAGAGAGATACAGTTAGTGATAGAAATATCTTAGTTTACAAAAAGAAATTTTGGAACGTATTAAATGCCAACATACCATATGTTGTAGTTACAGAGTAACTTGTCCGTACAGAACACAGGGTTCACTGTCATAAGTAAAGTAAATTTCAATCTGTTAAAACATTATATCGCAGTTTTTAAGAGTAACTTGATTGGTAACAGTAAAAAGTGCCCTCTACCTATAACAACTGTGCATCTGTTATTATTTCACCGTATATATTAACGGTAAGTATTCTTTTTAATAAAACAATTTTTAAGGTAATAACATAAGAATAATCTTTTTTGAGTGGACCATGAAACGAAAAATTTACATTAATTTAAAATTTCCTTATAAAGAAACATAAAATATAATTAAAATGTAGATATTCTTCCGAAAACGTGCGTTTCCTCTTTGTTTTGATTGGCGGTGGAGTGGATTTCCCTACGTCAGAACGTATACAACGCCACGCCGAGTCCTCTTCCGCCGCGCCCATTTCACCTCGCTGAGGGCCGTTCCGCTGAAGCTGTTTCTTACTGGGGTGTGCTGTTGCATTCAGGAGTTAGCCTAAAACAGGTCTTTAAAAATCTCATAATAATTCCTGCGCATAAAATCACTTTGCTCATTAAGTAGTAGGCCTGGGGTTTTTCTTTGATGTGCGTATATTTCAATCTCTTCGAGCACGTTGAGATAGAGACTTTTGGACTAACGAAAATAACCTTTTTATTCAAATATAGTAATTATACTGAATTATACGTGATTCATGGTGGTCCCCAGGACATTAAAAAATGTGAGGCATAATTCCTAATAGGGTGGGTGATCACCACGGAAAGCAATGTATGCTCTGCAACGTGCCTACATGCTGGCCGCAAGGTTGGAAAGGAATGCTTGAGGTAGGCATCTCATCCTCCATCAGCACGGATGATAACTTCTGGATAGTTTTTGGTGGGTGTAGACATGCTGCAATACATCTCCCCAAAGCATGCCACACATTTTCGATGGAAGTTAGGTCGGAGGAACGAAGAGGCAAGTCTGTTCCCCGGATATCTTACGGTTACAAGAGGTCCTTCCTCTGAGGTGTTCGATGCGGACCCGAATTTTCATCCACAAAATAGGTCAGGGCCTAACGCACCTCTGAAAAGGTAGCCAAGCGGTAAGAGCACAGTGTGATGAGAACGTTGACAGATGAGTGCAACGTGTTCAAAGATTTGTAGATCAGTACGCCCATGCAAAAAAACACCTCTCCACACCATAACATCTTGAGCACCAAAATGATCACAGTGCTGAATGTATCCTCATACACGAGAAGTGGGAACATTTAATGCATCCAGGAATACTGTCGAACATTGTTTTGGTTCTCAAAGCATGGGCGTACTGACCCACAAATTTTTGAAACGTTACACTCACACTCAGCGTTATTTTGATACGGTACCCCTTTCCCTCGTGCGTCTTTTCAAGAGTGCATTCGGCTTCGACTTTATTTTTCTGGCTGCCAATGCACAGCTGCATCGAGCAACGCAGATGAAGGAGCTCTTCGAACAAGTGGATACCCTGAGAATGAATCTGCACGCTTGTTCCCCCGACTTTAATCCCATCGCTCACGTGTGGGACACGTTGGGGGACATTGTAGCACGTCTGTATGCACCAGAGGCTGTCCAGGAGTTGCCAGCGGTGCTGATGGAGGGAGTGAAACCTCTACCTGAAGGATTGCTTACCAACCTCACGGCCAGCATGGGTGAACGTTGCAGAGCATACATTGCCATCCGCGGTTATCACCCACCCTATTAAGAATTACGCCGCACCATTTTTAATGTCCAAGGGACTACAATGGATCACGTATAATTCAGTGTAATTACTATGTTTGAATAAAAGTGTTATATTTATTAGTTTCACTGTCGTGTCCCGACATAGGTGGGAGAGGGAGAAAGTGGTTACTGGTCAGTCTGCACTCCCGAGCGGTACAGAGCAGAAGGCAGAAGGACAATTCACAGTGAAGGCATTTCATTGTTTTCTTCTATCTGAGCCAACGCTGGTACAGATATTTACTAGAAATGCAGGTGGTGAGACTGTAGGGGAAATCGTTGTGGAGACTCTTGGACAAACAGGGTTTTGATATAGTTGTTTATTCCAGACAGGACTAACTAATACACTGGAGGGCAGTTATAGGATTAGAAAAAGCATGAATAGCACTGTTACAACAGAAACCAGTTCAGAAGTCCCAGGAGTGGATGCTAACCACAGTACCAAACACTAGCAGCATCTTAAGGCAACAACATAGTTGCAAAACAAAACATACTGAATGTGACACGGTTCACTGAGGCACTCCAAGAGAGTGCGGAGCTGAACCAAGGCTGGAGTCGATGGACGTGGATTCGGCACCCATAACGTCTGACTGAAAACTCCGCCAAAATGCGGAATCTGGGGGTTTTAAAGAGTCGCGTGGTGGCACTATTTTTCCCACTTAAAGCCACCCAGCCAATCCCGTAGGTCTCTTGCAGGTGCCTGCCAATCACGGTTTAGTTAGGTCCTCTCTACTGCTCCTAAGGCGGGGATGTTAATGCAATTGCACTAAGTCCGTATTTAGTATCAACATTGTTCATCTGAAAGCTAAACGTAACTGCTCTCCCAAATAAGGCTTGCAACATTATTGATATACATCATTTAACCCCGGCCCTCGGGCTCCCCGGAGTAGGGACCGCTAGGTCAACAGTTTTTGGCATTTTCGCTCTCTTTCTAACCCTTGTGAGATTACTGACGTTGCTGTTCTCAAGGCGGGTATTAAGCTGGCTTTATACGTTAGTGCGTGCCTGTTGGTTACAAAGTTCTACGATGGCAACCTACCACAGCGTCCAGACCACAAATGAAGTTACATGTTAATTCCTTCAAGAGTAACTAACGCTCTGGGTCCGCGTCAGGGGGTTTACTTCATGTAACAATATCTCTCCTAGTTTCGTCTGTCCACAGCATCGTCTCTGCTTCCACTCCTTGGAACGCCTGTCCTCCTTTCTCACAGCTTCAAGATAACACTGCAGTAGCAACGAATAATCAATATATTACACCACTGCGTATTTCTGTTACCTGCTGTACCACATTGTAGCAGTTCTTTCTATACATGGTCCAAGATTTCTCTGGCAATGTTACTCGTCAAGCACACATCATGTGAAAGTTACTTTTGATCCTGAGTTTTGTACACCATTCTACTTTCGACGTACGAACATATTCTTGTGAAACATTGTTATATTTTTCTTGGAGGTACGTGAATTGTTCCTTATTCCCAGAATTAAAAGAATGAACTGTTGAGTCATAAATTGACGTTAAACGTAAACATGTAAAAAATTAAATTAAATTTTAAAAATGACATCCTTCTTGAAAAGTTAAATAATGTCCGATACCCATATGAAAAAAGACGCAATATCAAATCTACATTCCTATAGCCAGATTATTCCCATTTTGCTACCTATTAACAATGCGTAGCTCATAAATAAAGTAAGATTACATGTCAAACGGCTCGAAGCGTTACTAATGAGTTTCAATAAAACGAAATGAGGCTGCCAGTCCACGGACTGATGAGACTACTACATGTATACGCCGCCATGCTAAGAAACATAGTCATGGCCAAAGCTCGATCTCTGAAATATTTAGGTTCGGACATATTAATAAATATCAGAAGACTGTTACTAGTCTGCATTTGTTTCAATATTGCAAGCCAAGGTATGGCGTCAACTGTCCAAGTATTGATAGATATGGCATGTCGGTAATTGATTAGTAACTGATGATTAACGAGATGATGATGGCTTAGATTTGACAGGTTGAAACGATAATGACATTGGAAATGAGTGGTCTCAATAGCAGTCACAAGGGCTGCGTGAGCTGCTTTCAGGTATCGTTCCTGTCAGATTCGAATGTGATCGTTTTGAGAGTCTTGTATTCCTTTATATATATATATATCTGTAGTGTGTCGTGACCATATGTCAATGAATGGAGCTACAGTGAATTTATGAAATCGCTTCAATCATTTGTAATAGCCCTATATATATATATATATATATATATATATATATATATATATATATATATATATACACACACACACATCAGTGCCCTCAAAATTCCTGAATAACATATAAATTATTTGTTTTGAACAAAAACAGTCGATCGTCCATGGTTCTAGAAGGGGGCCTCTGGCCTCTCAGTTGAAGTCAGTGTATTTACGTTACGTTAGTGGCTGGAACGAATCTGGAAGCTAAGTACTGATAAATTATTTTGTGCATTGTAGTCAGATATTAAATTTCGTAGTATTCAAGCGCTATTTCTTGCTGTTCCTTGTGGAGTGAGTGTAACAAAAGCTGTTGCAGAAGTTGTCTCAGTGCTTAGTGTTCGTTTCCGCTTAGTGTACTAGTGAACGCGTGAATTTTTTGTTTCAGCCAGGTAATCGTGTGAATTATTATCCTGTACATTATTAGTGGTGGATTAATAGTGTTAAAAGTAGCAGCTTGTTTCTACAGAGTAAAATTTGAAATAGCCGGCCAAAGTGGCCGAGCGGTTAAAGGCGCTACAGTCTGGAACCGCACGACCGCTACGGTCGCACATTCGAATCCTGCCTCGGGCATGGATGTGTGTGATGTCCTTAGGTTAGTTAGGTTTAAGTAGTTCTAAGTTCTAGGGGACTTATGACCACAGCAGTTGAGTCCCATAGTGCTCAGAGCCATTTGAACCATTTTTTGAAAATTTGAAATGCCTGTGGTTCATAAAATCGTTTACAGTGGTAGCATAGCTTAGGTACAGTGGACGTATAGTTTCTTCGATAATTGTAGCATTTTCATCATGAGTGAGAAGCGTGGGCTTTGTCGAAAGTTTGTGATTGACTGTTTACTGCGTGAGATTTGTACAAAGTACACACTAAGACAAAAGAAATGACGCGAAGAAATTATCTGAATGTGACGGAAATCGGTAAATGTGATGTTCATGCACAGACAAACAAATGATGAATAGAATTGGACGATTTATTCAAGAGAAAGTGCTAGGCAAATTCAGCAAGTCAATGACGCATTGGTCCACCTCTGGTCATTATGCAAATAGTTATTCGGCTTGGCATTGATTGACAGAGTCGTTGGATGTCCTCCTGATGGATATCGTATCAAATTCTGTCCAATTCGCCACTATATCGTCAAAATCCCGAGCTAGCTGGAGGACCCTGACCATAGTGCCCAAGCGCTCTCAACTGGGAAAAGATCCAGAGACGTTGCCGATCAAGGTAGGGTTTGGCAACACGAAGACAAGCAATACATACTCTCCACGTGTGCGGTTTGGCATAATGTGACTGAAATCTAAGTCCAGACAACAAAACGGGGCGCAGAATGTCGTCGGTGTACCGGAGTGCCGTAAGGGTGCTGCGAATGCCAACCATAGAGGTCCTACTATGAAATGAAATGGCTCCCCAGATCACCAATATCGGTTTTCGGTCCTTATGGCGGGCGACAGTCCGGATGGTACCCGACCGCTGTTCAGAGCGCCTCCAGACACGTCTTCGCTGATCATCGGGGCTCAGTTCCAAGCGGGGCTCATCCATGAAGACAAAGCTATCCCAGTCAATGAGATTCTAGGCCTAATGTGTCGGACACCATTGCAAACAGGATTGTTGGTGTACAGAGGTCAGTAGTACTCGGCGCAAGGGGCGCCACGAGCTCAGCCTCCTTTCGTTAAGTGAACTGTTAATTGTTCTTGTCGTTACTAAAGCACCAGCTGCGCGTCGAATCGACGTAATGACGTACCTGGAACTCTGAGTGCTCCCTGACGACTGCTCGGTGTCTCGTTCTGTCTTCTTTCGGAGTCGATTACTTCCTCCTTGACGCTGTGTTTGGCCAATGTTCACCCATTCTGCAAACATCGTTGAATGGTGGCAACGCTCCTTTCATCATAAGAATAAACGTCGTGTAAACATTACACTATGTATTCTCCCGCGTTTCCTGGAACGCCATAGGATTTCGTTTCACGTGGAGCGGAAGTCAAGCTAAGTAGAGTCAAGTACGATAATGAGGATACCTTTTATGCTGCGCATTACGTGTGTAACGACTCACCGCTGATAGGGAACAACAGCTTTACCAGCGCGTTTAACTTGGACAGCACTAGCCAGGCAAGTGATCGAACTAACCTGCAGTGAAGTGAACAGCTGTAAGAAAGATGTCAAACGAGACGTCATAGAACAATATAACTTTGAATGCCATTTAATTTTGAAATAGAATCAAATTAGAAATGGCGAAACTCAGGTGATACGCTTCTTAGATGACCTGACGGAAATCATAACATGCCCTCAATCTTAGCTAATGTAGTACTATAATTAAAAACACCAGTGATGAAAGTAACTAACTTCAATCAGGGCAATTTTTCTGCATTAGCTATGCGTGTCGTAAAAGCGCACTGCTTAATTCCCACGTAGTTAAATATTGAAACCACTGAATGTATTACAGTCAATCGTCTGGTAATCTCTGAACTCCTTCTATATCGGACTCCGAGGAATTTCAGTACTGTTTCGTACGTTTGGTAACGAGGCGGTCAGCAACGGAATCCCAAGCTACCAAAATATCTACATTTCCTCCTCCTTCTCCTCCTCTCCTATGACGTGCTGTTCTGCATTTCGCTTTCGTTCGACAGTGACATATCGCAAAGCTTTGTACGTTAGTTCAGTACGTTTGGCAGCTTAAAAGTCTTGTTATTTCTCGCGACAAATCCCTTAACTTGGTTTCCGATCAATTCTGTTGGGTTCAGACGACAGTGTTAAGGCGGCACCTATAAAAATTCGGCATTTGTACAATGTGCTCGACGCCGTGAAATTTATTGTTTCTCATGTTTCTACAACCCATATTACTCTTGCTCGTGTGAGACCACCTCTGTCCTACAAAACAATGGGCACGTTCAAATAAAGAGTAATTGACTTTTAATTTTTCTCTAAAACATTTGATTTTGTAATATTTTATTAACTTCAGCAATCCTTAACAATCTTTTATAAAATATCGATCCTCAAAAATTTGTACTTGCAATGAAAATCAGCCTCCCCCCATGAACCATGGACCTTGCCGTTGGTGGGGAGGTTTGCGTGCCTCAGCGATACAGTTAGCCGTACCGTAGGTGCAACCACAATGGAGGGGTATCTGTTGAGAGGCCAGACAAACGTGTGGTTCCTGAAGAGGGGCAGCAGCCTTTTCAGTAGTTGCAGGGGCAACAGTCTGGATCATTGACTGATCTGGCCTTGTGACACTAACCAAAACGACCATGCACGCCGTGAGCGAGGGCACGAATGCGGTGACCAAGTACACGAGCTCCAAGTAAGGAGATGGCTCTGGAATGGAAGGAAGGAGGAGAAGGAGAAGGCTCCTCCGTTGCGAACGGCTGAAAGCAAGGGGAAACTACAGCCGTAATTTTTCCCGAAGGCATGCAGCTTTACTGTATGGATATATGATGATGGCGTCCTCTTGGGTAAAGTATTCCGGAGGTAAACTAGTCCCCCATTCGGATCTCTGGGCGGGGACTACTCAAGAGGATGTCGTTATCAGGAGAAAGAAAATTGGCGTTCTAGGGATCGGAGCGTGGAATGTCAGATCCCTTAATCGGACAGGTAGGTTAGAAAATTTAAAAAGGGAAATGGATAGGTTAAAGTTAGATATAGTGGGAATTAGTGAAGTTCGGTGGCAGGAGGAACAAAACTTTTGGTCAGGTAACTACAGGGTTATAAAAACAAAATCAAATAGGGGTAATGCAGGAGTAGGTTTAACAATGAATAGGAAAATAGGAATGCGGGTAAGCTACTACAAACAGCATAGTGAACACATTATTGTGGCCAAGATAGATACGAAGCCCACGCCTACCACAGTAGTACAAGTTTATATGCCAACTAGCTCTGCAGATGACGAAGAAATTGAAGAAATGTGTGATGAAATAAAACAAATTACTCAGATAGTGAAGGGAGACGAAAATTTAATAGTCATGGGTGAGTGGAATTCGTCAGTAGGAAAAGGGAGAGAAGGAAACGTAGTAGGTGAGTATGGATGATGGGTAAGAAATGAAAGAGGAAGTCACCTGGTAGAATTTTGCACAGAGCACAACTTAATCATAGCTAACACTTTCTTAAAGAATCATAAAAGAAGGTTGTATACATGGAAGTAGCCTGGAGATACTGATAGGTTTCAGATAGATTATATAATGGTAAGACAGAGATTTAGGAACCAGGTTTTAAATTGTAAGACATTTCCAGGGTCAGATGTGGACTCTGACCAAAATCTATTGGTTATGAACTGTAGATTACAACTGAAGAAACTACAAAAAGGTGGTACTTTAAAGATATGGGACCTGGATAAACTGACTAAACCAGAGGTTGTACAGAGTTTCAAGGAGAGCATAAGGGAACAATTTACAAGAATGGGGGAAAGAAATACAGTAGAAGAAGAATCGGTAGCTCTGAGGGATGAATTAGTGAAGGCAGCAGAGGATCAAGTAGGTAAAAAGATGAGGGCTAGTAGAAATCCTTGGATAACAGAAGAGATATTGAATTTAATTGATGAAAGGAGAAAATATAAAAATGCAGTATGAAGTAGGCAAAAAGGAATACAAACGTATCAAAAAGGAGATCGACAGGAAGTGCGAAATGGCTAAGCATGGACGGCTAGAGGACAAGTGTAAGCATGTAGAGGCTTATCTCACTTGGGGTAGGATACATACTGCCTACAGGGAAATTAAAGAGACTTTTGGAGAAAACAGAACCACTTAAATGAATATCAAGAGCTCAGATGGAAACCCAGCTCTAACCAAAAAAGGGAAAGCAGAAAGGTGGAAGGAGTATATAGAGGGTCTATACAAGGGCGATGTAATTGAGGACAATATTATGGAAATGGAAGAGGATGTAGACGAAGATGAAATGGGAGATATGGTACAGCGTGAAGAGTTTGACAGAGCATTGAAAGACCTGAGTCGAAACAAGGCCCCGGGAGTAAACAACATTCCATTAGAACTACTGACAGCCTTGGGAGAGCCAGTCCTGACAAAACTGTACCATCTAATGAGCAAGATGTATGAGACAGGCGAAATTCCCTCAGACTTCAAGAAGAATATTATAATTCCAATCCCAAAGAAAGCAGGTGTTGACAGATGTGAAAATTACCGAACTATGAGTTTAATAAGTCACGGCTGCAAAATACTATTTCGAATTCTTTACAGACGAATGGAAAAACTGGTAAAAGCCGACCTCGCGGAAGATCAGTTTGGATTCCATAGAAATATTGGAACACGTGAGGCAATACTGACCCTACGACTTATCTTAGAAAATAGATTAAGGAAAGGCAAACCTACATTTCTATCATTTGTAGACTTAGAGTAAGCTTTTGACAATGTTCATTGGAATACCCTCTTTCAAACTCTGAAGGTGGCAGGGGTAAAATACAGGGAGCGAAAAGCTATTTACAATTTGTACAGAAACCAGATGGCAGTTATAAGAGTCGAGGGACATCAAAGGGAAGCTGTGGTTGGGAAGGGAGTCAGACAAGGTTGTAGCCTCTCCCCAACGTTATTCAATCTGTATATTGAGCAAGCAGTGAAGGAAACAAAAGAAAAATCTGGAGTATGTATTAAAATCCATGGAGAAGAAATAAAAACATTGAGGTTTGCCGATGACATTCTAATTCTGTTAGAGACAGCAAAGGACTTGGAAGAGCAGTTGAACGGAATGGATAGTGTCTTGAAAGGAGAACATAAGATGAACATCAACAAAAGCAAAACGAGGATAATGGAATGTAGTGGAATTATGTCGGGAGATGCTGAGGGAATTTGATTAGGAAATGAGACACTTAAAGTAGTAAAGGAGTTTTGCTATTTGGGGAGCAAAATAACTGATGATGGTCGAAGTAGAGAGGATATAAAATGTAGACTGGCAATGGCAAGGAAAGCATTTCTGAAGAAGAGAAATTTGTTAACATCGAGTACAGATTTCAGTGTCAGGAAGTCGTTTCTGAAAGTATTTGTATGGAAGTGAAACATGGACGATAAATAATTTGGACAAGAAGAGAATAGAAGCTTTCGAAATGTGGTGCTACAGGAGAATGCTAAAGATTAGATGGGTAGAGCACATAACGAATGAGGAGCTATTGAATAGGATGGGGGAGAAGAGGAGTTTGTGGCACAGCTTGACTAGAAGAAGGGATCGGTTGGTAGGACATGTTCTGAGGCATCAAGGGATCACCAATTTAGTATTGGATGGCAGCGTAGAGGGTAAAAATCGTAGAGGGAGACCAAGAGATGAATACACTAAGCAGATTCAGAAGGATGTAGGCTGCAGTAGGTACTGGGAGATGAAGAAGCTTGCACAGGGTAGAGTAGCATGGAGATCTGCACCAAACCAGTCTCAGGAGTGAAGACCACAACAACAACAACATGAAAATCAGAATTTTGCACGTGATTGGTAATTATAAACTAGAAGACCTGAATTTTTCTTGAAAAATGGTTGTTAAGTATGAGTTATTTAACAAACATTTGATGAATTTCATATTTATATCATCTAGGTATTCAAACTGTAAAATATTATAGACCACAGCGAGATTCGAACTGTCGCCTCAAAGCACATATGATTATCATTCTATGGCGCTATCGGTATTCAAATCGAAAAGAACATAGACCATAACAAGATTCGAATTGTCGCAGCAATACGTATGGGGCCTCTACAACGCTGCCGATTACGCCTCACATGTAAATCGAATGTAATCTACAATTAAATACATAGTGTTTCTAAAAAAACGTCAGAGCTGATTTTTTTCCTGTAAGCTTGTCAAAAACATTAAGAACACTTGTTTTCGCCACTAAGGGTATTCTCAACGCATATTTTACTACGAAGCAGGAAGCAGTGTCATCCATTTTCACAGTACGTATTACCAGCGTGACAATAAGAGCGTAAGTAGAGTTTAAGGAGACTGTGATTGTACACGAATTTTGAAATAAAAATTAAGTAGCAAAAATATGATTAAGAAAAACGGTGATGGCTGTTAATTGTCAGAATGTCTTAAAGTTTCGTTTAAAATCACATAGTAATAAAATATCTAATACATAAATTGGACCTACTTCCAAGAGCGGAACAACACAACTGTACGAGAGTTACGACTGCTGACCTATCATCGCGCTTGTGTTTGTTTACATCAGGTTTATTCTTCTGATGAACGACGTATACTCCAACCGGCGTCTTTGTGCCCAGCTACACGTCCTCTCTCAAATGCTGACATCTGCGTACATTGTTCAAGAACCTGTCTGCGAGGCGTAGTTATTGTCCAACAATGTACACTGAATTATATTCGCGAAGACGTTCTGATCCCAATATGTCCCCTACTTACCATCCTTGCAGCTGTTGGGTGAAATTGCATTACAACGTTACACGTTCATCCAAATGCCGACAGAGTTTAACAAACTTGGATTTTCCGTCGATATTTTTATGAATGTCATTTGTGATCAGTTTGCTTAACTCCTTCGTGGTGTGTCGTTTCTTTTGTCCTAGAGTGTATATTCATTGGGGAGAATCAGTTGGGTAGCCAGTGGTCGTTCTAGTGAGATTCTCTCCTGGAACTGTAGGATATGTAGCAAAAATAATAGAGGAGCAGGAGATAAGATCAGTGCCCTTCAGGAGCAATTAGAAAACACATAGGAGGAACCAGATAGAATGAGGAAGGAGAATGGCCTAGAGAAACGGAACTGTCACCTGGTAAAAAGTTGCTAAGAGACGGATGTATTCAAACAGTTTTGCTACACATGTCACCTATAGGTTTGATCATCTGTCACAGTGTAGTAGAGAGGACCCTCTTGATGCTGTAGGTTTAACAAACTTGCGTCAGTATTGGCGACGTATGTCTCAGACACATCATTTGCAGATGATTAATACATAACCCTGACGTACAAGCAGGATTAACCCAATTTTGATCGTTTCTAAGATGCTTTTCCAATATTTGACAGCCTCGGCAATACTGATGCGGGTTCAGAAGGGGAACAGCAGTGGGGTGAGGCATGAACTGGAATTTTTACCGGGGAAGAGGTGTACTAGGGTATTCCTCGCAGGTGCTGTTGCTGCAGTGTCACCGTGGCGCAATGGATAGCTCATCTGCCTAGTAAACATGTGACCTGGATGCGAATCCTAGCAGTGGTACAAAGTTTAATTCATTGTTCCCACTTATATCACTATTGCAGACAAAGGTGAGACTCAATAAGTCTCAGGAACGTCAAATGTATACACTATATAGTCAGTCGTGAAGGAAGTATCTAGCAAACAGGCCACAGTCGAGTATACACAATCTAAATTTAGTAAAATTGTTGTTGTTAGTGATAAGTCAGATATATGTGCAGTGCTTAGCAATTGCTTCTTGAATATAGCAGGCGAATTGAATACAAACTTAGTTTCTACAGTAAATCATATAACTCTTGGAAAATGGCTTTGCAAGACTCCTATCTGAAATCACCTCCTTGATACTGATAAGGGACAGATTGAGTCAAAAATTAATCGCTGAGGATTCAGGTCCATCACGGTATTATGAGGTATGTAGCAGAATACTGAAACGCTGTGTTGCATACTTTAACCCAATTCTTAGTCACATTTCCATTTTCTCTTTAGGAACGGTCAGATTTCTGTACAGTTAAAGTACTATGTAGTGAAATCCATTTTCTTTTAAAAAAGGAGATAGGGATAATGTAGACAATTTCAAACGTATTTATATGCAATCTGAGTTTGTTAAAGTTACTGAAAAGTTAATTGATCATTTCAGTTCACATAATTTGCTGTCAAACGTACAATTTGATTTTAGAAATGGTCCTACAACTTAAAAAACTGTATTGTCTTTCCTCTGTGAGGCATTTGACAGATTAAACAAAAGGCTGCGAACACTAGTCATCTCCTTTGAGTCAACTATGTTGTCTGATTGTGTTGATAGAAAAATATTACTGCATAAGTTGGACGATTATGGAATAACAACGGTAGTTCACAACTGTTTCCCCTCACACTATAAGAACAAAGAACAAAAGGACATTCTCCATGCTAATGAGGACGGCTATGGCGTGGAGTCTGACTGGGACACAGCTAAGTGGGGTTGTCTCAGGGGTCACTGCAGGGTCCACTAATGTGTCTTATATACATAAATGATATGCCTTCTAGTATGACAGTGGATTTTAAACTTTTTCCATTTGTTGTTGACACTAACTTGGTTGTGATGGATGTTGAGCGCAATAAAGGCAGTGTTTTAAGTGGTTCAGTGCAAGTCATTAGTTCATGGCTTTAGAAAATAAATTGATGTTAAATTACAGTAAGACTCAGTTTCTGACACACAGTTCAGCTAAAGCGGGTATTTTGATTACTCAGAATGGGCATATGATTAATGAGTTTGAACAATCTAAATTCCCAGGTCATTACATATTTGGTAGGCTGTCTTGAATAGTATGTTGTTAATAGCACGAGCTTATCCTCAAGAAATAGTCGCTTTCGCTCAGTTAACATTTGGCAGAAAATCAGTATGCAGTTGGATCGATGTCCTAGACCTTCGTGCACAAGGGCGTGCAGTATTCTGTTCTATCCATTTTCGGTAAGCTACCACAAGAATTAAAATATATCAATAGCAGTCCTCGCACTTTAAAACCTATACTGAGCAATTTCGTCACGGCACACTCCTTTTGCTGTCGTAGAGTTCGTCAGAAAAAATTAAGCACTTTTTGTTTTGTACTGTTAATTATGCTAGTATACACAGCAACTAGTCATCTACATGGGATTCATCTACATTTTATTTTGTCTCTGGGTAACTTTGCTGTTGCTTATTTTATGTACTGGGTCGTCTGACTGATTTCCTCCTTAATTTGGTCCTACGAAACTAAACGTGTAAAATAAAATAAAAATAAGGTAATAACAGACAATCCATGTTTTACTGTTTCTGTACAGAAGCTCTCCAGCGAACCTGCAGAACTAGCACTCCTGAAAGAAAGGAGAGCTTCTGTAAAGTTTGGAAGGTAGGAGACGAGGTACTGGCAGGAGTAAGGCTGTGAGGACGGGGCGTGAGTCGTGCTTGGGTAGCTCAGTTGGTAGAGCACTTGCCCGCGAAAGGCAAAGGTCCCGAGTTCGAGTCTCGGTCCGGCACACAGTTTTAATCTGCCAGGAAGTTTCATATCAGCGCACACTCGGCTTCAGAGTGAAAATCTCATTCACAAAGTTAGTGTTAGGCGACATTATTCGTAACAACTGTAACGTGTTCTCTTGTCTACTGCTACACTGGTATCTGACTCTACATCGTTTCTGCTTGTGCCGTGCGCCGAAACCTTTCGCAAAGTTCGGTATTATTCGACATTATGTCTCTCTGATGGAATCGTTGGTTGTGTAGAATATCTTTGACTGAAAGGCGTGTGGTGCGAATGTGGCCCGCGAGGCGGCCTGTGATGCGCAGCGACGGGGTCTTGAGTTAGCAGTGGCACGAGTAAAGTGGTGAGCGAGGCCCTCTGCTGGGAGCAGACGATGTGTATGCCGGAAAATGACTTGGCCGCGTCTGGAGTGACAGCGCGGCCTAGTTGTGGTTGACAGCCGTTGTTCCGAAAGCTGTAGTTTGGAAAGGAGCTCCACTTTTTCATGTAAGAGCGCTACGGTTTCACAATACCTTTGTTGCCCGAAGGAGATCGCCGGTTAAAGCAACTCTTGGAGGTCCGTACCGCCGCCACTACACTGTCGCCGCGCCCTGGTTGCATTGACACACAAACACTGGAAGACTCCACGTGAAGCTGAGTGTATTTGTCCATCTGTATATTTTAGTTGTTCATCTTGCAGAATTGTAATTGAGTCTAGTTTTCTGAGGCGCCATTAGTTCTATTATTTCGTGAGTGATCATTTGTTTGTTTCATCATGTTACAAAGTCGTCACTAAGTATGCCCTGGTGGGGCCTACTATTTATATGCAGTGGTAACTGATTTATGTTTCAAGTATATCACACCAATTTAATGACATGTGTAATGCATTGCCAGAAAGTGTGCGCAAGACAGATGCATGAAATAAAATAAGATGCCAAGATCACGGCTCTGTAAATCCACTGTGGTAGCAGCGGATGAATTCTAATGCTGAAGATTTGTTCTTAAATAATTACCTTTTCTAATTCAATAGTTCACGCCTCTTAATTTGGCGTCTGTCTCAAGAAGTTTGCAACTAAACTTGTTTCAAATTGTTCGGTACTCCTGTACAGTAACTGAGCAAATTTTAAATTCTGGCACAGAATAGCGTGTGTACAAAACTTGTGATAAGGAGGTCCCACTGTAATTTCTTGTCTATCTCAAGTGCTTTGGTTAAATTGGCTTTATCTGGAAACGGTTTTAGGTCTGAATTGCTGTGAGTCTGTTACTATGAATTTGTTTAAAGGTTACTACATGCATTTTGAAATAGCATAGTGCATTTTAAACTTTTTCTCACAAATAGTTATCAAGCTTGAGTTGAAACTTTTAATTGATGTTATAAGTGCATTGGGCTCAAAGACAAGTTTCCTAATAACTGTTGAGTAGGAATTGTTGTTAATAAATTTGTTTTAAATTATGTCTTAATTCATGTTAGCCTGGCACCTTACTGCTTCTTCACAGCTCCTACCATACCACTGCTGTCCTTACTAAAAAGACTCCCTACGCACACGAAGTGATCAACGGTCTTGACAATCGACATCTACAGTCAAGGATGCATCGTTTTGGATTTTCGTACCTACCAGATATTCTGTCTTCCCAGCATTAACATGTAATTACGTTTTAAGGTTTTGTAATAGCTTTCAATTATTGTGATCAGTTCCGTTTGTAACTACTTATTAATCATTTAAGGACTTAATAACAATATCCTGTTACTGGATTTTTGCGTGTTAGTTTCATTTAATTCTCTGTCGTATCTGTAACACAGCCATACAAAAATTTGTGATCGGACTGACTCAGAAGTGGACTGTTTGTAACTTATACTGTTAGTTTGTGCTATGAGGGAGAGTGAAAAACTGTCGGCCTTCACACCAATGGCGTTAATAACCACAGTATTTTCAACTTTTTATACTGACACCTGCAGGCATTACCCCTCCGTAGCGCCTGAACGATGGCGCTCGATGTGGAATGGCGCTTCTCATAACTCCTGGTGGCGGAACAAATTCTAACCACCAGTATGTAGCCAGAAAGGGACAGAAAGATAGTGGCGTAAAGTGCTTAATCACCAGAATTCGCCATAATGTCCTGGATTAAATTACAGATCTCTCTGCATCGTCTCCCTATGTGAGGGCATGTGACCCTGTTGATGTTGAGCTATTCGTCGGATGCTGACGTTAAGCTTGGCAGCTTGGCAACCTCCTTGGTGCTATTCGAGAGGAGCAGGTTTCCCCCTTCTCTCGTCTTTATAAAATACAAGACACCGATTTATACACATACCCATATAGTCACCCGCAGTCAACAGGTGCATTTAAGACACAGCTCTCAAACACTGATTGGAAAGGGGCCACTGAACGCGGGGAAGTGAAACTTACCTATGTAGCTGAACAACCCCTCGGGATAGCCCAGCAAACAATGACACGTGACTTCTTTTCTTTTTGACACCCACTATCGAATTGAAGCGGTAAGTTGATATGCTGAACAATTTCCTGTAAATTATTTATATTTCCTCTAATACATTTGTTGAAATACCACAAAGTCACGAAGCTCTCCATTTTCAAAACATCTCTTGGCAAAGTTGGTGGTATTTATGTGGAATCTACTCCTATAGTTTCTATTGTTAAGGAGGCAGATAAAGCTAGCAAGGAAGTTTCTAGTATAGTTGTTATGTATGAGGCGGAACTAGGGGCCCCACGGAGAAAGGGTGACCCAGCTGAGTCACGCAATTTGATTCTTAGTCTGATCACAAGGGGTGGCCATTGTTGCACGCGTTGATCACGTAGGCTGACGTGAGGATCAATGAACTATACTCGACGGGATGTATCTGGAACATCTTAGGTGATTAGAAGTTTGTAAACAGGAATACAATTAAATACTTACCTTTAATTCAGCATCAGCGAAGAACGTCGATCTTGACTTTGTACAATAATATTTACAAGTGCAATTACACACTGATCTGCGAATACTGCTTTACAATTCTGATTGCTTCACACATATAAATCAATTGGCAATGCATAAACTGTATGTGGCGCCTGGCTGGTCGTAGCTGCAGACTTAGCTGAAGGCTATGATAACTAGCGTCTCTGCAAATGAGATCTCTGAAGCTATAACAAGTGAACCATTCCTATTAAAGTCGGCTGTAGAACTGGAGCAGTGCGCTAGCTTGTCTCGTAAGACCAGCCGGGTGACGGCTCTCGGTCTGCTAGCGTCGACAATGGCGACTCGCGGGTCCGATGTGTACTGACGGACCGCGGCCGATTTGAAGCCTAGAGCCTAGCCAGTGTGGTGCCTTGCGGTGACACCAAAATGGTATTGATTGTTCAGTACTAAACATGTATCAAGTAGTTGACGCCTTTCGTCTATGGGATAATGGAGTGTGGTTCACTTTATATGAAGAAATAACCATGTTTGAATCATTTCAGTCAAAATAAAATCTTCTCGAGCTTCAAAATACGTCAGGTGGTTATACACTACCTACTAAAAAGTAACCAGACACTTACTAGTGGACATTAATATGTGGCATATCCAATCTTTACATTCATCATGACATGAATTCTCCTGGGACGCTTTCAACGAGGTGTATGAATGTCTGTAGAAGAGTGGGAGGCCATTCTTCCTCGGAGTCGAAATCGTAAGATGTAAATGATGTTCGACGCTGGGGTCTGAAGTGAAGTCGACGTTCAGACTCATCGCAAGGTGTTCCAGTGCGTTAAGGTCTGGACTCCAGACTGCCGAGTCCGTTTGAGAAATGATACAATCCACAAACCACTATCTCTCAGATGCTGCTTTATGACCTGGTGCATTGTTATGCTGATACGATCAATCACCATCTCCGAACTAGTCTTCTATTGTATGCAGTACACAATGCAGTAATATATGTTCATTGTTGTTGTTGTTGTGGTCTTCAGTCTAGAGACTGGTTTGATGCAGCTCTCCATGCTACTCTATCCTGTGCTAGCTTCTTCATCTCCCAGTACGTACTGTAACCTACATGCTTCAGAATCTGCTTAGTGTATTCATCTCTTGGTCTCCCTCTAGGATTTTTACACTCCAGGCTGCCCTCCAGTACTAAATTGTTGATCCCTTGATGCGTCAGAACATGTCCTACCAACCGATCCCTTCTTCTAGTCAAGTTGTGCCACAAACTCCTCTTCTCCCCAATTCTATTCAATACCTCCTCATTAGTTATGTGTTCTACCCATCAGATCATCAGCGTTCTTCTGTAGCACCACATTTCGAAAGCTTCTATTCTCTTCTTGTCTAAACTATTTATCGTCCACATTTCACTTCCATACATGACTACACTCCATACAAATACCTTCAGAAACGACTTCCTGAGACTGAAATCTATACTCGATGTTAACAAATTTCTCTTCCTCAGAAACGCTTACCTTGCCATTGCCAGTCTACTTCGACCATCATCAGTTATTTTTCTCCCCAAACAGCAAAACTCATTTACTACTTTAAGTGTTTCATTTTCTAATCTAATTCCCTCAGCATCACCCGATGTAATTCGACTACATTCCATTATCCTCGTTTTGCTTTTGTTGATATACATCTTATATCTTCCTTTCAAGACACTGTCCATTCCGTTGAACTGCTCTTCCAAGTCCTTTGCTGTCTCTGACAGAATTACAATGTCATCGGCCAACCTCGAAGTTTTTATTTCTTCCCTGTGGAGTTTAATACCTATTCCGAAATTTGCTTTTCTTTCCTTTACTGCTTGCTCAATATACAGATTGAATAACATCGGGGAGAGGCTACCACCGTGTCTCAATCCCTTCCCAACCACTGTTTCCCTTTCATGACCCTCGACTCTTATAACTGCCATATGGTTTCTGTTCAAATTGTAAATAGCCTTTCGCTCCCTGTATTTTACCCCTGCCACCTTCAGAATTTGAAAGAGAGTATTTCAGTCAACACTGCCAAAAGCTTTCTCTAAGTCTACAGAGGGTAGAAACATAGGTTTGCCTTTCATTAATCTATCTTCTAAGATAAGTCGTACGGTCAGTATTGCCTCATGTTCATATCCTTCCGTAATTAGCGATTCCTTAAATGCAACAATGGGCCACACTCTAACCATAACAAGAGACCACCACACCGTAGCACCACCTTCTCCGTTCGTGACTGTTGCCTACACAAGGTGGCAGCTATTGTTCTTCCGACATCCGCCGATCCGAAACCCTTACAACAGATTACCACAGGTTACAGCGTGATTCATTAGTCAAATCATTCTTTTCCAGTCATCCGGCCTCCAGTGGCGTCGGTTTTTACACCACCTCAAGCGTCACTTAGCATTGACTACAGAAGTGCGTGGTTTATAAGTAGCTGCTCGACCAGTATACCACATTACTTTAACTCTCTTCATACAAGCTTTATATTAGCTGGACTGCTGGTAGAACTTTAGAAAAAAAAACGAGTGGTTCCTTCAACTGATTTCGTGCTATTTTTTACAACCACTCTTCGCTATGCTCGATGATCCCTGCCTGTCAGTACATAAGGTCTGCCTGGTCTTGGTTCCTTCGCATTTCAACTTCACAAGCACTTCACCAGTGAAAATGGGCAGCTTTAGAAGGGTTGAAATGTCCCTGATGGATTTGTTACTCGGGTGACATCCAATGACTAGTCCACGTTCGAAAGTCACTGAGCTCTCCTGACATACCCATACTGCTGTTACTTCCTCTCTACTGACAACACAATGCTTCCCTCACCCTTTTATACTAGCGGGTCTGCCTCTTGCGACTTCTAGTTTTCACTTCCTCATTATGTAGAGCTGTCTGCATACTTTTGATCAGATAGTGTAACTGCACGAGCCTTCGGCCCAGGGCTATCTGGTCATTTTCAAGTGGTAACTGACTGTCGTATGGTCGCTATCCTCATCCTTATATAGCTGTGATATCAATTGTCACTTCACTGGTGCTCATTTCATCGCTATACGAGTCACACTTTCCCCCATAATAGCAGGGCTCCATAGTGTACTGGGCTGCGGGGTGTCGTCTTTAACGTAGGTTCTCTCAGATAATTTCATCCCTGTAGCTTATTTTATTTTGCTATACGAGAAACTGTCAAAAGTGGTTCAAATGGCTCTGAGCACTATGGGACTTAACTTCTGAGGTCATCAGTCCCCTAGAACTTATAATTACTTAAACCTAAGTAACCTAAGGACATCACACACATCCATGCCCGAGACAGGATTCGAACCTGCGACCGTAGCGGTCGCGCGGTTCCAGACTGTAGCGCCTATAACCGCTCGGTCACCGCGGTCGGCTGTGAGATGCAAATGCTGCTATAGAGCACTTGGTGATATGGTAGATATCATCGTGGATAACGCTCTTAATGCATAGTTTAGAGTCAATTTAGTCAGGGAAGTGTTAAAAGACGGTTTAATTATCGCAATTTCGTTAGTATAAAGCAATTAGTAAATTGTGTACGTAACCACTGAGTATGAGTGTTGACCATCAGTTACAAACTCTGCTTCGGTAATAACTGAGTGTCAAATCTATTCTATGTGAATTAAAGGTGGAAGGAGTGGGTAGTTTGGGGTGGGCAGGATAGGGTAGGGTAGGGTTCACGGTTATCAGCTGCATTTGGACGTTGGGAGATTCATATAAAATCTAGTTATTTGAGAGAATGTACCAAGCTGTTACTTAATTTGTCAAGTTTTTCGAAATAGTTGAATTTTATATCTGTCTGATTGTTACGTGGTCAGGAGCGAACGTTCGCTTCAATTCTGTGAGTTCAGATTAACAACTAGAAATTCAAAGTTTCGCTATAGTTAATCATCCTCAAGTCTTCCTTAAGAGAACAGAAGCCGTGCTATAGTATTTTCACTCAGTTATTTTATAAATTTTGTGCAGTTTCTTTGTGACTAGTAACGATACTGCAGTGGTCATCACGTGGGCGCAGGCAATATGTTCTGAGACCACTTGACGTATTAAAGTATCATAAAGTGTACTGATGTTTTCCAAAACTGATTCTATGAAACTGGCTACCCCCTTTTGCGAGAATTTTTGTTATAGTTACCTTGTTTCTTTGTAACTGAGGTTTGGCCATGTGTATAGTAGTAATTCACGTGGTACATAAATCTGAACGTGAGTCAGATCTTTCATTTCATGGAATGTGATATATTGATGTTATCAGCCATGACTTACGTATTAATTTAGTAATTTTCGATTAGTTTTTTGTGAATGCCAACGGACTCCATGGTTTTCTGCCGCTGTGTGTTCGTTACTCCTTGTCCACGCAACATGCTTATTTGAATCCCTTGGTGTTGAATAGCGTGGAAAGGCTAAATTCATGATTTACCTTAGGGTTTAGCCTTTGTGGTAGATTTCTTTCGTTGAGTCAAGCTTCGTCAACTTCCTTTGCTGGACAATATCAGATACGGCGACTATTCTGATAGTGTGTAGCATAATTTGTATATTCGTCAATGTGCAGTTATACAAAGTCCACAGGAATGTTAGTTCTGCTTCGGTTCCCGACAGTGCAAGCTGGCGCAATAGTCGGAATATCTACCATGCACAACCCCCCCCCCCCCCCCTACCTCTCTGCTGTAGTTCAACGATCTTGTGTGAATATGATGTTGGGTACTGCTACGTGGAACAACACTGAGTTTAATCCGTGCCCCTACCCTATAGCGTGACTGAATTTCGTTTTATATGTAGGAGACAAATAATGTAAAATTCATAACTGTCGTCTTTAACCGAAACGTGATTACCATACCTAGAATCAGGGGTGTATATACACTGATCAGACAGAACATTATGCCCACCGACCTACTATTGGTATAAACCCGTCCAGGTGAATGCAGCGTCACGTGGCGAGGAAAGACTGCTTCTCAGACACTGGAACGGTGCATCCGGTGTTAGTAAAGGTGTAGAATGGGGAAGGCGCGCGATCTATCGGAGCTTGACTGAAGATATATTGAGACAGCCTGGAGGCTCGGCACGAGCATTTCGCATAACGCACAATTTGTCGGGTGTTCGAGGAGTGGTGTGGTGTCTCCGACATGTGGTGACACCAAGGTGAAACCACGTCCAGCGTGAGGTTGGGCAGCCACCCCGCATTATAGATGTCGGACGTCGTAGACTGGTAAAACAGGACACGCAACGGAGTGTTTCGGAAGTAACATTACACTTTAATGCTGGGTAGAGCACAACTGTGTTTGAACACACAGAGTACCGAACACTCCTAACGATGGGCCTCCACAACCGACGACGCACGCATGTGCAACTGTTAACACCACGACATCGGCAACTACTACTGACCATCGGCATTGCACAATGGCATAGTGGTTGGGCGTTGGATGGTCTGAGGATTCCCGATGCCTTCTCCGTCATGCAAATGGGAGGGCGCGAATCCGTCGTCTTTCAGTGGAACTGCTCTTTGACACCTGTACTACAGGACAGAGTCAAGTTGGCGGCGGCTTCTTTATGCTCTGAGGAATATTCACGTGCTCATCCATGGGTCTAGCGGAGCTCGTGCAAGGTACCATCACAGCCAAAGAGTATTGTACACGGGTTGCAGACCACGTACACCCCTTTATGATGAACATGTTCCCCGACTGTAGTATCATTTTTCAGCAAGGTAATGCGCCATATCACAAGGTCAGGAGTGTGATGGTGTGGTTCGAGAAACACAGTGTCGAGCTCAAATTGATAGGCTGCGCCCCCTGCCTCCTACTCGCCACATGTGAACCCGATCGAACTCATCTACGATGTGATTGAAGGAGTCGTCAAAGCTAATCGTCTCCCCCCTCCCCCCCCTTTTCCGCCGAAGTTACAGGAATTAGATGACTCATTTGTGTAGACGTGGTGCCAACTCCCTCCAGCAGCCTACCAAGGCCTCATTGCTCCCATGCCACGACGTGTCGCCTTCGTTATTCTTGTCAAAGGTTCTGCGGTGTGATATGTGGTTGCTATTCTGTCATTCTGCGCAACGGATAAATCTGAGATGTACCGTTTATCCTGTGGCTCCTGCAATATGCAATTTCCACCCCCACACTACTACAGAAGTCAGGCAGACGCTCCTAACGTTCTAAAGAGAAATGCCCGAAAAACTTTCAGCAATAACTATCTTCTGAAGTCGTCTGCTGTAAGGAAATAACACAAAAATTCACAAAATTTCTTACGTAACTAGTGAGGTACTTGGGTACTGGAGTAGTGCTAGTTAAGAAAAACATGAAACTAACGAAAATTATTATTTTTTTTGCAAAAATTCGGAGAAATGACAATGGCAGCCGGCCGTGGTGGCCGAGCGGTTCTAGGCGCTCCAGTTCGGAGCCGCGCTGCTGCTACGGTCGCAGGTTCGAATCCTGCCTCGCGCATGGGTGTGTGTGATGTCCTTAGGTTAGTTAGGTTTAAGTAGTTCTAAGCTCTAGGGGACTGATGACCACAGCAGTTGAGTCCCATAGTGCTCAGAGCCATTTAAACCATTCACATTCACAATGGTACTTCTAGTTATGAACTGAACAAGTTATTTCCGGGTTCTTTTTGGAATGTGAAGTTACCTCTTAAGGATAGGATTCGCTAATGAAATTTCTATACAAAGTTAAGATTGTTATTGACTTGTCAGAATGGCTGAGAGCCGCACCTACTCAACTTGGATAATTATCTTTTAACATGTTGCTAGGTACGGTCAAGGCTGTCACATGTGAAATGCAGTGAAGTGTACTGTTGTGGAGGAAATACGTGGCTCGCAAGAGCTGTAGTGCACAATACCGGAAACTGCGATGACTGCTGTCTTCACCGCTCGCTGCTGACTAATAAGATAACTCTCGTTCTATCTGGATTGACCTTCGCCAATCAAACTCTCCCTCCTATTCGCCCCTAGTCTAACTATTGGCGTGGTACACCGGTCAGATAACCAGTCCACTGTGATGCCACTCAAAAATTCGCTCGCAGGCATTTAACTATAACTCTGTCCATTGACTTCGCACAATAAGTGTGGCGGCCAACACAGTGAACAATGTTTAATCGCAAGGACTCAATATAGAGTCGCACTCCGATTCGCTCTCGACAGAGGTTCCTCCCAGTGAAGTACTGAGGAGAAACTTGTTCCTCGCTCTGTGAGTACACTACAAGCACACATGCTCTCGTTACGTGTTCTCGCTCCAAGAGCGACAACGGAACGCCCCCTCTCCACGCCAGACGTGAAGGGGTATATCTTTCAGTATCTTCCATTACTCCTTCAGCTCAAGGCGTCAGGGATATCGTCTGCCAATCAGCATTGCTCTTCTAAAACGACAGAATGACGTTTCGTTTAAGGCGACCAGTCCAGAAATCTGTAACATCAGCGTTTGGCGTTTGCTGTCTCCCTGTGAAAACCTCTGAACCTGCATGCTATGTTTGTAAAGAACGCGTAGGCTGGGCGCTCCCACACAATGTAGCGGAATTTGCTTTTAAGTCGAACACAGGGTCGTTCTCCTTTTCACTCGGGCAAACGCTGTCTGTTCTACAGGCGGTCACTGGCCGATGTAGATAGGTTGACTTGTCCTCTGAAGGGACTGGCCAAATGGCGCGTGGTTTACCTCTCCCAAACTAAAAGCTTTTGTGACCGTCGTGTCTTGAATGTGTGTGTGTGTGCGCCAGCCTCGAGTATTTAAACTTCGGTGTGCACTTGCGATTTATTTGTTATTTGCATATCGTGTACATGAATTAATACAACATTGACTTCATCTTATCAAGTTTGGGTTCGAATGAAGCGTCTTGATGTGTGGAATATGATTGTGAGGGCGGGATATATAAGCAATGAAGCTCAGGAGACCACGATGTCTTACAAGGTGGAGGTACCCAATATTAAATAGGTAGTCATAATCTTCTGGCTGATCAGTGTATAACCTTATTGTGAAGCCTGTGTTTTATACCAATAAATGTAGAAAACTGTAATGAATCATGTTTCGAGATCAATATAACCAGCTTACCACTCCCCTTCCTTACTAAATGCAGGTTGTATTGGACCCCATTGCAAAGAACGATTTGCAATATAAAAGAAGGATTTCAGAACAATGATTAAAGCTTTATTGGAACAACATACGTAAGTTATGGTCATGATAAAGCAAAGGGTTATCACTCTCTGTATAGGTTTGAAGTGAAAGCTAAAGTTATGTTTCACGTTTCAAAGAGAATCAGTAAATATAGTTAAAACCTGGCTATCACTCATAATTAAAATCACTCTACCAAGAATTCCAGGATACAGTAAGATGTTCAGACGTGCATAGAAATTACCAGAGTAGATATGGGTATAAGCCCCGGTCAAATAGTCTTGAATATAGAGTAAAGTATTACAAGTTACGAGAATATTTGTTCACATACCGAATGTTCACCCTATCCCCACACTGAAGGTATCCATGCACTTTGTCTTACCATTTTATGGTTAATGAAGCCTTAGTCTGAGCTCTTCTTACGCAAGAGGGACGCTCTCTCATAATCTGTAGGAATTTTGGATGGTTTGAGTTCATATCGATATGCTTTTGTCTGATTGCCTTTGGGAAAGTGAAACCTTGGTGTTGCACATGTGCACAGAATACAACAGGGCATCATTCCTTCTATTATTCATTCTATATCTGAAAATTTTCCTTAAACCAAATTAGAGTTCATGGGTTTTGTATCAAGCATGAGAAGCATCATTCCCAATTGATTTTGCCCTGACGTGCACTGTATACCAAGTGTTATGAACAATTGTGCATTTACCTATATATGATTCACGTAGAAGTTTAGAGTGTGGAAATGCATTCGTATTTTCCCATTCCTTGAACTTGTTAATCTATATTTCAATCACTACATCATCACATGATTTCTATGTCTGCAGCGTGGATTCTTTTTCTTAAAATGGGCTTTCTGTTTCGAACTCAAGACATATTTTTGCCCGAGAATCTGAAACAGAGTTTCGAGGTTAAGACAGGCAGAATCTTAGAAACCGCGTGGTTAGGACCAAGGTAGTCTACTGGACGATTAATTCCTATAACATGGAGCAGTGCATCACTATTCTTTCAGCCTTTTCCTTCATTGTGAAGGACACGAACCAGCATTAGGTGGAAAATTATCCTGTAATTCCACTGGCTGTTGTATGTCTCAGATGTTACTAGGTACAAAATACAGACTGTCTTTATTGTAGAATTGTTATCCAGTGTACATAGTTGGTTAAGTACTACCAAATTAATTCTGTTGTGAGTCATGATTTTATCATTTGTGCATTTTTACTAAGCATTAGTGATAAAATCCTTGTTGAAAAAAAAAATTCACTTGTGCGTAAATAATCAATTTTAGTCATATGCGGTTGTACTGAGACACAGCATAAATTGTTAGTCACATGTGTTTGAATATTCAGTTCATTTGTATGTCCTTCATATGTAAATAAAGAAACTCCCAAGAATACAAACAAATCAACAATAACTCCTGCAGAAAAAGGTATATTTCACTGCTGGTTAGCCGGCCGAAGTGGCCGTGCGGTTAAAGGCGCTGCAGTCTGGAACCGCAAGACCGCTACGGTCGCAGGTTCGAATCCTGCCTCGGGCATGGATGTTTGTGATGTCTTTAGGTTAGTTAGGTTTAACTAGTTCTAAGTTCTAGGGGACTAATGACCTCGGCAGTTGAGTCCCATAGTGCTCAGAGCCATTTTTTTTTTCACTGCTGGTTATGAGTGTTTCTAAAATAATCATCAGATTATTGAACTGATTTTAGTTAACTGACTATTTGAAACGGTGATTCGAAAATTTACAGTGATCGATTGTGGAAAACAGAGTGTGGGGGGTGACATCTTTGCTGTGCCGTGCATTGTAAGCTCCCTAATGGTCGGTGCTTGTAGTGGCGTCCCCCAGAATCGACATCCTGCAGAACTCCCTCTTCAACAGTAACAGGCACAGCGACAGCAGCGCCGCCGTCGCCAGGACGAGCACGGCGGGAACTAAGCTCTTGACGCCCACCGGCTTGAAGGACTCGCGAGGCTGCTGACCGTCAGCCGAGGACCAGTACTTCCTGAAGAGGCGCTGCGCCACCCCTCCACTCCGCATCCGCAGCAGGCTGACCCGACATAAGGCATTAAAGTGAAAAACTGTGTAGCAAAAACAATTTAAAACAAAGACTTGGGTTATATTAAACACTGAACATCAGACAGGAATGTAGCTGCAACACAACTAAAGAGAAATGACTTTTCTTCGTTTGTTTTCCGAAGTTTGAAATTTTAGTGTTACAAATATTAAATACTTTTTACTTTATATTCAATGCATTTACATTAACTTCATTTCAATATGGTAACACAATTGAAGGGTTTCGTGCAAGAAGGAGGCAGCTCCATTTTTTCCAGCTTGTGGCAAATAAAAAAAAAAAAGTTTTAAAAATTCAGTTTTCACTAAAACGAAAAAGTTGTCAGCCTTGCTATAGCTATGCGGTATCTAATACTACTGACGAGAATACACACAAATGCATGCACTCAGGTACGTGCAACAGAGTTTTGAATTTTGGAGCTGCCTCCGTTTTGCTCCAAAGTGAATGTAAAACTCTTTGTAGGACCATTTTCTTCATAATTAACCATATTTCAGATTAAAAAACATTTATTAATAAACATAGTACAACATTATTGGCATAATACATTAATTCTACAGTTCTTCTTCGGTCTTCTAGCTCCCCTTCAGTCACCTCAGGATCGTTTGAAGCATCTGACGTCAACCGGTCGTAAAACCACATTTCGCGTTTTGCCCAACATACTTTCTGGCCAGCTCTTTGACATCTTTAAGCATTTGACCTTTAAGCTGGAGGAGACAATCATAAGTTTGATGAAGGTGGTCCATTGTTATGAGACTGTAAGGTCCTTGTTTGCAAATTTGCGCATTATCGAAGACAGTCATCCCTACAGTCGCACTGCATTGAATGGTTCCTTTACCGATGTATGGCTGTTCATAGAGGAATATTTTGTACTTAGTGATTAAATATTTTCTTCTTTTCTTGTTCGATATGATAAGTAAGTGTTCTTCACAAAAAAGTTCTTCAACGTTTCAACAAAGTGGAAAATAAATCTCCGGTCCACTTCAGTCACATGAAACGCGCGATGTTTACACCGGTCTGCTGAACAATACGTAACACAACCTCCTTCCTGCTATTGTTTGGAGGAAGAACGAGGCAGCTCCCAGAGCTGCTTCTGTTTTCAGGCAAACTCGGAGTACAGGCAGCTCCAGCTGTTGCATTTCTCTGAAACTCTTTCTTGCACCAAACGAAGGGGCTTTTGTTATTGTATGAGATAGAATGTTCAAGTCAATAGAGCCAAAAAGTGGAGCTGTCTCCTTCTTGCGCTAAACTCCTCAATTTATTTTTTCCTTTTTTCCGTTTCATGCGAAATTTGTGATACCGGAAAACAAGGTGTTATTTTTTTCAGTGTCGGTTGCCATGATCTGTCAACTGAGGCCCATAGTTGGTGAGGAGATGGGATCCACATTGTCACGTAATTCAAGGAGAATAAAGGAAGTCGAGAGCATTGTAACTGTACTCCCTGTTTAATGTAATAAAAAAGTTCTCTTTGATATCGTGCATCTTCCATTGAACGTAGCTGAAGGCAGCGACTGTAATGTACTCTTTGCGAAAAAAAAAAAACCAACAGCCGAATCAATAGCAACTTCTTGAATACTCCCCGCAGAACTCGAAGGTTTAATGTTCTTAGATTACGAAGTTAAAGGCTACAGACTAGATTTGTAGGAGGAATTCGAAATATTTAAATTTTTCACTCACAGAGACGGTCTCATTTTAAATGAACAGGTGAACTTGAAAGCAGAATACTTTTAGTTTCAAGCCTTTATTTTGACAATACAGCACATGCAGGCTTTAATGAAGATATCATGTTCTTGTTTGGTCATTTTCCTGGTATAATTGCATCCTGTACCGAAACGCTAGTTCATTATTATTATTATTATTATTATTATTTAGCTTAGACTTTTACCTTCCTTTTTTATGAGATTATGTTTTAGTGTTCTCTATAGACCGCACATTAGGTGACTCTTAATGTTTGTGGATACATTTCTGCTGTATTTCAAAACAATTTTGATATATGTTCTACAAATTTTTTCCTGCGAATTTATGATGACGGTTACACTATAGCTAACTAAATTCGTCCCCAATTTCCCCCCCCCCCCCCCCCTCCCTCCTTTCCTTTCATCATTTTCCGTCACTTCATTTTCTCTCCCCTTCCTTTTTTTCTATTAAAAATGATGTTCTACAAGTTCTTTGATATTTGACTTAAATGATTGGTTTCTATAAAAATTTTGGGCGATAACTAAATAACACATCGTATTTCTGTCTTTTATAGAACCATAAAGATAAGAAGTTAATTTTTTCTGTATTAATATTTTAATAATTTAGTCGCTTCCTCCCTTTTTCAGTGCTTTACTTTCCCTTACTTTTGCGTACTTATTGCGCGCATACCAATACATTCCATACTAAAATTTCCTCAACTCAATGGACATAGACGTGATGTCAGTTCACTAGCTAGATTTGTGAAGATTTTTCTAATAACATTTAGCATGATATTTTGTGGTTTTATTGTCACAGTTTCAGGAAAATTGCATGTTTTATTCAAGAGAACGAACTTCACAATTTGAGCAAGTCAGTAACATGTCCCTCCACCTTTGACCCTTACACAAGAAGTTACTCCGCCTGAGATTGACTGAGACGCTGCATGTTCTCCTGAGGGATACCGCACCAGTTTCTGTCCGACTGGCCTGTTAAATAGCCGAAATCCCAAGCTGGTTGTAGGACACTGCCCATAATTCTCCAAACCTTCCCGATTGGAGAGGTATCCAGCGACCCTGCTGGCCAAAGTATGGTTTCAGAAGCACGAAAACAAGCAATAGAAACTCATATCGTGTGCAGACGGGCTTTAGCTTGCTGAAATGTAAGCCGTGGATGGCTTTCCATGAAGGGTCACAAAACAGAATGAAGAATGCCATGTACCGCTGTGATGTAAGAATACCGCGGATGACCACCAAAGGGGTCCTGCTATAAAAAAATACGAAGTAAATATTCCAGAATTATAATAAAAAACAGCTGCCAACATGAGTAACGTAGACGTGAATATCCTCGGAATAGTGAAGCAACTCAAATCACTTAATAAAAGCAAGTCTTCTGGTCCAGACTGTATACCAATCAGGTTCCTTCCAGAGTATGCTGATGCATTATCGCCATACTTGACAATCATATACAACCGTTTACTCGACGAAAGATCCGAACCAAAACACTGGGAATTTGCACAGGTTACACCAATATTCGATAAATGTAGGAGTATCCTCTTAACTACAGGCCCATATCATTAAGGTCGATGTGTATCAGGATTCTGGAACATATATTGTGTTCGAATATTATGAAATACTTCGAAGAAAACGGTCTATTGACGCACAGCCAACATGGGTTTAGAAAAAAACGTTCTTGTGAAACACAACTAGCTCTTTATTCGCATGATGGGTTGAGTGCTATTGACAAGGGATTTGAGACCTATTCCGTATTTCTGGATTTCCAGAAGGCTTTTGACACTGTGCCACACAAGCGGCTTATTGTGAAATTGCGTGCTTATGGAATATCGTGTGAATTATGTGGCTGGATTTGTAACTTCCTGCCAGAGAGTCACAGTTCGTAGTAATTGACGAAAAATCATCGAGTACAACATAAGTCATTTCTGGCGTTCCCCAAGGTAGTGTTATAGGCCCTTTCCTGTTCCTTATCTATATAAACGATTTGGGAGACAATCTGAGCAGCCGTCTTAGGTTGTTTGCAGTTGAGGCTGTCATTCATATGGTAATAAAGTCATCAGAAGATCAAAACAAATTGCAAAAAGATTTAGAAAGGATATCTGAATGGTGCGAAAATTGGCAGTTGACCCTAAATAACGAAAAGTGTGAGGTCATCCACATGAGTGCTAAAAGGAGTCCGTTAAACTTCGGTTACATAACTGACGCGTAACTTAAATTGGAGGTACACATAGAAATGTTTTGGGGAAGGCTAACCCAAGACTGCGTTTTATTGGCAGGACACTTGGAAAACGTAACATATCTACTAAGGAGACTGCCTGCACTACTCTTGCCCGTCCTCTTTTAGAATGCTGTTGCGTGGTGTGG
The DNA here is from genome assembly GCF_021461385.2 of Schistocerca piceifrons. Taxonomy (NCBI): domain Eukaryota; kingdom Metazoa; phylum Arthropoda; class Insecta; order Orthoptera; family Acrididae; genus Schistocerca; species Schistocerca piceifrons. The sequence goes on from NC_060139.1 coordinate 846,790,826, forward strand.
GATCCTTACCAGATAGGGCTGACGGAGTAGACCGAAAAAGTTCAAAGAAGGGCAGCAAGTTTCGTATTATGATAAAATATTGGAGAGAGTGTCACTGAAATGATACAGGATTTGGGCTGGACATCATTGAAAGAAAAGAGTTTTTGTTGTAATAACATATCTAATACATTGAAGAAATGACCTATTTGTCTATTTGAGCTATTTTGTTTCTTCACTAAATTCACTGTTTGAGTTCCGTCTATAGTAATCAAGTATTTAACGGACACATTAGCTGTGAAGAGAGTAACAGACGGTACAGACGGTACTCAAGTGACAACATAGTATTGGGCATACTACAACACTTTTCTTACACTAGAACGCCACCTGATTAAAGCCCATATGCTGATAGGTCCAGCAGCACATACTCTATGTGATCAGAAGTATCCGGATAGCTCTACGTAATGAGGAATTAGCCGGCCGGAGTGGCCGAGGGGTTCTACTCGCTACAGTTTGGAACCGCGTGACCGCTACGGTCGCAGATTCGAATCCTGCCTCGGACATGGATGTGTGTGATGTCCTTAGGTTAGTTAGGTTTAAGTAGTTCTAAGTTCTAGGGGACTGATGACCGCAGAAGTTAAGTCCCATAGTGCTCAGAACCATTTGAACCATTTAATGAGGAACTGACCACTAGACATTACGGGAGTCGGATCCGCCAGTATATATGGAGGCGTGTTGTATTGTGTTGTTAGAAGAGAAGTAGAAATAACGGAACAGGTTCGTCAAGGGACTCAGTGGACTTTGAACGTGGACCAGTCACTTGATGTCACTTGCATAAGAAATTCATCGGGGACATTTCAACTCTTCTAAAGTTGCTCAGGTCGACTGCTGGTGATGTCGACTATCGGTGATGTCGACTGTTGGTGATGTCGACTGTTGGTGATGTCGACTGTTGGTGATGTGACTGATATGTGGAAAGGCAAAGAAGCAACAACAGACAAACCAAGACCAGACGGGCCTGATGTCCTGACAGACGTGGCCTTCGAGCACTGAGGCAGATAGCTGTAAAGCATTGAATGAAACCAGCAGGAGAAATCACTTTTGAACGCTAAAGAGTTACCAGCAGTCCAGCTAGAACAATGTACGCAGATACTTAAAAACAATGGGGCACAATCGACGAGTAGCTTTTCATAATCCTCACATTTCTGTAGTCAACGGTAAGCGATGCCAGAGGTTGTGTAAAGAGCTACAACACTAGACAGAGAGTCATTAGAAACGAGTGATTCAGTCATTAATCACACTATACACTGTGGAAATCTGGTGGAAGGTTTTGCGTTAAGCCAATGCATGGAAAGTACACTACTGGCCATTAAAATTGCTGCACCAAGAAGAAATTCAGATGATAAACAGGTATTCATTGGACAAATATATTATACTAGAACTGACATGTGATTACATTTTTCACTCAATTTGGGTGCAAAGATCCTCAGAAATCAGTACCCAGAACAACCACCTCTGGCCGTAATAACGGCCTTGATACGACTGGGCATTGAGTCAAAGAGAGCTTGTATGGCGTGTACAGGTACAGCTCCCATGCAGCGTCAACACGATACCACAGTTCATCAAGAGTAGTGACTGGTGTATTGTGACGAGCCAGTTGCCCGGCCACCATTGACCAGACGTTTTCAATTGGTAAGAGATCTTGAGAATGTGCTGGCCAGGGCAGCAGTCGAACATTTTCTGTATCCAGAACGGCCCATACAGGACCTGCAACACGGGGACTTGTATTATCCTGCTGAAATGTCGGCTTTCTCAGGGATCGAATGAAGGGTAGAGCCACGGGTCGTAACACATCTGAAATGTAACGTCCACTGTTCAAAGTGCCGTCAATGCGAACAAGAGGTGACAGAGACGTATAACCAATGGCAACCCATACCATCACGCCAGGTGATACACCAGTATGGCGATGACGAATACACACCTTCCATGTGCGTTCACCGCGATGTCGCCAAACACGGATGTGACCATCATGATGCTGTAAACAGAACTTGGATTCATCCGAAAAAATGACGTTTTGCCATTCGTTTGTCGTTGACTACACCATCGCAGGCGCTCCTGTCTGTGATGCAGCGTGAAGGGTAACCGCAGCCATGGACTCCGAGCTGATAGTGCATGCTGCTGCAAACGTCGTCTAACAGTTCGTGCAGACGGTTGTTGTCTTGCAAACGTCCCCATCTGTTGACTCAGGGAACGAGACGTGGCTGCACGATCCGTTACCGCTATGCGGATAAGATGCCTGACATCTCGACTGTTAGTGATACGAAGCCGTCGGGATCCAGCACGGCGTTCTGTATTACCATCCTGAACCCACCGATTCGATAATCTGCTAACAGTCATTGGATCTCGACCAATGCGAGCAGCAATGTCGCGATACGATAAACCGCAATCGCGATAGGCTACAATCCGACCTTTATCGAAGTCGTAAACGTGATGGTACGCATTTCTCCTCCTTACACGAGGCATCACAACAACGTTTCACCAGGCAACGCCGGTCAACTGCAGTTTGTGTATGAGAAATGCGATGGAAACTTTCCTCATGTCAGGACATCGTAGTTGTCGCCACCGGCGCCAACCTTGTGTGAATGCTCTGGAAAGCTAATCATTTGCATATCACAGCATGTTCTTCCTGTCGGTTAAATTTCGCGTCTGTAACACGTCATCTTCGTGGTGTAGCAATTTTAATGGCCAGTAGTGTATTACCTGCTGTTATGAGTAATGTAAAGAATTACGTACAGAAGAAGTGGTGTTGGATTATGGGTGTGGTCGGGAGTATAGGAATATATTTTGGAGCATTGTGCACTGTGTACGGTAGAGGAACAGCTCAGAGACGACGACAGTATCAGCAAGACAATGCACCCTATCATAAAGCAGAAAGAGTTAGACGTTGGGTTGTGGACAATAATCTCTCTGTCCCGACGTGAACGGAATGGAATCCTTTTGATGTGAGTTACCCAGTCGACTTCGCTGCAGACGACAGCGTCCAGCATCACTACCTTCTCTAGTTTCACCTCTTGAGATAGAATTGGATATCTTTCATCCATAAACTCTCAGACACATTGAAACAGACTCCAGTTAAATTCAAGCGGTCGTAAAGTAGAAAAGTGAACACACATAATATTACTGTCCACTAAAACGTTTCGTTATACCTTTGATCCGATAGCTTACATAATGCTATGGAGTACAGTGCGTACCGAAAGTCGAAAAGAACGGTTAATCGTAGCGTCAATAACATATTTTGTCTAAACGGACAACAAGTACGGAATCACGAAGTAAATAAACTATGTAGTGTACGACATCACCAAAAAATATGCCCCAAGAGATTTTGATAAACGACCAGAAACCAAAACATCATTAGTTCGACGAGTATTTCAAGTTCTGGTCCTACCTGGCACGACACCAGTAGTTTACCACTGGACCTCAGTTTTATTTTAGACTACGTTCCTGAAACATCATTACTGTATATACTATGAAACTAACAAAGTAGCAGTTAAAGTAAAAAACAAGAATAACAATTATAATACTGAAATGTTTAGAATGAAGTCTCAGTGATCACTGATATTGTCGCTACATTCAGTTTTTCAGATACTCAGCTGAAATTGGGAGCCACATAAAACATGTTAGAGTACAGAAGTGCAACTCAGACCTATTATGTACACCAAATTATGCCCCTAACCTTGACATATGTATTTCACTGCACTTTGAAATGCAGAGGAACCAGACACAAGTTATAACTATGGACATGTGTCTTAAATACATTTCAATGACTCAGTTCGTATTGGTCTGACAGAAAGCAGTAGGTACTGGAGTTCGATTTCTTGTCTTCCAATTGCGTTGACTTGCCATGTGCGATCAACATATACAGGATACTCTAAAATTTCTCTTAGACTTCTAGGACTTGTAAAGGGGTCTCAGTAGATGATATTTTAAAATAGCACCCATATCCGGAAACGTACCGTTTCCGTGTTTCAAAACAATTTGAAAACGTGTTGGTAACGCGGCAACTTTTACAAGTAATCTATAACATACCAGCGGGTGCTGGGAGCAATATCCGTTACACGCGCAATTGCTCATGTACTTATTGATGGGTTCCCTTTAGCGTGATGCAGAACGGCCTCTTTCACTTCGGGTGTGCATCATCTCCTTGGAGCACAACAATCACGCCTACTGACTGTGAGGGTACCGTTTACTCCAAGCCGGTGAGTGATTGTAGCAAAAAGGACATGCCATGGAGTCGGACGTTGTGGAGAAGGGTCTCGATAAAGGCGACGACCAGCTTCTCCATTACAGTGAGCTTCGCCATTCAGAATGATCATGTCGCTGTACTCAACCAAATTGCTCGTACACTCACAGACACCTGAGTAGGGCCCGAACCAAGTCAAAGACATAGCACAGATGTCAAATGATGTCAGCTGATCCCATGTAAGCACCGCCACCATGGCTACCCTGCTGTATAGCTACCTAGGAAACATGTTTGCAAATGGCTGTAACACGGAAGTGGTACGTTTCCGGACATGGGTTCCATTGCAAAATATTGTCTATTCAATCCCCTCTACAAGTTCTAGAAGTCTGCAACGGGAATTTTCGTGCACTCTGTATATATACCGTCAAAATTACATTATTTAATGAATGAGTGCTCTAGTCGCAAAGAAGTTAATTATATTACCCGAATACAAGTTTTGGCTTATATGTTAAAGTCCTTTGCTAGTGGAATTTGAAACTGACAATGTACTTGCATAATATAATGAATACTTAAATACTTTACATAGCAGGAGTGTAGGAGTTTCGACATGATTAAATTCACACATGTATAAAATACGAAAAGAAATAGGGAAACATTCAAATATAGTTTATATTGTCCGTAGGTGAAGGAAAGTCAAATGTAGAAGAAAGTTAAAGTCGACTAGATTTTGAAGAGATAATACCATAGAAGAAATTGCTACCATAAAATATGTGCATTTTGATGTATTAAAAGTATTGGCATGCTTTAACATTAAAATCTATTCTTGGGTGTGAAAAAGCTTGTAGACTACTGTTGGTGCCCCAAGAAAGACATTCCAGATGTAAAACACATTCAAAAGTCCTTGAAAAGAGCCTTTCCTCCATAAAATGATTTAATGTATGATCTTACAGACATAGATTAGACATTATTCAAATCCAAGACTGTTTGCAAAACATAATCAGCATATATATTGTATTCAAACCATAATCAGCATATGTATTCTATAAAGAGTTTCTTAAATGTCATATTTTAAAATGTGAAATAGCAATAAAACGTGATCTGACAAAAGGAAATGAGTTACATCACTGAATTCAGAGTACAGAGAATATTTAGAATCAGTGTAAAGAACGTTGACCTCATAAATAACGCAGTCCAATGTTACATTTCGACATGCTTTATCAATTAAATTCTCTTACATTTATTGAATTTCTAAAGTAGTTGCAGTGGACGGTGCGTCGAGGCCAAGGGTTATGTCATCTAGCATGTGCGTGAGCGTGTGTGCGTGTGTGTGTTGGGGTTGGAGGGGGGGGCGGTGACAGAAGTTGAAACACAGGGAAATTCAGAGTTACGCATGTCGTCGAGGCATTGTGGACTGCTTAAAAGATAAGAACATATTTATAGTGTGCACATTTCAACCTGACAGCGGTCGCAAACGTGAATGAACGGAAGTGAGTCCGAGGGGAGAGGAGCGGAGCAGGGAACAAACCCCGCCTCCATCACGCAGGACTGGCAGTCTACAGCCGCGTTTTGTGCTCCAGCAAGTGTGTGTGTGCGTGTGTCTGTGTGTGTATGAGTGTGTTTGGGTGTGTGTGTGTGAGATCATGTGTGTGTGTGTGTGTGTGAGATCATGTGTGTGTGTGTGTGTGTGTGTGTGTGTGTGTGTGTGTTGTGTTCCTGTGTGTGTGTCTGTGTGTGTGTGTGTGTGTGTGTGTGTTCATATGTGTGTGTGTGTGTGTGTGTGTGTGTGTGTGTGTGTGTGTGTGTGTGTGTGTGTTCATATGTGTGTGTGTGTGTGTGTGTGTGTGTGTGTGTGTGTGTGTGTGTGTTTTTGTTAGTGTGTGTGTGTGTGTGTGTGTGTATGTGTGTGTGTGTTTTTGTTAGTGTGTGTGTGAGTGTGTGTGTGTTCATGTGTGTGTGTGTGTGTGTATGTGTTCATGTGTGTCTGTATGTGTTCGCGCGCGCGCGCGCGTGTGTGTGTGTGTGTGTGTGTGTGTGTGTGTGTGTGTGTGTTGGGCGGGGGTGATAAGACAGAAGTTGAAACACAGGGAAATGCAGAGGTCATGAGTGTTGTGGAGGCAACGTGGACTGCTTAAAAGATAAGGACATATTTATAGTGTGCACACTTCAACCTGACAGCGGTCGCAAACGTAAATGAACGGAAGTGTGTCCGAGGGGAGAGGAGCGGAGCAGGGAATAAACCCCGGCTTCTTCATGTAGGACTGGCAGTCAATAGCCGCGTTTTGTGCCCCTGCGAAAGCCGAACTGACGTAATGGTCACAGGGACCGTCGATCCCTTCTGGTATTATGAGGGTCGCACTCGATCCCCGACTGGACCACGACCAGTCTCTTCACTCTTTCCAAAAAAAATGAAAGTAAACAGCTGACAACGTACAACACAAAGCAAACCGAAATAGATACAGCATTCGGTAATGGCTTCAGCACAACTGTCTACTGAGACTGCCAGTATCATAAACTTGATAGATCAGGACTGATCTCTGCCGGTATCGTATGCAATCATAGTTCAAAACGCCCTGTTTCCCTCCACCTCAAACAGCCATGATAATGTTTACATTACACTGACAAACGAAAGCTGCTACGAAATTGCAGTGTGTCTTTAAAGGAAGCTATCTGTAAGGGGGAGGGGGGCGCACATCCACGATGCTGTACCATCTTAGTGTGCACTGCTTATTGTCTTTTCCCTGCACTTTTTTAGGCGGGCCTAAATTACTGTTTCTTCATATATTACGCACGCCCATAAAGTATCCCTTCTTTACGGTATGAAGAGTTACTACGTTGTTTTCGATACAGTCCACCGTGTAGGCATCTTTTATAAGGTGAGCAGTGAAGGTGAATTCTCCAATGTAATTAGCCTTACAGCCGAGCAGTGGGTCCTGTATATCCCACTAGTCTGATACAATGTAAGTTCTGAAGCAAACTAAATAATCTTTTCGCAATTGGGGTGGCCATTCATTTATTCAGTACAAATAAGCAGAGCGAAGCGGTCCCCAAGGATGAAGAAATTTCTTCTTCTTCCTTTTCTTCTTCTCTTCAAGATTTAGGAAATATATGCCTATTCCGACTTCACATTTTAAGACTACCTTTTTCTTATTCTTCTGACACCTTTTCCCTCAGGACCTGTACTTGTTTACTACGACTGGAATTCTGCCTTCTTTCATATGTTTAATGTTTTTTCTACATTCCTCCCTACATCTCCCCACTTAGCCGTTTTATTAAATATTCCTAACTATTCTGTATATTCTCATTTCTTATAAGATCCCTTATATTGGAACAGAGTTACTGTCGATGCACAGAATATGTTGTTGAGATCTGACGCGCTTATTTCGTAAATTTTCATGTTGTTATAATTACAGTGATAAATACTCAATTAAAATAGTGTTGTAGATGTCAGAAGACAAAACAAATCATTTATGCACAATACTCAATTAAAATAGTGTTGTAGATGTCAGAAGACAAAACAAATCATTTATGCACAAGCTTAAATTGTCCTTTCCTTAATATTACTTATTATTACCAAAAGCAGAAAATACGCATAAGGTAAACAGAACCCATTAGGGGGACCCAAATTTTTTTTCTTGTCAATGTCGTTTGGGGAATGCCTTTTGTATAAGGGAACATGTGATGTAGGCAGACCCGGCGGACAGTGTTGCTGTAGGAGTAACGCCTTACTGCATTCAGTTTTGGGAACACCGTTTACATGGAAAAACGTTTACTGCTGGCAGACTGTCCAGAGCAGAAGTAGCCAGATAGCGGAGACAGTTTTCTTGGTGCACTCCGCAAAAGCTTATACTTGGTATTAACATCTGCACAAAATGTTTGAGGAAGACGTTTGTTAATACTTCCGTATTATAAAGACCTCTCTGGTAATTATTGGCCATGGTTGCAAGAATTTACAGTCTGAATTATGGGATTGCGGCGGTTGCACAACTAAGCTTCAAGTGCCTTGAATATACGCAGCCCTGGCGACGCCATGGTCATATCGTTTTAACCAGAGACATGAAGAAATCTGCAGAAGCGTTTTTTGGCTCCACAGCGTCAACTACAATGCAATTAACAAGGCAAGCTATGATCTTCTTAACCGTTATGAATATAAACGAGAGCCATGTTTATTTCAACTTGTTCTGTGATCAAGTGAGTTTTTTTCAATATATTCTCATTTATACTTACAGGGTGTTATTGTTTGATTTCAAAATCCACTTAATTTCATTTAAATCTTACCTTCAACTGTAACTATTATGACAGTAAAAGCAGCCACGGCAGCTGCTGATTTCTTAAAGTGTCAAAATATCATGTATTTCTGATGGGTCGCTTGGATACATCATTAGAGCTATACATATTGCGGTGTCTGTTCTTTCGGACACGTCCGAAAAAGCAGATACCTTGTTTGATGTTGTGGCGATATGAGTAATTGTTCGAAGTTTTCATTAATGTTAGCCGCATTTGGGCATAAGTTATGCTACGTCAGCATTGTGTAAAAAGATGAGAGTTCGGGTTAGGAGGGAAGAATTCTCGGATGGTCGAGATGAAGCATACACGATAGCTCAGCGTGTACGATCAGAGGGTTAGCTGACCTCTGTAATGAAAAAACTGAGTGAACAGATCAACAATGAACTTGAACAGGTTTCATGGGACGTCCGTCCCGGACAAATGCAGTGAATAGTAAAGAACAAAATTAGATCAGCAACAAAAAAAAGGTGGGTTATATGACTGCTTAAATTGAGTGGGAAACCTGTTCCCATTGATACATTTCAGTGCCCGGATGCAGCAAACGCCAATGAAACCTTTGAACAATGACAATTATAAACTTTATCCGAATAGTGAAAAGTCTCGAAGTACTGAGAGGAAGTCAATAAATGTATTTTTTTCTGATACTTAAAACTAAGTTTAAACCTTATGGAAAATTAATTTGAATAACTGTTCCAAGTTGATTGAACAGATTTAAGTTTCAAAATTCGTTACTTCTGGAAGTGGTGATCATATATTGCAAAGAAACATTAAATTTTCGGAGTGCTTCCTGAAGGTGAATTTAGTCACAGTTCCTGTTCCAGTTGTGGACGTAGTAGCCACTAGGTTTAGTGGGAAACTGAAATCATGATGAACACTGAATTGTTATTATATACGACGACCCAGTGGTTTTCCTACTTGACGCTTCAGAAGGACTTCGTTAGCCAAATTAAATTTCAGTTCTGGAAACACGCAGTCTGTATTAGCTAAAGAGTACATGGTGCTTAAGTATATTTCCAAAGTGCAAATTTTATTGTTATTTGGTTTTGCAATTACGCTTTTAGACACTACTTCAGACAAAGTGGTAGCAAGGTAATGCTCTTTCATAGGCAGGAAATGATTCCCAAAGAAATTTACCTGAAGAGCATACGATATTTGAATATAGGAAAGAAGAGTATAGTCGTTAAGTCACCTTCAGCAACCTGTGATGGATCTTAAAAATCTCATTTCAGCTGACTGTACACCGCTTTCGTTTTTCTTCTATTCAGTCCAAGATTAACTGCCATAGAGGAAGACAGATACAACTAATGTTTTGCAAATTTTAATACTGTGCGTTACGTCGTCTTGTTCTTTAAGGTTTTATTTATAATTTCTCATATCTGAGGAAATTTATTGGTTTTATATTGTATATCATTACTGTAATTCAATTTGATATTGCACCCTAAATATCTAAAAGTTGAAACTTGTTCCAGTGCTTTTTCTTCAATGACAATTTTTGATATGATTCATTGTTTCCCATAGTGAGTCATAACTTTAGAGGTACATATTTACAGATTTTAACTTCGTCTACCTAATTCACATAACCTCTACACCGAATGTTGTAACTTAGCTCCTGTGTTTTATATTGAGGCTACATCTTCTGCATACAGCTTAGCGTTCGGAAGATATCTTCTTTTCCGTTGTATACCTTCATTTACTTCACTCTTCCATTTTCTTACGAGATCTTCAATATATAGGGTGGTTCTTATTAACGTTTAAAAACCCCAGAACTCATGTAGGTGATGCTGTGACAAGTAATTTTTGTAGGACACAAGGCGGCACCAGATGACGTACCTCGACGCACGTGTAGCGGCTGGGCTTGTCAGTTGCTGGTAGGAGGCAGTGCTACACAGCATGAGGTTATCTGTTTTCGTTCTTGCACTATCCGATGTGATAGGGTAGTGGTTGTAGTAGTGGTAAGAGAAGACTACACTGAATCGGTTTACATTTACCAGGCTTACAGACATGCGTCTGTGTTATGGTGCAGTTAACTGCAATGTGTCTTCAGCAAGACATACTTACGCACAAACTTTCCCACACCGTGTTTTATTTTCTTACATACCATTTGCTACTGTGGCTCGTCGAGTGCGTGAACGGGGACAATGCGAATAAGTAAAGATTGAAGTCAAAAAATGTATTGAAGGAAGGTAACACAGCGATCAGACAGGGTGTGTTCTGAAATAAAGTTTAAATTTCAGACAAAATCTGACGTATGCAAAAGTTTCTACTTCGTTATTATTTATTTTATGGGATTTTATGTGAGTGCTTAAAATGTGTATTCGGTAAATACATACAGTAGCTTAAAGCATTGTATTTGCTTCGAGTGTTTAAACATAAATGCCACTACAACCTTGCCACTTATACTGCATTTCAAGATGTTCCCCATTGTGTATGGATGTTTCTCATTAATTTCAACTTTACAGGGCCTAAAAGGGTCAGTAATGTTTGACTTCGCGCAAGTGTAAGAGAACAAATAGAGGAAGCTGCTTTGGCGCTAGCGCAGCAGTGTCCTGAAACGAACACACGAAAAGTCATGGGCCAGTTGCGTATTTCGCAGTCACCATTATGGCAATAGTGGAAAGGAGAAGGGCTCAAAGCACACCAGAAGGCTAAAGTGTATGTTTGACGGAAGGGATTCTGTATCTCGTACAGAATTTTGTGAATTTTGCAACATGGAACAGCAAGTGGGCCCTAATTTTCTCCCGTAGTTATGCTTGCTGTCAAAGCGACATTTAATAAAGAAGGAATCTTCGACACCAAAAGTAACGTTTATTGGTCTGATGCCAACCCACATCAAATGTACGAGCATGGCCGTCGAGACATATTGAAGGTTAATGTATGGGCGGGAAATTTATTTAACCAAATAATGAAACAGTACATTTTACCTGATGGTTTAAATGACCATAATTACTGTCTTTTCCAGGGATGTTCTGCCAGAGCTACTTGCAGACGTTCCTCTGGAAGTAAGAGCAAACATGAGGCCACAGCAGGACGGAGTTTCGCCGAACTATGCCCTCGCAATAACAAATTACGTTAATCATGTATATCCAGGTTGGTAGCTTGGGTGACGCAGCCTAGTATGCTGGCCAGCAAGACTCCCGAATTTAACCCCACTAGATTTTTTTTTTTGTGATGGGATGAAGCAGCTAGTTTACAGCATCCCAGCAGAGTCCCAGACGGGCCTCACAGCCTGCATAGCCTTTGCTGCTGCGGAAATATAAAACACAAACGACATTCTTCAGCGAGTGCATGAAGGGATGAGTGACCGATGCATTACTTGGATTCGAGCAAATGGTGAAAATTTCGAATACCTTTGTAAATATAGCCTGTTGTAAACCTAGAAGTTGTTGTTGTGGGTTGGCAGGAGAGCCAACACCTTAATAACA